>NW_026731598.1:622500-1098626 GCF_028476545.2 Physella acuta
AGTATCATAGTGTTCCTTCTCTCGGTTGCATGTATAGTTAGGAATTTAGGATTAGGTTAAGTGCTGAGGTTAATATAATTTTAGTTCACCCCACACACACACAAACAGACATACTGCGCTGTTTAAAGCGCCCCCTATCCCTAGCTAGATGACCCACGTGACCTGATGTGACCTATCGCTAACCGCCATGTACCTCCACCAGCTGGACATGCTGCCGAAGCTGATGAAAGCGGGCATGAACATCTGCCGGCTCAACTTCTCCCACGGCTCATACGAGTACCACGGACAGACCGTGCAGAACATTCGGGAAGCGGCGTCACGGCTCCCTGAGGGGTCAGTCGTGGCTGTGGCTCTCGACACCAAGGGCCCGGAGATCAGGACGGGGGTGTTGATAGGTGGGGACACATCGGATGTCGACCTCGTTGCGGGTAAGTCATCATCAGGACGGGGGTGTTGATAGGGGGGGACACCTCGGATGTCGACCTCGTTACGGGTAAGTCAACATCAGGACGGGGGTGTTGATAGGTGGGGACACCTCGGATGTCGACCTCGTTACGGGTAAGTCATCATCAGGACGGGGGTGTTGATAGGGGGGGACACATCGGATGTCGACCTCGTTACGGGTAAGTCATCATCAGGACGGGGGTGTTGATAGGTGGGGACACATCGGATGTCGACCTCGTTACGGGTAAGTCATCATCAGGACGGGGGTGTTGATAGGGGGGGACACCTCGGATGTCGACCTCGTTACGGGTAAGTCATCATCAGGACGGGGGTGTTGATAGGGGGGGACACCTCGGATGTCGACCTCGTTACGGGTAAGTCATCATCAGGACGGGGGTGTTGATAGGGGGGGACACCTCGGATGTCGACCTCGTTACGGGTAAGTCATCATCAGGACGGGGGTGTTGATAGGTGGGGACACATCGGATGTCGACCTCGTTACGGGTAAGTCATCATCAGGACGGGGGTGTTGATAGGGGGGGACACCTCGGATGTCGACCTCGTTACGGGTAAGTCATCATCAGGACGGGGGTGTTGATAGGTGGGGACACATCGGATGTCGACCTCGTTACGGGTAAGTCATCATCAGGACGGGGGTGTTGATAGGTGGGGACACATCGGATGTCGACCTCGTTACGGGTAAGTCATCATCAGGACGGGGGTGTTGATAGGTGGGGACACATCGGATGTCGACCTCGTTACGGGTAAGTCAACATCAGGACGGGGGTGTTGATAGGTGGGGACACATCGGATGTCGACCTCGTTACGGGTAAGTCAACATCAGGACGGGGGTGTTGATAGGTGGGGACACATCGGATGTCGACCTCGTTACGGGTAAGTCAACATCAGGACGGGGGTGTTGATAGGTGGGGACACATCGGATGTCGACCTCGTTACGGGTAAGTCATCATCAGGACGGGGGTGTTGATAGGTGGGGACACATCGGATGTCGACCTCGTTACGGGTAAGTCATCATCAGGACGGGGGTGTTGATAGGGGGGGACACCTCGGATGTCGACCTCGTTACGGGTAAGTCATCATCAGGACGGGGGTGTTGATAGGTGGGGACACCTCGGATGTCGACCTCGTTACGGGTAAGTCATCATCAGGACGGGGGTGTTGATAGGTGGGGACACCTCGGATGTCGACCTCGTTACGGGTAGGTCAACACAAGGGCAGAAGTTTGTTTCAGACAGTCATACAGTCATAAGTCATACAGTCATACAATAAACACCAATACTTAAGGTTGTTTCATACAGTCATTAAGTCATACAGTCATAAAGTGAACACCAAGACTTAAGTTTGATTCATACAGTCATACAGTCATTAAGTCATGAACTCAACATCAGGACAGAAGTTTGTTTCATACAGTAATTAAGTCATACGTCAACACCAAGACTTCAATTTGATTAATACCGTCATACAGTCATGAAGTCAACACCAAGACTTAAGTTTGTTTCATACAGTCATTAAGTCAAGACCAAGACATTCTAGTGATTGTTTTATACAGTCATACAGCAGATACTAAGACATTTTTAAATAATGCAAGTTACATTTTAAACTAAGACAAATGTTAGAAAACTCTTTGATTGATACAGTAAAACTATCTGTTTGATACAGGCGCTAAGATCACAGTGACAGTAAAACTATCTGTTTGATACAGGCGCTAAGATCACAGTGACAGTAAAACTATCTGTTTGATACAGGCGCTATGATCACAGTGACAGTAAAACTATCTGTTTGATACAGGCGCTAAGATCACAGTGACAGTAAAACTATCTGTTTGATACAGGCGCTAAGATCACAGTGACAGTAAAACTATCTGTTTGATACAGGCGCTAAGATCACAGTGACAGTAAAACTATCTGTTTGATACAGGCGCTAAGATCACAGTGACAGTAAAACTATCTGTTTGATACATGAGCTAAGATCATAGTGACAGTAAAACTATCTGTTTGATACAGGCGCTAAGATCACAGTGACCGTGAACGACGAGTACAAAGAGAAATGTAGCCCCGAGTTCCTGTGGGTGGACTACAAGAACATCATCAGTGTCCTGAAGGAGGGCAGCGTCATCTACATCGACGACGGCCTCATCTCGCTGCAGGTCAATGAGAAGGGCAACGATCACCTGCGCTGTACCATACTCAATGGCGGCAAGTTGGGGAGTAAAAAGGTCAGTTGGTGTGTCACCATACCACTACTTCACCTGTCATGTGTCACCTAACCACCAGTACACCTGTCATGTGTCACCATACCACCATTAAACCAGTCTTGTGTCACCATACCACCAGTCTTGTGTCACCACACCACCTGTCGTGTGTCACCATACCACCAGTTATGTGTCACCATACCACAAGTTCACCTGTCATGTGTCACCATACCACCTGTCGTGTGTAACCATACCACCTGTCATGTGTCACCATACCACCTGTCTTGTGTCACCATACCACCTGTCGTGTGTCACCATACCACCTGCCTTGTGTCACCACACCACCTGTCTTGTATCACCACACCACCTGTCATTTGTCACCATACCACCAGTCATTTGTCACCATACCACCAGTCATTTGTCACCATACCACCAGTACACCACTTGTCACCACAGGGCTGTAACCTACCCGGGACACCAATTGACCTACCCGCGGTGTCTGGCAAAGACAAACAAGATCTGCTCTTTGGTGTCGACCAGAATGTCGACATGGTGTTCGCCTCATTCATCCAGTGAGTTGTCCATCTTAGCTCAGGCAGCTTAAGTCTGAGCTCAGGCAGTCTGAGCTGGTTAGCGCTACAACTGTTTTACTTTAACTATGGCCAAGCAATCTGAGCTTCTTAAAGCATTAGCTGTTTTATCGTAATATAGTCCAGATGAGGTGATCAACTGATGTACTTTATAACAACACAGTCGTTCCATCCAATGATTTATATTGTGTCCACAAATGTTTAGGGACGGTGCGGGCATACGACAGATCCGTCAAATACTTGGCGAGAAGGGCAAGCACATCAAGATCATCGCCAAAATTGAAAGTTTCGAGGGCATCTACAACTTCGCCGAGATTCTATCCGAGTGTGACGGCGCCATGGTAGCGAGGGGGGATATGGGGATAGAGATCCCCCCAGAGAAGGTCAGTCGTCTGCTGGTGTAGCTGCTGGTATAGCTGCTGGTTTAGCTGCTGGTGTAGCTTGTGGTTTAAATAGTGGTTTAGGCTGTGGTTGACACATTAGGTTCTTTTAAACTTAAGCTGTTGGATGTCCAGTTAAACTATAGTCTTTTGATTCCAGTTTAACTTTATTCGTTGGTTGTAGTCGATAAATGATCTGTTAAACCTTAGTCGTTGGATGACGTTGCTTGTTGCATGCATAATTAAATTTTAGTGTTTGTACGTACACGTAAACCTTAGTCGTTAGATGTACAGTTGTCATGGGATGTCCAGTTAAACCACTAAAAAGACAAGATTTAAGTCAGGAAATACGAGGGAGAACGTAAAACTCGTTTAACTCAAGGAAACCACCACGCCAAATGAACCCAGGAGACTTGATTTGTACTGACAGGTGGGCGTGGCTTGTGCACTAATGAGGTCCAGCAATGCGTAAATAATTGTTGCTGTACAACACCAGGCTATTTTTAGACTGTGGAATCCCAAGTGTATGTGGCAAGAATAGAATATGCTGCATGACGTAAGTGGCGTGACACCAACTAGAATATGCTGCATGACGTAAGTGACGGGACACCAACTAGAATATGCTGCATGACGTAAGTGGCGTGACACCAACTAGAATATGCTGCATGACGTAAGTGGTGTGACACCAACTAGAATATGCTGCATGACGTAAGTGGTGTGACACCAACTAGAATATGCTGCATGACGTAAGTGATGTGACACCAACTAGAATATGCTGCATGACGTAAGTGATGTGACACCAACTAGAATATGCTGCATGACGTAATTGATGTGACACCAACTAGAATATGCTGCATGACGTAAGTGGCGTGACACCAACTAGAATATGCTGCATGACGTAAGTGGCGTGACACCAACTAGAATATGCTGCATGACGTAAGTGGCGTGACACCAACTAGAATATGCTGCATGCCCCGTTAGTGGTGTGACACCAACTAGAATATGCTGAATGACGTAAGTGGCGTGACTCACATCCACTAGAAAAATAATAACAAATCACTTGGGTGGGGATGGGTGTGTAAATGGAAGGGGTGTTAATGAACGATAATTAACAGAGGTAATGCCCTAGGCCTATAACTTACTCATCATTAAAATTAGCTAGTAAAAGTGTTGTTTATTTCGGGTTTATCTCCCTCAATATACATGATCTCGATGTTTTAGGTTTTCATCGCCCAAAAGTACATGATCTGGATGTTTTAGGTTTTCATCGCCCAAAAGTACATGATCTCGATGTTTTAGGTTTTCATCGCCCAAAAGTACATGATCTCGATGTTTTAGGTTTTTATCGCCCAAAAGTGCATGATCTCGATGTTTTAGGTTTTCATCGCCCAAAAGTACATGATCTCGATGTTTTAGGTTTTCATCGCCCAAAAGTACATGATCTCGATGTTTTAGGTTTTCATCGCCCAAAAGTACATGATCTCGATGTTTTAGGTTTTTATCGCCCAAAAGTGCATGATCTCGATGTTTTAGGTTTTTATCGCCCAAAAGTACATGATCTCGATGTTTTAGGTTTTTATCGCCCAAAAGTACATGATCTCGATGTTTTAGGTTTTTATCGCCCAAAAGTACATGATCTCGATGTTTTAGGTTTTTATCGCCCAAAAGTACATGATCTGGATGTTTTAGGTTTTTATCGCCCAAAAGTACATGATCTCGATGTTTTAGGTTTTTATCGCCCAAAAGTACATGATCTCGATGTTTTAGGTTTTTATCGCCCAAAAGTACATGATCTCGATGTTTTAGGTTTTTATCGCCCAAAAGTACATGATCTGGATGTTTTAGGTTTTTATCGCCCAAAAGTACATGATCTGGATGTTTTAGGTTTTTATCGCCCAAAAGTACATGATCTCGATGTTTTAGGTTTTTATCGCCCAAAAGTACATGATCTCAATGTTTTAGGTTTTTATCGCCCAAAAGTACATGATCTCAATGTTTTAGGTTTTTATCGCCCAAAAGTACATGATCTCAATGTGTAACCTGGCCGGCAAGCCGGTGATCTGTGCCACCCAGATGCTAGAGAGCATGACCTACAAGCCGAGGGCCACACGGGCCGAGTCCAACGACGTGGCCAACGCTGTACTCGACGGGGCGGACTGCGTCATGCTGTCTGGGGAGTCAGCTAAAGGTTAGACAGTCAGTCAAACCACGTCATAGGTCAGCAGAGTTTCTTCCAGGCATCTCTTATCTCTTCCCCTCGAAGAAAGTTTACCGCCCCCCCCCCCCCCCCCACCGCACCACCCCCCGAACGAAATGGAATTTATATAGAAAATATATACTTTTAACAGTGTCCGCCCCTCTCCCCCGAAAATTTTAGCCCCCCCCCCTTTCCACCTTCTCCCCCCCACCCCCCCCCCCCCCGAGAAAAAAATCGGAAGAAACACTGTAGGTCAATCTGTAGGTGAGTCAGTCAAACCACAATCAACTTTAATAGGCAGATGATGTTCGATAGCAGGGGACAGCAACTCTTCAAGGAGAGACAACTCCTAAATCAAACAACTGCAAAAGGCTACGGAAGGGGAAGCAAAAAAAAAACAAAAAAAAACAGGTGTATAATCAGGTTCAAAGACTTATATGGCGCATAACCAGTTGACACGTAATATTTAATTGTGTTGGGGAAACCCCGTCCAACATTACAATGGGGAACGAAGAAGTCAGTCAAACCACATTCCACCAGACCACATTTCATAGGTCAGCTTCAGACATATTTAATATAAAACCTAGGCTGAGGGGGGGGGGGTAAGACCAGAATAAAAAACCTCACTACAAATTTCCAAATGTGCCCTCAAATGCCAGTAGCTACAGCTACCGTCTGTGCCCTTGATTGCCCATAATATAACAACAACCGCCACCGCTCTCAAATGCCCCCAAACCTTAGCAGAGCTACAAGCTGCCCTCTCCCCTAATGTTACCACTCCAGCATAATGCAATGAAATGCCCCAAATATTACAGCCATCGCCTATTCCATGTATGCCCCAATTTTTAGAGTTACTTCCTCTGCCCAATAATGCCGCTAACATTACAGCTACCACCACTGCCCAGTAATGCCCCTAACATTACAGCTACCACCACTGCCCACTAATGCCCCTAACATTACAGCTACCCTCTCTGCCCACTAATGCCCCTAACATTACAGCTACCACCACTGCCCAGTAATGCCCCTAACATTACAGGTACCTCCACTGCCCACTAATGCCCCTTACATTACAGCTACCCCCTCTGCCCACTAATGCCCCTTACATTACAGCTACCACCACTGCCCAGTAATGCCCCTAACATCACAGCTACCCCCTTTGCCCACTAATGCCCCTAACATTACAGCTACCACCACTGCCCAGTAATGCCCCTAACATCACAGCTACCCCCTCTGCCCACTAATGCCCCTAACATTACAGCTACCACCACTGCCCAGTAATGCCCCTAACATCACAGCTACCACCACTGCCCACTAATGCCCCTAACATTACAGCTACCTCCACTGTCCAGTAATGCCCCTAACATCACAGCTACCACCACTGCCCACTAATGCCCCTAACATTACAGCTACCTCCACTGCCCAGTAATGCCCCTAACATCTCAGCTACCCCCTCTGCCCACTAATGCCCCTAACTTTGTTGTGCCCCCCCCCCAGGTCATTACCCAGTCGAGGCTGTCTCCCACATGGCAGCAGTGTGTCTGGAGGCCGAGTCTGTGGTCAACAGGTCAGTCGTCGTCGGGTCACGTGGTTTGTTGTCATATCTAGGGGTCACGTGATTCGTTGTCTGAGTCCTCTTGTACAGTAAGTCATGTCTGACTGTATGTGTAGACCTACATTTGATGTCTGACTATGTGTAGACCTACATTTGATGTCTGACTATGTGTAGACCTACATTTGATGTCTGACTATGTGTAGACCTTCATTTGATGTCTGACTATGTGTAGACCTACATTTGATGTCTGACTATGTGTAGACCTACATTTGATGTCTGACTATGTGTAGACCTACATTTGATGTCTGACTATGTGTAGATCTACATTTGATGTCTGACTATGTGTAGATCTACATTTGATGTCTGACTATGTGTAGATCTACATTTGATGTCTGTCTCTATGTGTAGACCTACATTTGATGTATGACGGTATGTGTAGACCTACATTTGATGTCTGACTATGTGTAGACCTACATTTGATGTCTGACTGTACATGTAGACCTACATTTGATGTCTGACTGTACATGTAGACCTACATTTGATGTCTGACTGTATATGTAGACCTACATTTAATGTCTGACTCTATGTGTAAACCTACATTTAATGTATGACTGTAAGTGTAGACCTACAAAGGATAATTCTAATCCGCAAGTATCTGTGATTTAATCTGGACGCTGATTGTTTCCCTTTAATTCCAGCCGTTCGATATTCCGAGAGTTGCGGGAACTGACGCCCAGAAACGTCGACTCGAGTCACAGCCTGGCCCTGGCCGTGGTGGCCGCGTCATACCAGTGTATGGCCTCAGCCATCATCGTGCTGTGTGAGACTGGCCGCACGGTCCAGCTCGTGTCTTCCTACAGGCCCCGCTGTCCCATCATCATGGTCACATACAACCAGAGGGCCGCTAAACACCTGCTGTTGTACAGGTAAACACCTGCTGTTGTACAGGTGAGATACTAAACACCTGCTGTTGTACAGGTGAGATACTAAACACCTGCTTTTGTACAGGTAAACACCTGATGTTGTACAGGTAAACACCTGCTGTTGTACAGGTGAGATGCTAAACACCTGCTGTTGTACAGGTGAGATGCTAAACACCTGCTGTTGTACAGGCGAGATGCTAAACACCTGCTGTTGTACAGAAAAACACCT
The DNA here is from genome assembly GCF_028476545.2 of Physella acuta. NCBI lineage: Eukaryota > Metazoa > Mollusca > Gastropoda > Physidae > Physella > Physella acuta. The sequence goes on from NW_026731598.1 coordinate 631,028, forward strand.
GCTGTTGTACAGGTGAGATGTTAAACACCTGCTGTTGTACAGGTAAACACATGCTGTTGTACAGGTTAGATGCTAAACACCTGCTGTTGTACAGGTTAGATGCTAAACACCTGTTGTTGTACAGGTGAGATGCTAAACACCTGCTGTTGTACAGGTGAGATGTTTAAACCTGCTGTTGTACAGGTGAGATGCTAAACACCTGTTGTTGTACAGGTGAGATGCTAAACACCTGCTGTTGTACAGGTGAGATGTTAAACACCTGCTGTTGTACAGGTGAGATGCTAAACACCTGCTGTTGTATATGTGAGATGCTAAACACCTGCTGTTGTACAGGTAAACACCTGCTGTTGTACAGGTAAACACCTGCTGTTGTACACGTGAGATGTTATGCTAAACACCTGTTGTTGTACAGGTGAGATGCTAAACACCTGCTGTTGTATAGGTGAGATGTTAAACACCTGCTGTTGTACAGGTAAGATGTATAGCTAAACACCTGATATACTACAGGTGAGATGACATAGCTAAACACATGTCTTAATACATGTGAGATTTCGAAGATTCGCACATTACCAAAGAATTGAGACTATCACACAGCATTAGACTTCGACCAATAAGGATGTAAAAACAATGAACTAACACGTTGGACATATACATTTGACGTTGATTTGTCTACATCTAAAAATTTCTGTGAAACTATATTTTCCCCACCCTAACGTACCACCCACCTCCTCTACCCCACAGAGCTGTGGTACCCCATCTGATGTCCCCTACCGGGAAAAGCTGGCCGGATGACGTCAACACAAGGGTCAAGGCTGGGATGGACAGAGGCGTCAGCATGGGCGTCATTTTTCTCAACGATCCAGTCATCGTGGTCATGGGACTGGATGTGGGCAAGGAAGAGAGCAATTGTTTACAAATTGTTTACAGTCGTCAGGGGCAGAGAAGGCCGTAGGTTCAGCAACTTTTCAAATGGATTTATGCTTTTAAGCATAGTTATCTGTGTATGTATGTGTACAATATATGTGTGTGTATCTGTATACAAAGTATATATATGTATGTAATACTTATATTTTTATATTGCCTTTGTGTGTTTTATTTGGTCATTTACAGACTTTTTAAATGAATATTTTTTTAAAAAATGTGTGACTACTTTATATTTTTTTAATAAATAAATATGTTTACTTAATATTTTTTAATAAATAAATGTTTATTTACTTTATATTTTTAAGTAGATGGTATTTGTACATTTATAACAATTTTACTTTACCTTTTCACAAATTTACATTTATGATATTAAAAGTTGACATAAAAGATGTATTGGTTTATTGAAGTATATTCTTTAGCAAACGATGTTTTGTAAAATTTTGTTAAATGAATGTTGGCTAAACAAAATAAACCGGGAGTGATCTCCCCTAAACTTTCTCGAATATTCTTATATAAAACAACAGGGGATGGGAACTCGGGCTATAGACATGATTTTTAATCCATTTTAAATACTTAAAGTTTTAAAAATAGAATAAAATCTCGTAGACAAAAGAATTGCACACCAAGTGAACGCCAAATAAAAAAGTGCATACTAGTGCGCAATATTATTAGTACTTTTAAAATTTACATTAGTTTTTTGAGAAATCGCAAGTAGCGTAAATTACTACTTCCAGTCAACGGAAATTACTCAAAAATTTAACAGAAGGTAGAAAATTAGATCTTTTACTCACATGTGAAACTTCATTTATTTATCTGAAGTAGTACTCAAGTTATAGGCTTTTGAAAAATTCAAAATAGAAAAAGTACCACTTCCGTTTATCGGAAATCGCTCAAAAGTTGATACAGATCTGCGACTTTGATAAAATACTTATATATGAAATTTCATCAACCTAGCTGTAACGGTACTCAAGTAATCGTGTTTACACACAGACACACACACAGACACACACACACACACACAGACATACGGACAGAATTGCAAAGCCCAGTTTTTCAGACTGGATTAGGGATAAAACCTTTTAATTTTGATAAATCTGGATTGATAATTTTGCCCGATTAAAATAAGTCCTCTATACTTCGGATGTGAAGAAGGACTGAGGTGTAATACGGTGAAAATTGTCAAAACTTCAAGTGATTTTTGTGCACGATTACAATACTTTCTCTATACTTCGTATATACGAGAAAGTAAAAAAAAAAGAATAACCAAAGAATTCACTTTTGGTTTTGTTTGATTCTAGAAAATGGAAGGAACAAAGAATGAAAATAAAACTACTGAAATAAGTAGAAGCTTTAAAACTTCAAACACATCTAAACCTTAAGAAACCATCTAAAGAATCTTACATTAGGTTGTTATCGGTTTATATGTACACATTCTACAGTCACGTCTAAAGTTGATGTTAGGGGTGTACATGTGTACATCCTAGACTCACGTCTAAAGTTGATGTTGGTGGTGTACGTGTGTACATCCTAGACTCACGTCTAAAGTTGATGTTGGTGGTGTACGTGTGTACATCCTAGACTCACGTCTAAAGTTGATGTTGGTGGTGTACGTGTGTACATCCTAGACTCACGTCTAAAGTTGATGTTGGGGGTGTACGTGTGTACATCCTAGACTCACGTCTAAAGTTGATGTTGATGGTGTACATCCTAGACTCACGTCTAAAGTTGATGTTGGTGGTGTACATGTGTACATCCTAGACTCACGTCTAAAGTTGATGTTGTTGGTGTACATCCTAGACTCACGTCTAAAGTTGATGTTGGTGGTGTACGTGTGTACATCCTAGACTCACGTCTAAAGTTGATGTTGGTGGTGTACATGTGTACATCCTAGACTCACGTCTAAAGTTGATGTTGGTGGTGTACGTGTGTACATCCTAGACTCACGTCTAAAGTTGATGTTGGTGGTGTACATGTACATCCTAGACTCACGTCTAAAGTTGATGTTGGTAGTGTACGTGTGTACAACCTAGACTCACGTCTAAAGTTGATGTTAGGGGTGTACATGTGTACATCCTAGACTCACGTCTAAAGTTGATGTTGGTGGTGTACGTGTGTACATCCTAGACTCACGTCTAAAGTTGATGTTGGTGGTGTACGTGTGTACATCCTAGACTCACGTCTAAAGTTGATGTTGGTGGTGTACGTGTGTACATCCTAGACTCACGTCTAAAGTTGATGTTGGGGGTGTACGTGTGTACATCCTAGACTCACGTCTAAAGTTGATGTTGGTGGTGTACATGTGTACATCCTAGACTCACGTCTAAAGTTGATGTTGTTGGTGTACATCCTAGACTCACGTCTAAAGTTGATGTTGGTGGTGTACGTGTGTACATCCTAGACTCACGTCTAAAGTTGATGTTGGTGGTGTACATGTGTACATCCTAGACTCACGTCTAAAGTTGATGTTGGTGGTGTACGTGTGTACATCCTAGACTCACGTCTAAAGTTGATGTTGGTAGTGTACGTGTGTACAACCTAGACTCACGTCTAAAGTTGATGTTGGTGGTGTACATGTACATCCTAGACTCACGTCTAAAGTTGATGTTGGTGGTGTACGTGTGTACATGCTAGACTCACGTCTAAAGTTGATGTTGGTGGTGTACATGTACATCCTAGACTCACGTCTAAAGTTGATGTTGGTGGTGTACATGTGTACATCCTAGACTCACGTCTAAAGTTGATGATGCTGGTGTACATGTGTACATCCTAGACTTACGTCTAAAGTTGATGTTGGTGGTGTACGTGTGTACATCCTAGACTCACGTCTAAAGTTGATGTTGGTGGTGTACATGTGTACATCCTAGACTCACGTCTAAAATTGATGTTGGTGGTGTACATCCTAGACTCACGTCTAAAGTTGATGATGGTGGTGTACGTGTGTACATCCTAGACTCACGTCTAAAGTTGATGTTGGTGGTGTACATTCTAGACTCACGTCTAAAGTTGATGTTGGTGGTGTACATTCTAGACTCACGTCTAAAGTTGATGTTGGTGGTGTACATTCTAGACTCACGTCTAAAGTTGATGTTGGTGGTGTACATTCTAGACTCACGTCTAAAGATGTTGGTGGTGTACATGTGTACATAATAGACTCACGTCTAAAGTTGATGTTGGTGGTGTACGTGTGTACATCCTAGAATCACGTCTAAAGTTGATGTTGGTGGTGTACGTGTGTACATCCTAGACTCACGTCTAAAGTTGATGTTTGTGGTGTACATGTGTACATCCTAGACTCACGTCTAAAGTTGATGTTGGTGGTGTACATGTGTACATCCTAGACTCACGTGTAAAGTTGATGCTGGTGGTGTACATGTGTACAAACAACAGTCACCTCAACCCTCAGATTTTGCTGTGCACTTACCTCCAATCCCCGCTTAAATCCTCTTAATCTTCGCTGTTGTGACGCCATCTTGTCAAAGCTCTCTACGAAACTATTTTATCTAGGATTAGACTTCTCCCTGCTACCACAGTTGTACAAAAAATATTTTAATGTAAAATTTAATCGTTGCAATTATTGCAACTTTTTGTTTGGCTAAGCTGTGCTCTGGGTTCATTTAACCTCGGAATTAGTTTTACTAGCCCAATTTTCAGTTTTGTTATTATCGTTTTGTTTAGCTATCTTTTTAGCGGCATGTTTGGCTGTGTTTGGCAAAGGGGGGGGGGGGGCGGACACATACGGTGTGGACATTCACTGGACAGTACACGTAAGGTGTGGACATTCACTGGACAGTACACATAAGGTGTGGACATTCACTGGACAGTACACATAAGGTGTAGATATTCACTGGACAGTACACATAAGGTGTGGACATTCAATGGACAGTACACATAAGGTGTAGACATTCACTGGACAGTACACATAAGGTGTGGACATTCACTGGACAGTACACATAAGGTGTGGACATTCACTGGACAGTACACATAAGGTGTGGACATTCACTGGACAGTACACATAAGGTCTAGACATTCACTGGACAGTACACATAAGGTGTGGACATTCACTGGATAGTACACATAAGGTGTGGACGTTCACTGGACAGTACACATAAGGTGTAGACATTCACTGGACAGTACACATAAGGTGTGGACATTCAATGGACAGTACACATAAGGTGTGGACATTCACTGGACAGTACGCAAAAGGTGTGGACATTCACTGGACAGTACACATAAGGTGTGGACGTTCACTGGACAGTACACATAAGGTCTAGACATTCACTGGACAGTACACATAAGGTGTGGACATTCACTGGACAGTACACATAAGGTCTAGACATTCACTGGACAGTACACATAAGGTGTGGACATTCACTGGACAGTACACATAAGGTGTAGACATTCACTGGACAGTACATATAAGGTGTGGACATTCACTGGACAGTACACATAAGGTGTGGACATTCACTGGACAGTACACATAAGGTTTGGACATTCACTGGACAGTACACATAAAGTCTAGACATTCACTGGACAGTACACATAAGGTGTAGACATTCACTGGACAGTACACATAAGGTTTGGACATTCACTGGACAGTACACATAAAGTCTAGACATTCACTGGACAGTACACATAAGGTGTGGACATTCACTGGACAGTACACATAAGGTGTGGACATTCACTGGACAGTACACATAAGGTGTGGACATTCACTGGACAGTACACATAAGGTGTGGACATTCACTGGACAGTACACATAAGGTGTAGACATTCACTGGACAGTACACATAAGGTTTGGACATTCACTGGATAGTACACATAAGGTGTGGACATTCACTGGACAGTACACATAAGGTCTAGACATTCACTGGACAGTACACATAAGGTGTGGACATTCATTGGACAGTACACATAAGGTGTGGACATTCACTGGACAGTACACATAAGGTGTGGACATTCACTGGACAGTACACATAAGGTGTGGACATTCACTGGACAGTACACATAAGGTGTAGATATTCACTGGACAGTACACATAAGGTGTGGACATTCAATGGACAGTACACATAAGGTGTAGACATTCACTGGACAGTACACATAAGGTGTGGACATTCACTGGACAGTACACATAAGGTGTGGACATTCACTGGACAGTACACATAAGGTGTGGACATTCACTGGACAGTACACATAAGGTGTAGACATTCACTGGATAGTACACATAAGGTGTGGACATTCACTGGACAGTACACATAAGGTGTGGACATTCACTGGACAGTACACATAAGGTGTGGACATTCACTGGACAGTACACATAAGGTGTGGACATTCACTGGACAGTACACATAAGGTGTGGACATTCACTGGATAGTACACATAAGGTGTGGACATTCACTGGACAGTACACATAAGGTGTGGACATTCACTGGACAGTACACATAAGGTGTGGACATTCACTGGACAGTACACATATGGTGTGGACATTCACTGGATAGTGCACATAAGGTGTGGACATTCACTGGACAGTACACATAAGGTTTGGACATTCACTGGACAGTACACATAAGGTGTGGACATTCACTGGACAGTACACATAAGGTCTAGACATTCACTGGACAGTACACATAAGGGGTAGACATTCACTGGACAGTACACATAAGGTGTGGACATTCACTGGACAGTACACATAAGGTGTGGACATTCACTGGACAGTACACATAAGGTGTGGACATTCACTGGACAGTACACATAAGGTCTAGACATTCATTGGACAGTACACATAAGGGGTAGACATTCACTGGACAGTACACATAAGGTGTGGACATTCACTGGACAGTACACATAAGGTGTGGACATTCACTGGACAGTACACATAAGGTGTAGATATTCACTGGACAGAACACATAAGGTCTAGATATTCACTGGACAGTACACATAAGGTGTGGACATTCATTGGACAGTACACATAAGGTGTGGACATTCACTGGACAGTACACATAAGGTGTGGACATTCACTGGACAGTACACATAAGGTGTGGACATTCACTGGACAGTACACATAAGGTGTAGATATTCACTGGACAGTACACATAAGGTGTGGACATTCAATGGACAGTACACATAAGGTGTAGACATTCACTGGACAGTACACATAAGGTGTGGACATTCACTTGACAGTACACATAAGGTGTGGACATTCACTGGACAGTACACATAAGGTGTGGACATTCACTGGACAGTACACATAAGGTGTAGACATTCACTGGATAGTACACATAAGGTGTGGACATTCACTGGACAGTACACATAAGGTGTGGACATTCACTGGACAGTACACATAAGGTGTGGACATTCACTGGACAGTACACATAAGGTGTGGACATTCACTGGACAGTACACATAAGGTGTGGACATTCACTGGATAGTACACATAAGGTGTGGACATTCACTGGACAGTACACATAAGGTGTGGACATTCACTGGACAGTACACATAAGGTGTGGACATTCACTGGACAGTACACATATGGTGTGGACATTCACTGGATAGTGCACATAAGGTGTGGACATTCACTGGACAGTACACATAAGGTTTGGACATTCACTGGACAGTACACATAAGGTGTGGACATTCACTGGACAGTACACATAAGGTCTAGACATTCACTGGACAGTACACATAAGGGGTAGACATTCACTGGACAGTACACATAAGGTGTGGACATTCACTGGACAGTACACATAAGGTGTGGACATTCACTGGACAGTACACATAAGGTGTGGACATTCACTGGACAGTTCACATAAGGCTTGGACATTCACTGGACAGTACACATAAGGTGTAGATATTCACTGGACAGTACACATAAGGTGTGGACATTCAATGGACAGTACACATAAGGTGTAGACATTCACTGGACAGTACACATAAGGTGTGGACATTCACTGGACAGTACACATAAGGTGTGGACATTCACTGGACAGTACACATAAGGTGTGGACATTCACTGGACAGTACACATAAGGTGTAGACATTCACTGGATAGTACACATAAGGTGTGGACATTCACTGGACAGTACACATAAGGTGTGGACATTCACTGGACAGTACACATAAGGTGTGGACATTCACTGGACAGTACACATAAGGTGTGGACATTCACTGGACAGTACACATAAGGTGTGGACATTCACTGGATAGTACACATAAGGTGTGGACATTCACTGGACAGTACACATATGGTGTGGACATTCACTGGATAGTGCACATAAGGTGTGGACATTCACTGGACAGTACACATAAGGTTTGGACATTCACTGGACAGTACACATAAGGTGTGGACATTCACTGGACAGTACACATAAGGTCTAGACATTCACTGGACAGTACACATAAGGGGTAGACATTCACTGGACAGTACACATAAGGTGTGGACATTCACTGGACAGTACACATAAGGTGTGGACATTCACTGGACAGTACACATAAGGTGTGGACATTCACTGGACAGTACACATAAGGTGTAGATATTCACTGGACAGTACACATAAGGTGTGGACATTCAATGGACAGTACACATAAGGTGTAGACATTCACTGGACAGTACACATAAGGTGTGGACATTCACTGGACAGTACACATAAGGTGTGGACATTCACTGGACAGTACACATAAGGTGTGGACATTCACTGGACAGTACACATAAGGTGTAGACATTCACTGGATAGTACACATAAGGTGTGGACATTCACTGGACAGTACACATAAGGTGTGGACATTCACTGGACAGTACACATAAGGTGTGGACATTCACTGGACAGTACACATAAGGTGTGGACATTCACTGGACAGTACACATAAGGTGTGGACATTCACTGGATAGTACACATAAGGTGTGGACATTCACTGGACAGTACACATAAGGTGTGGACATTCACTGGACAGTACACATAAGGTGTGGACATTCACTGGACAGTACACATATGGTGTGGACATTCACTGGACAGTACACATAAGGTGTGGACATTCACTGGACAGTACACATAAGGTTTGGACATTCACTGGACAGTACACATAAGGTGTGGACATTCACTGGACAGTACACATAAGGTCTAGACATTCACTGGACAGTACACATAAGGGGTAGACATTCACTGGACAATACACATAAGGTGTGGACATTCACTGGACAGTACACATAAGGTGTGGACATTCACTGGACAGTACACATAAGGTGTGGACATTCACTGGACAGTACACATAAGGTCTAGACATTCATTGGACAGTACACATAAGGGGTAGACATTCACTGGACAGTACACATAAGGTGTGGACATTCACTGGACAGTACACATAAGGTGTGGACATTCACTGGACAGTACACATAAGGTGTAGATATTCACTGGACAGTACACATAAGGTCTAGACATTCACTGGACAGTACACATAAGGTGTGGACATTCATTGGACAGTACACATAAGGTGTGGACATTCACTGGACAGTACACATAAGGTGTGGACATTCACTGGACAGTACACATAAGGTGTGGACATTCACTGGACAGTACACATAAGGTGTAGATATTCACTGGACAGTACACATAAGGTGTGGACATTCAATGGACAGTACACATAAGGTGTAGACATTCACTGGACAGTACACATAAGGTGTGGACATTCACTGGACAGTACACATAAGGTGTGGACATTCACTGGACAGTACACATTAGGTGTGGACATTCACTGGACAGTACACATAAGGTGTGGACATTCACTGGACAGTACACATAAGGTGTAGATATTCACTGGACAGTACGCATAAGGTGTGGACATTCAATGGACAGTACACATAAGGTGTAGACATTCACTGGACAGTACACATAAGGTGTGGACATTCACTGGACAGTACACATAAGGTGTGGACATTCACTGGACAGTACACATAAGGTGTGGACATTCACTGGACAGTACACATAAGGTGTAGACATTCACTGGATAGTACACATAAGGTGTGGACATTCACTGGACAGTACACATAAGGTGTGGACATTCACTGGACAGTACACATAAGGTGTGGACATTCACTGGACAGTACACATAAGGTGTGGACATTCACTGGACAGTACACATAAGGTGTGGACATTCACTGGATAGTACACATAAGGTGTGGACATTCACTGGACAGTACACATAAGGTGTGGACATTCACTGGACAGTACACATAAGGTGTGGACATTCACTGGACAGTACACATATGGTGTGGACATTCACTGGATAGTGCACATAAGGTGTGGACATTCACTGGACAGTACACATAAGGTTTGGACATTCACTGGACAGTACACATAAGGTGTGGACATTCACTGGACAGTACACATAAGGTCTAGACATTCACTGGACAGTACACATAAGGGGTAGACATTCACTGGACAGTACACATAAGGTGTGGACATTCACTGGACAGTACACATAAGGTGTGGACATTCACTGGACAGTACACATAAGGTGTGGACATTCACTGGACAGTACACATAAGGTCTAGACATTCATTGGACAGTACACATAAGGGGTAGACATTCACTGGACAGTACACATAAGGTGTGGACATTCACTGGACAGTACACATAAGGTGTGGACATTCACTGGACAGTACACATAAGGTGTGGACATTCACTGGACAGTACACATAGGGTGTGGACATTCACTGGACAGTACACATAAGGTGTGGACATTCACTGGACAGTACACATAAGGTGTGGACATTCATTGGACAGTACACATAAGGTGTGGACATTCACTGGACAGTACACATAAGGTGTGGACATTCACTAGACAGTACACATTAGGTGTGGACATTCACTGGACAGTACACATAAGGTGTAGATATTCACTGGACAGTACACATAAGGTGTGGACATTCAATGGACAGTACACATAAGGTGTAGACATTCACTGGACAGTACACATAAGGTGTGGACATTCACTGGACAGTACACATAAGGTGTGGACATTCACTGGATAGTACACATAAGGTGTGGACATTCACTGGACAGTACACATAAGGTGTGGACATTCCCTGGACAGTACACATAAGGTGTGGACATTCACTGGACAGTACACATAAGGTGTGGACATTCACTGGACAGTACACATAAGGTGTGGACATTCACTGGACAGAAAAAGTGTTGGTCTCACTTGATCTGACTTTTTGTGAAGATGTTCGACGATGGTTCGATGAGGTTAAAATGACATCACTTTTTAACATAACTTTGACATTAAATCTCATAAAAATCTTAAAACATGAAACGCTGATGTGTAATTTCTCACTTAAAAATCACATTTAATGTATCAAACTTTCTTCCGTCTAGCTATGCTTATAAAAGTCATGGTACTTAAGACGTATGTGAATGAAAGCCCATGAATAATTGAAGAATAAAGTTTGTCTTGACTTGCGCCTGAACCCCAGCAGGACTTACCTTCATCAAGTTCACGTGGCGTGGCGGGCGGGGACACAGGAGAGACAAATGCCCGAGCCCCCCCCCCCCCCCCGTGACATAGCATGCAGTCACCTTCATTACCAGCTACTCCGTCACCCAGCCACCTCTCCCCGCCCCCCGTGCCCCTGGTGTTGATGGCTTGCCGCTGATTGCCAGCCATAGAGCATTGATGACATTCACGTCTTGCAGTAAGTGACGGGATTACCTCCCCATTCTAGTGAGTTGTTGTTTTTATCTAGCGCATGATTGTGTTTTGTTTTTGGTTGCTTGTTTTCCTTCAAATTTTATTACACCAGGTATTCTGTGTTTCTTTTTTTTTACGGAATTTTGGGAGGTATATTATTGAATTTTTTTTTTCAATTCACTGTATTTTTTTTTTTTTACTTTAAGAATCTAAATCTAAAACTAAAAGCGCAAAATAGGATGTTTATACTACGAATAAAATGAACCCAAAACGTAATTTCAATCTAATTACGCAGATGACACTCTTATAAAAATAAATTTTAGCTATACACATGAATTACATGGAAGAATAAAGCAATGTAAATCCTCGTATTGCACAGGATTAGCTAAGGATTAAATAAGATATTTTTAAAGTAATTGAAATTATGTCAGTGTTCGAATGTTTAGGTATGGTTGTTTTGGTAGTTTTTAAAAAGCTTCCGAGTTTTATAGGAGTAGATCTATATTGCTGTCAGGTTTTCGTTTACGTGTGATGGTATGTGTGGGGGCATGTGTGTGATGGTATCTGTATGTGTGTGATGGTATCTTTATATGTGGGGTATGTGTGTGATGGTATCTGTATGTGTGTGATGGTATCTTTATATGTGGGGTATGTGTGTGATGGTATCTGTATGTGTGTGATGGTATCTTTATATGTGGGGTATGTGTGTGATGGTATATAGATGTGTGGGGTATGTGTGGGATGGTATCTGTATGTGTGGTGTATATGTGTGATTGTATATGTATGTGTGGGGTATGTGTGTGATGATATCTGTATGTGCGGGGTATGTGTGTGATGGTATATGTATGCGTGGGGTAGGTGTGGGATTGTATCTGTATATGTATGATGGTATCTGTATATGTGTGATGGTATCTGTATGTGTGGGGTATTCGTGTGATGGTATCTGTATGTGCGGAGTATGTGTGTGATGGTATATGTATGTGTGGGGTAGGTGTGGAATTGTATCTGTATGTGTGTGATGGTATCTGTATATGTGTGATGGTATATGTATGTGTGTGATGGTATCTGTATGTGTGTGATGGTATCTGTATGTGTGTGATGGTATCTGTATGTGTGTGATTGTATCTGAATGTGTGTGATGGTATCTGTATGTGTGTGATGGTAAATATATGTGTGTGATGGTATCTGTATGTGTGGGGTATCTGTAATCTGCAGGCTAGTATTAAAGAGATATTTATAAAGAACCATGACGTGCCTTTGTGATCCCCATTTGATGAAATAGTTCCCGTCATTGTACATTATCAAGCAACAACAAGGATAGAAACATCGCTGTCCTCATATACATGTGTCTGTTCAAATAAACGTATGTGATCCCATATAATAAGACCGATCTTCTGGTGACCGATGTGTTGTACTGTATGACCTTCACCTCGTTGACAGGAGAAAAACACGGATGTTTTTAGGATGATTCTTTGAATTCCTGGTCAATTCATCGTCTCGAATATTGACACCTTTCTTACATAAATCATGGGAGACATTCGCCGTGCAGGATCAAACGAGAGTCTAGGGAGAGTTTAAAATGATAGGGTCAGTCTAGGGAGAGTACAGAACTTAAGATCGGCTTTTAATTAGCACTTCTTAAAGCACTAATTAAGAGAAAGTTTTCATAGTATTGACCGCCGTCCATTTTTCTTCTTCTTTTTAACTTCCAGTGCAGCATATTTACAACATATGTCTATGCCCGTTTGTCATTCTCTATTTGTTTTCTTTTCTTTTCAACTCTTGCCCCTAATTTTCCTACCTTTCCAATATCTCTTTGCCTTGTGTTTTTGGGTCCCCTATATTTTCTTGTTCTTTGTGTATTGACTGCCGTAAATACCGGGGAGAAATTCTAAAATTTGATCGACATTTGAAAACAACATCCCTGTCACCAAGGTCGCGAACCCCGAGCCCCAAGGTCGCGAGCCCGGTGCCCCGTGCCCCTATTTGATATAAGCTTAGTGTCACAGGGTGGGGGTGGGGGGCTGGTGTCAGATTCTGGTGCGCGATTAATTTTCTTGGCTGCTCTCTGCGTTTGAAAGTACATTTGTTGTTGTTCCTGCCTAGGTAGACCGTCTGTAATACGATGTGGCAGTAACAGAACTTTCAATGGGACGGCTGCAGGGTCGGGTAGAATGTTTGTAGCAACTTGATTTACATAATTGGGGAGGCATTTGAAAAGGGTAATTCCATTTGAGACATTTGAAAAGGGTAATTCCAAAAAAAAAATATGCATGCTTTGGTATATTGTTTATTTAGTTTGTGTCGTGTGTTGGGGACAGAGGGGGGGGGGGGGCTGTTGGCTGTAGAGGAAGGGTGGTGGGTCTGTGTATGATATGTGTTGTAAGTGTAAGGAGGAATTTGTTATTGATGGAGCTGGGGGTCATTACCCCACTTAATCCATTGATCAGGATTATCCCGATTTTCCTGAGTGCTCTTCTCTTATCCCGATTGCTCCTCCCTTATCCCTATTATCCCAAGTACTTTTCTCTTATCCCTATTATACCATGTGCTCCCCCCCCCCCCCCCCCCCCATATCCCTATTATCCCTTCCCCCTATTCCGGCACTGCTGGCTTTTGTTGACAAATCTCTAGGAGAGGTATCGATACTGCAAGGCCCCACGAAGGTATCGAATGACTGCTTTACATTCGGTAGGTAAACTACACAAGGATGTTTTTTGTTAACGACGACACCGTAGGTTATTTATTGTAAATATTCGCCCGTTTCTTGCGCTTTAAATTGCGTGTCAAGTTTGTAAACAGAACATCTTTTATAGAGTTAAAACGTATTTGACTGTAGAGAAACAAAATGTTGTCCGGGGCTATGGTTGAAATAAAAATATAATCACCTAAGTGCTAATATATATATATATATATATATATATATATATATATATATATATATATATATATATATTTATTTATTTATATATATATATATATATAATATATATAAATATATATATATATATATATATATATATATATATATATATATATATATATATATATATATATATATATATATATATATATTTATATATATTATATATATATATATATATATATATATATATATATATATATATAACGTTGACGTTATTAACATTGTAAAACATTTGATATACGTTCTCAAGTCGGCATCAACTCCCTCACATCCCAATTCAACCCCTCCCCCCCAATTCATAACGGAGTTAGGCTGAACACCTTAGCGCTAACGATTTTCTCACCTCACATAAATTTTTATAGCAGAGTAGAAAATGGTGCGGACATCTCCACCCCCCCCCCCCCCAGTTTATTATTTCCCTCCGTAAAATGAAAGCGGTTGAGATCAGATAAGCGAACCTTTGAATTAATGAGCGTACATCGTTTAGAACAAAAGTCATTGGTCACGCTCCGTGCGTGTCCGCATAAATTTCTTGAGCTTGTTACCATCAAATGTGCCCGCGACCTGACCAACACGGCTGATGATGACATTTCCTGTTTGGGGAGTTTAGTTTTACTCAGTTGCATTTTCTTCTGAAACTATTTGCAACTTTTCACTAAGATTGTTTGCACATTGTGACTAGAAAATTCAAACATCATAAGCTACAAATTTATACTAGAGATTATTTTACCTGTAGCTATAAACTTCAGAGATCTTTAACTTGCAACTTTTCAACATAAAACGTCCAACTTGCAATCAGTGGCGTATTAAGAGGGGGGGGGGGGGGCTGAGAGGGCTGCAGTCAGGGGCCCCCGATTTTAAGGGGCCCCCAAATTTATTTTTCCAATCGTAGTAAATTTCCCTTTAAAGCAAAATTGTTGGGTTTTTTTTTACTATAAACACCAATGTTTTAATATTTGAATCACAAGCTTATTTCAATTTGTGTTAAAAAATATCAAACTCGAGCACACACTTTAGTACAAATACAAGCTGTCATCACCTCCTACCCATACATTGTTTACATAAAGCCGACGTTGGCTAAAATAAATAGCCCGGACAGCGTTCGCTTATGACAATAAAATTGGTTGATTTTACAGTTAAAAACACAAACAGTGGTCAAATTCTGACACATGAGTCTACGATTTACGCCTTTTGAAAAATGCACAGCACTTGAAAGTTATTTAGTCAGATAGCGTCAGACAGATCGTGTAGTGAGGTGGTAGCCAAAATTAAAATAATACAAATGTTAGGGCCTAGACATATGGTCTACATTCTGAATTAAGTCTCACTCGCAAGCATCCAGACAAGCAACATTATTGACCAGCCAAAACAGTCAATGAAAAACTGCCTGGTCGTCTTTGCTTACCCGCTAAACTACTAAGAAAGGTATGAAAGATGTTTTACATTTTTACTTTCTCTCATATACAAAGTATAGAGAAAGTATTGTAATCGTGCAAAAAAAAATCGAGTTTTTGCAAATCTCGACGTTTTACACCTCCTTGAGTCGGAAAAACATAGTTTTGCAATCTTGTCCGTATGTCTGTCTGTGTGTGTGTATGTGTGTAAACACGATAACTTGAGTACCGTTACAGCTAGGTTGATGAAATTTCATATATAAGTATTATATCAAATTTGTAGATCTGTATCAACTTTTCAGCGATTTCCGATAACCGGAAGTGGTATTTTTTCTACTTTCAATGAAATTTCACATATAAGTAAAAGATCTAATTCTCTGCCTTCTATTAAATTTTGAGTAATTTCCGTTGACCGGAAGTAGTAGTTTACGCTTTTTTCGATTTCTCAAAAAACGCATGTGAATTTATAATTTATAAAGTACTAATAATATTCCGCACTATTATACACATTTTGTTTGGCGTTTACTTGGTGCGCATTTCTTTTTTCTACGCGATTTTATTTTAAAACGTTTAAGTAATTAAAAATTGATTAACAATAATGTCTATATCACGAGTTGCCATCCCCCGTAGTGTTATGTAAGAATATTGGAGAAAGTTTAAGGGAGATCTGGGATAGATTTATCTAAAGAAAATAAGGAATAATCAATTTATAAAACTAAAACTTTAGACAATTGTGGATAAGCGTGGGCGGCGTTTGGGTGAAGGTGGGGAGGGTCTATGTGGGCATCATAATTATACTCTGTATTGTTTATAACACAAATAAGACTGCAAAAACATTGTAAAAACAAATACAGCAGTGCTCGTGTTATTTTAACCCAACTCAATGGACAATTATGTCGCGGCAGACCTATTTAGGCCCTATAATACGGTAAACGACAATAGGCCTAAATTAGGCCTAGAGAGAAATATAGGAAATGAATCTGCTGTGGACACTCTATGGTTTAAAGTTTTAAAAACACTTATAGGCCTTAACTTTTAGTGAACGATTAATATTGGGTGTAGAGGCCAGGGATGACGTTAATTAAATGGACGTCTGTGGAAATCCAACTTTTTGAAGGCCTCATAAATGGATGACACCTAAGAGGATGGAGGTGTGGTTTTTTTTACGCTTATACCGTGCTTACTGTTTTAGTTGGGCCTAGTTTAACCTTTGTATGTTATTAATAATTTCCTACATAGAGTGGTTTGAAATTATCGTTTTCTTTTTGCGTCTGCACGCAAACAAGTGCCAACAATTTTTATCGTCTGCTCTATTACGACATTATAATATTCTGATGGAAATTTATATTTATTCAATGTTAGTCTACATATCCAGCTTTCATGCCCCCAATATAAAAACATGACTGACAGTCGAATAACAATTTGTTATGATTCAGAGGTCGGAAACTTCTACAGGCCTAAAGTAAACAGTCATATATTTAGTACTGCTGACGTAGCGGATGGATCTCGCCTCTGTGTTTTGTTAGTGTGTGAGTCGTGGTAGTGGGTGGGGGGCAACATATAATCTTGCTAAAAATTAGTACATTTTGCTTAGATGTTTGTATCCAATTTACCGCTCATTGAACATAATTGACGGTTTTTTAAATTAGCAGTTTTGTAAAAATCGGTGTCGAATGTTCCTATAAGTTATAATAATCCATTATTATCTTGAATAGTATGTTGATTAGGATATATATATATATATATATATATATATATATATATATATATATATATAGGTATATATATATATTTTTTTTTTATTTATATCATGAGACCCCAAAAAGTTTTAGCCCGGGGCCCCGCCCAAGCTTAATACGCCCCTGTTTGTAATGTGTCACCAAATGCCTTGACTCAATGCACTGCTGATATTTGTACAAAGGCTGTAATAAAATGTTTAATCAAAGATCTGTAAAGAAATGTGTTATCAAAGATCTTTAACGAAGTGTTTTTATCAAAGATCTTTGATGTAACATTTAATCAAAGATCTTTAATGTTAAGTTTTATTAAATATCTATAATGAAATGTGTTATCAAAGATCTTAAACGAAGTGTTTTTATCAAAGATCTTTGATGTAATATTTTATCAAAGATCTTTAATTGATTCAGATGTTAAAGATCTTTAATGAAGGGTGTTATCACAAATCTTTGCACTGATCTGACCTTGAATGTTAGTGCTGGCCGGGTCAACTGATTACAACAACAGCCATGTCTCGGTGTGGTGAGGGGGAGGGTGTAACAGACAAGTGGGGTTATAAGTAGAGAAGCTATGGGGCTATGAATAAAACGGGAATGGGGAGGTTGGGTGGCTATATCTAACAACAGAACAAGCCAACATTCATGTACAACAAGCCAACATTCCAACAAGTCAACATTCATGTACAACAAGTCAACATTCATGTCCAACAAGTCAACATTCATGTCTATCACGTCAACATTCATGTCCAACAAGCCAACATTCATGTCCAACAAGTCAACATTCATGTCTATCACGTCAACATTCATGTCCAACAAGCCAACATTCATGTACAACAAGTCAACATTCATGTCCAAAAAGTCAAGATTCATATACAACAAGTCAACATTCATGATGAACAGTTTAACATACCTATACTAGTTAACATTTCTGTACAAATTGTTAACATTCCTATACAAGCTGTTAACATTCCTGTACAACCAGTGGTGCAGTAGTTACATCACAGCTTGTGGTGGGCCGCACTAGAACTTGTCATAAAGTCACGGGGTTTGTTGCATAATTAATTCTCACTGGACGGATTATCTCAGCATAAAGAGGCTTAAGGTATTTGCTGGTTTTAATTGCCAGGGATTAGCCAAAGATCAGCTTGTTTAGCACCGGCTGGTATTGACACTGTGCTGGTGCTGGTGCACCGGTAGTGCTTTAATCAGCTAGGTGCTCAGATATTCTATATCTTGTTACTGGAATTGTGAAGTTTAGAATTTATTTTATTTTATTTTTGTCTTACGGACTAGGCCTACATCATTTCTAAATCTTAGCTTTTATTAAGACACAACAGGTGTTATCATTTAATTTATTTGACGATAATTTATTTATAAATTTATGTTGTAAAACAATAAATTTTTGCTCTTAATTTATTCCGTGATACCAAAAATTATATTTCTAAATCTATTTGGAACACAAAAAAAACGCAACTTTTATCAGTAAATCTGATTTTTTAAGCATCATCTAACACTCTGTGTATAAATTAAAATGTTTGTATCATGTTTGCAGACGATATGGCCAGAATCTGGTCGAGCAGGACGACTTTGTGTCTGCTGATTGGTTTGGCGCTCTTGGATATAAGCAGTTGCCAGTTGGACTCTCCGGGACCGTTCTTAACTCAGTTTGATAATGGTAGGTCCACACGTTTATACATACACATATACATGTGTACACAAAACTCAATATGATAACGGTAGGTCGACACGTATATTCATACACATATACATATGTACACAAATATAATCTACATACGTATTACAGACATACAAAAATACGTACATTTACATCTACACAACCACACACATTTTATCGTTATTTTAATATTTTAGTTGTAATAAATTTACTATCGTATGTTATCTAAATGTTTTAGAAAAACGCATACAGTCGTTGTATATGAAATGACTACAAGGTATTTGTGTCACATGGACGACTTGCTTGCTTATCCACTCAAATCTCTCTCTAGCTCTTACTTAAGCTCTGTCTAGCTGTGACAGTGTCTAACCAGACCTTAATGACACTGCTAATAGACTGCTAAACGCATTTTATTACAAGGTAGTTTTAAGTGGACCTTATCCCCACGGATTCTTAATGATGTGTGTGTTTGTGTGTGTGTGCGTGTGTGTGCGTGTGCAGCCAGAGAAGTAAGTGACAGTCGTGGCCAGTGGCCAGCACGCCCTGGCCCATCCTAGAGTTTGTAGATGTCGGCCGGTCGTGTACGGTGAGGCTCGGTACGTGCCTACACCGTCCCAGGAGCGGATAACTCTGTTTACCTCCCTTCTACAGTCATCGCGGACTGCTGAGAGAATTATACACTATACACTACCATTCCAACATTTCTACACATTTCATCACAGAACTATACACTACAATTCCAACATTTCATCACAGAACTATACACTAACATTCCAACATTTCTACAAATTTCATCACAGAACTATACACTACAATTCCAACATTTCATTATTGAACTATACACTACCATTCCAACATTTCTACAAATTTCATCACAGAACTATACGCTACCATTTCAACATTTCTACACATTTCATCATTGAACTATACACTACCATTCCAACATTTCTACAAATTTCATCACAGAACTATACGCTACCATTCCAACATTTCTACACATTTCATCACAGAACTATACACTACCATTCCAACATTTCTACACATTTCATCACAGAACCAGTTTCTTCCAGGAATCATTTCGCCCCCCCCCCCCCTTACGAGCAAAGTCTACCCCCCCCCCCTCCCCCCCCCCCCCCCGCACGAAGTGGAATTTATATAGAAAATTTATACTTTTACCGTCCCGTCCCCCCTGAAAATTTAGACCCCCCCCCCCCAATAATATCAAGTGCCCCACCCACCCCCCTAGAAAAAGGTCTGGACACAAAGCACAGATATATTCGCTACCATCCTAACATCTCTTCATATACTATGATAAAACTATTTTAAAAATCTCCAAATATACTATAGAAATATTTTAACACTATTCACGACAGAGTTATAAGTGCATATACACATTTCATGACAGAATAAAGTCGATGCAAACATTTATGCTACGTAACCTTTGGACTACGGCACCTTGAATATCTGTTAGTTACCGCTATGATTTTTGGCCCAGAAATATTCAACAAACAGTAAACAATGCAGTGAGAAAACCCCATCAATAGTCTACAACATAACATCAACAAACTCCTAATTAGTCTACAACATAACATCAAAAAACTCATCATTAGTGTACCTACAACATAACATCAACAAACCCATCATTAGTCTACAACATACCATCAACAAACCCATCATTAGTCTACAAAATAACATCAACAAACCCATCATTAGTCTACAACATAACATCAACTAACACATCATTAGTCTACAACATAACATCAACAAACCCATCATTAGTATACAACATACCATCAACAAACCCATCATTAGTCTACAAAATAACATCAACAAACCCATCATTAGTCTACAACATAACATCAACAAACTCCTAATTAGTCTACAACATAACATAAAAAAACTCATCATTAGTGTACCTACAACATAACATCAACAAACCCATCATTAGTCTACAACAAACCATCAACAAACCCACCATTAGTCTACAAAATAACATCAACAAACCCATCATTAGTCTACAACATAACATCAACTAACACATCATTAGTCTACAACATAACATCAACAAACCCATCATTAGTCTACAACATACCATCAACAAACCCATCATTAGTCTACAACATAACATCAACAAACCCATCATTAGACTACAACATAACATAACAAACCCATCATTAGTCTACTACAACATAACATCAACAAACCCATCATTAGTCTACAACATAACATCAACAAACTCCTAATTAGTCTACAACATAACATCAAAAAACTCATCATAAGTGTACCTACAAAATAACATCAACAAACCCATCATTAGTTTACAACATAACATCAACAAACACATCATTAGACAACAGCATAACATCAACAAACCCATCATTAGACATCAGCATACCATCAACAAACCCATCATTAGACTACAACATAGCATAACAAACCCATCATTAGTCTACTACAACATACCATCAACAAACACATCATTAGTCTACAACATAACATCAACAAACCCATCATTAGTCTACAACAAACCATCAACAAACCCATCATTAGTCTACAACAAACCATCAACAAACCCATCATTAGTCTAGAACATAACATCAACAAACCCATCATTAGTCTACAACATAACATCAACAAACCCATCATTAGACAACATAACATCAACATAACAATCGCGCCCCACTGAACTCGACAACTCGGCACAAAACTCTATTTATCTTTCGTTGTTATCTAAAACGTGATCTTTGTGATCATTTAAAATAAGATCGCCCAGGGCTCGTGTAGGTAGACTGACAAAACCACATACAGAAAACAATGTTCGCTTCACTCTTGCCATATATGTCTGACTTAAGGATGTTTTTAAAGTGAAATGTAGATATAGATATTTGAGAAGCGGGGATTTACCTCTCTTGTTATGATAGACTTACTTAAATTGTAGGACCTTCCAAAAGTAAACAAAGACAAATATTTACCATAAATATTCTCACAAACATGCATGCACAAACACACGAATAAACAAAACTTGGCATAAACACGGGAATAAACCAAACTTGGCACAAATATTGAAATCCGAGGCGTTTGAATTGTGAAAACATAGGGTAAGATTTCTTTGTTTTCTAGCAGGCTCTATATCATTGAGGACTGGTTGTCACTTGTAGAAAGGGTTGTTTGGTGCTGGTTGTCGTATGATGAGCTTCTTGTATCGCGGGATGGTTGTCACTAAGGGGTTGGTTGTAACGTGACGATGGTTGTCATTGTGGGTATAGGTGTCAAATATAGATGGATATTAAATGGGGGGGGGGGATTTATCCCTGTGGGGTGGTTGTCACTGTGAGCATAGTCGTCACTTTGGGGATGGTTGTCACCAGGGAGGATGGTTGTCACATGTTAACTGTTGTTTAACGCGGGTTGATGAGTACAGTTGAAGCAGTTTCCTGGTTGTCAGATCTGCAGATGGTTGTATCTCTGATATAGTGGTCTCGTCTGTGTATTGCGTGTGGTCAGACTTAAGGGATGGAGTGGGGGGGGGGGGGGAATCCGGACACCAAGCGTGTAAGTATCACAGCAAAGACCTGAAGACTTTTAACCAATCAGCGAGCTTATACTAACAGTTATATAACATTGCACTATACCGCCGTTCTGTCCACCCCCCCCCCCCCCAGCTTTTCATAAACAAAATACAACGAGACGATTGATAAACACCCTACACCCCCATTCGTGTTATACAAGTCCACGATCCCCAACTAATTCCTATTCCATGTCTGTATTAGTTTTCTCTCAACATACGGAATTACATCGACAAATAACACGTTTTCATCTTTATACACGCAGACACATCGTTACAAGTTTTCACCTGAAATATAAACGTTTACTATCGAATACGTTTTTACGTGGCATTTACGCTTAGGGACGGCGTGGTCTAGCGGTAGAGCGAAAAGTCTCCAGTTATAATCCGGGTTCAAGTCAGTAGAACGTCCCTGAGTCCACCCGGGTGGGTATCTAACTTAGGGAAAATAAAGGCGGCTGGGCATAGTGCTGACCACACGATCCCTTTATATGCCGATGTCAGCGAAACAGATGAACTCTACTGCATCTGCGGGAGGTATCTTGTGAGATTATTAGTCCCTTAAATTAAATTCCAAACCTGTTGCCTTAACGTCGACCTATACAAGTGTTGGGCGGAATCTCGTTAAAATATTTCTTCACTTGAAGACGATACGTTTAGTTTTTTTTTTAAATCCTGAAGTAGAACTTAGTTTCATCTTTGTTCAACAGGAGTTTCTGTTCGTATATTTAACTTGACCAAGACAGAGAAATATGTGTATGGCGGGCTTGAACTTTCTACCAACCAACAGACGTGGGGATTCCCCTGTCATGAAAACTTTGAAACAGAAACCAGCAGAGTTATCTGCCGGATGTTCAACTACACACGAGGGGAGGTAATCAATAGAATTACATGCATACAAGTATTTTGTGTGAAACTATATCAATCATTATGAGTTAACCCCGCTAATTAACAACTAGCAGGGGTGTGTGTCAGACAGTTGTGCTACGACCTTAGTTTACTGTAGTTTACGTTAATAATTCGGACTCAATTCTCAATGGTCAAACAGAGATGTTTATCGGTGTAGGGAATATGGTGTAAGACTGTGGTCAGTGTGGGGAATATGTGGTAAGTGGTCAGTGTGGGGAATATGTGGTAAGTGGTCAGTGTGGGGCAATATGTTGTAAGACTGGGGTCAATGTGGTCAGTGTGGGGAATATATGTTGTAAGTCTGTGGTCAGTGGTTGACTACAGCACTGGGAGTTTCTGGTAGTGGAGTGTGGTCAGTGTGGTCAACTTTATAAGCCTATAGGTGGCATATATGGCTATTGCATCGTCTATTGACTGGCAGCCTCAGGACTATTACAACTGGCTGTAGATCTAGATGTAGTTTTCCCACTGTATACCCGCCCTAATCACCTTCCCCACTGTATACCCCCCCCCCCTAATCACCTGTATCTCCACCACGCCCAGGCAATATCTGGCAGCAGGTTAGGTACCAGCGCACACAGCCGCTTCCCCCATGACTTCAGGTGCTCTGGGCACGAGGAGAGCCTGACCCTGTGTGAGATGGACTTCACCAACACCTTCATCACGTGCCACGCTAACGAGAGCGTCGGGATCCTGTGTTTTAATAACATCAGTGATGGTAAGTCGTGTTTTAATAACATCAGTGATGGTAAGTCAACTAGCACCTGGATGTAAAATTGTAAAATTAAGGTATTAACACATTATGAACCAGCCTTTTTGAATCACGTCGACAACAGAACACTGACACTCCCCCCCCCTTCCCCCACCCACCATACCACTCGCTGCATGTGCAGATACAATTATCTGTGGATTCACAATAAAGAAAAGCTTAACGTTTCTATTCAGGCCTTTACTCGAGAAAAGGCTGGCTAGAATATTCTAGATTTTTTTTTTGGGATTAGCACAACAATCTTGAAATCTTCCTGACGCTAATGTATGTAAATACTCTTAGCCTCCAATTGTCCTGAAGAATTTATAGGAAACTCGGCCCAGTAATTGAATAGTTTAGCAAGTATTAACTAGCTGCCTGTCACTTTAGCTAGCTTTTGTTTCAATCGTTTTTTCAGCAGAAAATGAACGTTTTGTTTGAGGTCTTAGGTTAAAAGTCATTCAAAGTTTGTTAGCTGCTATACTGTGGGACGATTGTATTTTAATTTTAGTCAAGACATTAATAAGCTTGATTAAATGACTTCTTGATTTCATTAAATTTTCTGTCAAGTAGTAGTAGCAGGGGCGGAACTACAGTGCCGCCAGACCCCGCAATGCGGGGGGGCCCACGCCATTTAGGGGCCCACGGCCGACCCTAATAGTTTTTATTATAGTTAAAAAATCTAATTTTCTTGCAATTTTTGACTTGATGTTTGTTTTGTAAAACGATTACCACAGCTGCGGTTTGATTATCTTTATTCTATAGACACCATATATTCTTGTATATTCTTTTTCCCTTTCTTTTTAAACCACTGTGAAAGCCAAGTCCTCTCTCCTCTACAATTAAACTTAACAAAGATAAGGAAACGTTCAAACCACTTCCATGACTTATTTCCCTTTTAAAATAGTCAAATTGGGGTGCTCATAAGCTCCTTTTAATAGAATTGTACTAAACAAATTAAAAAGCAATTACTTCTCTTACTAAATATTTTTTCATAAAATACTTTCTAAAGAATGACCTTGTATAAAAAGGAAATGTATTTAAAATTAATAATATAAATACAAAAAAAACACAAAAATAATCACAACACGAGACACCATTACTTCTACAAAGATTTTATGTTTTATATTCTTTTGGCCAGATAGATGTTAAGAGAATCCATAACAGATAAAATGAAAACTGATTTTCTCAAAACACACTAAAGCACTTACACACATGACATGTAGTAATTTGTTTTAATTGAAAAAAAACATTTTTTTTTCAAAACCTGAACAGGTCAGCAATGAGCATCCTATGCTCTGTTCGTATTTTGTGTTTATATATATATATATATATATATATATATATATATATATATATATATATATATATATATATATATATATATATATATATATATATATATATATATATATATATATATATATATATATATATATATATATATATATATATATATATATATATATATATATATATATATATATGGGTGGGGGGCCTAAAAAAATTTTTTGCGGGGTGGCCCTTTTTTTCTAGTTCCGCCACTGAGTAGTAGTCACACTTCATGTCATGTCTGATGTTACTTTATGCATTACTTAATGTCAGATTTTACTTTATGCTTTGGGGGTCATCCATAAGTGACGTCACGCCTTTTTAACGATTTTTACATCTCCATCCCCTCCGTCGCACTCAAAAAAAGCCAGACCCCCCCCCCCCCCTAAAATGACTCCACAACCCCCCTCAAAATTGCAGTTGAATTTTTCTTAAAAAACTATATTTTTCCAAAATCTTGTCTGAACTCTGTCAACATTGAGTATTTTGATCAATTCCTATTACAATTTATTACAACAGTTTTCTAAAACGCGAAATAACGGCTAAAATTCGTTTTCTAACATTGCTTTTTATAAAACAAAAGTGTGCTTCACGCCATCTGAACCCCCCCCCCCCCTCCCCCTCATCAAACCCCGTCACAAAATTACGGACACCCCCTCTCCCTTCGAGTGTGACGTCATTTATGGATGACCCATTGTTAGTCCAGATCAACTCACTGTCTACACACATTTAGTTTTACAGATGCGACTAAGCAAAGAAGTTCGAACACCAGTACAAATGTCTGGTCGTCTGGAGGTCAGGTTGTCTCCCGTGCTAGACTGGGGTTCTGTTTGTGACGACACATTCACTGATCAATCGGCACAATCGGCGTGCAGATATCTTGGTTTCAAAATAGGAGAGGTAAGTTGTTTTTCTTTTAATTTTTTTTTTTTTTCATTTAGATCTCTAGATTCTAGTTTGATTTAGAGATTAACTTGCAATGTTTTATTTAATTTAAAATATGATCCATCGCCTCACTTGTAGGCCTATTACAAATTTTAAATCAGCTAGATTACAAACGTTGCCTAAATTCTTACTTCAATAGAACGCATGTTTTCTTGTTGTGTCTTGAAGATTTCAGAAGACAAAGGTGAAGGGTCAACGGCAAGTGAAACTCTCTTAGATGAAGTTTCGTGTAGTGCTGGCCAGGAGTTTCTAGATTGTAACCACAATATTTGGGGCATTCATGATTGCAATCGCGTTGAAGATGTGGCCATTTCCTGTATTAAAACAAATGGTACTTGAACTTACCCTTCTTGAACGACACAATATTAAAATTTAGATTATATTACAAACTTTGTACACAAGTTTAAAAAGTTACACAATAGTGAATATTAATTATTATGCTTCATTGCCATATTGAATATTGACTTATATTGTGTTTAAAGTTTAAGTCTTATAATAATAAAATAAATTGAGTTAGGCCTATTATATCTTTTATTAAAATATTATTTATTATTAATAATTATTAATTAAGTCTCTTCTTAAGACTAGTGACTAGACTCTACAACTCTAGATATAAAGCTAGAACTAGAATCTAGATTTTAATTATTTGTGTTCATATACCCCCTAGATCTGAATAACATTTGTTATAAATATAAAATATAATTAAATGAATGTTAGGCCTATTCACAAACTTATTTTACCATTATCTATTAATTATTCAAGTTCTGTGAGGATAATTTTATTGCTATCTAGATTTAGATCTACACAAACAGATAATAATAATTTTTATCTTTTTATAGTGCGGTTGTTGTCTCTTGTCAAAACTGACTCTCATCTTGGAACTGTTGAGCTATACAATGAAAAGGAAAGAGGCTGGTTTGAAGTTTGTGGTGTGGGATGGAAAGATTCGAATGCAAAGGTTTTTTTTATTAATTTAATTTTTTTATTTAGAAAATATCATGCTTATCAATGCAAATTTTAGTGTTTTACAAATTTAAAAATTTCACACTTATATGCTTTAAGAGTTTTTAAAATGCAAACAAATTTTTACCAATTTTTTTATTTTAGTCAGCAAATATATGTTGTTATAATCAGCACATGTGTATGTATTGATTTAACAAAACTACATTTAATGTAATATTTACACATCAGGTAGTGTGTAGGGAGGTGGGGTTTACAGATGGCAAAGCCCTCCAGTGGAACAGTTTAGGGGCTGTTGCCTACGGCAGCTTTACAGCAGCGGGTTCCTACACCAACGTGTCCTGTGATGGCACAGAGTCCACGCTGTCGCAATGTTCACTGGAAGAGACAACACTGTGTGAGTTCCGCGACTCCATCATTGACCTGGCATCAGTCATCTGTTACAACACGTCGCTGGCTCAAGTTGACATGAGTAGGTACCAGCTTTCTGTTTAACTGTAACATGGTGATGATTTAAAGTGGAACTTCATTGGCTTCAGTTTCTTGAGTGTGATTAAAGTATACATTTTTTATATCATACATGCCAAAAGCTTCAAGTTTTTATGATTTTTAAACTTTGCTTTTACATTGTAACTTAAAATATTTATTTTTACATGTGACCTCAAATTGTAATGGTACAATGTTGTGTTCAAATGTTCAATTATTAAGTTTCTACTTTCAGTGGATGCTGTCCTTATAAATTGTTGATGTTTCTACTTTCAGAGGATGTTGTCTGTATAAATTGTTGATGTTTCTACTTTGAGTGGATGCTGTCCATATAAATTGTTGATGTTTCTCCTTTCAGCGGATGCTGTCCGTATAGCCAGTGATGCTGGAGCCTCGTCGGATGCAGGGTTTCTAGAGCTGCGACATTTTGGTGTCTGGGGTAGGGTCTGTGATGGTGGGAGAAACTCCAAGTTTTCAGCTGTTTCAGACAGGGAAGCAACTGTGGCTTGTAAGATGATGGGCTATGTTGGTGGCAAAAGGTAAGTGATGTTCTTTGTAAATCTGGTGTGTCATTTAATTGTGTCTGATATAATATTTAGATGTTTTTATGTATTAATTAGATGTTTCTGATGTATTATTTAGATATTTCTGATAATTTATGTAGATGTTTCTTATGTATTAATTAGGTTTATTGATGTATTATTTAGATATTTCTGATGTTTTATGTAGGTGTTTCTGAATTATTAATTAGTTTTATTGATGTTTTATTTAGGTGTGTTTGATGTATTATTGCTTACAAGTACAAGTTTAATGGTTATTTATCACTACACTTAAGATTCAGTAGGTATTTATCTGTTTTCAACCCAATGTTCTATTTATATCATCTAATAAATGTGAGATTTGTCTTGACAGACTGGGACCTGTGACGTCTGCTGACAAACACCACATCTGGTTGAGGGGGTTCCAATGTCAGGGCAATGAAAGCGCCATTGCTCAGTGTTCTACACCTGACTGGGGTGCACCTGGGGATAGCTGTGACACACCTGTCCGTGTTGTTTGCTTCAGGAAAGGTAACTGACAGTTCTTTGATGTTTTTTTGTCAAATGTTTTTAATTAGTAACCCACATGTGAATTAAAGCATAAAAATAAATAACAAGTTGTTGTATTAGAATAACTTAACTAAAGAAATTAGACATGTCATTGCTGTTTAATTAGTCATGTGACCTTTTTATTTTTAATCCCTATTTAGATCTTAACCTGCATCTGACGCAGTTCAACAACCAGACAGGCTTGTTGAGTGTTGTTCATGACGAGAGAACATCAGGTGTGTGTGCTGACAACTGGACTAACCTAGAGGCTGACGCTGCCTGTAAAGTTTTAAAATTTACTGGGGGGAGAACCTGGACACCGCAGACTAGCCAGAGCATTAATAGCAGGTGAGAATGTGATGTCACTGTCATCAATGTCATGTCTGTGATGTCAGTGTCATCAAAATCAGGTGTGTTATGACAATGTTAGCAATACCAGGTGAGTATGTAAATGTCATTGTCATAGATGACGTCTGGGATAACTGTGTCATCAAAACCATGTGTGTGATATCAGTGTCAGCTACACTAGGTGTGTATTTGATGTCATAGACATCAATACCAGGTGAGTGATGTTAAAATCAGCAATATTATCTTTGTTATACATTCTGACCTGTAGGTGTATTAGAGTTAAGCCTGCCAATGTGAGTGTCTTTAACTACATACATACGAGTTACTTTTTCATGTACCCAATCATTTTTGTTTGTTCAAAACACAAAAGATTATCAATACAATATTTTTAAAGTTTAAACCTTTGTTTATTTGTTTGTTTTATCCAGTAAATTCATAAATATAACTTTTGTGTTTTTATACTATCTCATGTAATTTCAGGACTGTGATTGGCTCTGTGTCTTGTGATTCATCTGATGAGACTTTTTACAAATGTGTCAAGGACAAATGGGAAATTGATGCATCACAGTGTCACAAAGGACAGGCTGGTGTTAGCTGTTTTACAAATGGTGAGGGTGTGTAGAAAATGTTGAGGCATGAGAGATGATGTTGGATGTTTCACAAATGGTGAGGGTGTGTAGAAAATGTTGAGGCATGAGAGATGATGTTGGATGTTTCACAAATGGTGAGGGTGTGTAGAAAATGTTGAGGCATGAAAGATGGTAATAGCTATTTCACAAAAGGTGAGGGTGTGTAGAAAATGTTGAGGCATGAAAGATGCAGCAGACTACATCCACCCTTAGAAAACCATCTTCAGTGCTGTCCTCCACAGTTATTTTATTTAACTCCACAAAGAATGTATGGTGCATTGAAGAATGGAAGGAATGAATTAGTCGACTGGTAGAGCCTACGGCTGCTAACCGAAAAGTCTAGATTTCGAATCCGGGTTCAAGTACGGAGAATGTCCCTGAGTTCACCCAGCTCTGATGGGTTACTAACTCACATTAGGGAAAGTAAAGGTGGCTCCGCATAATGCTGACCACAGTATCCCTTCATATGCCGAGGTCACAGAAAGAAATGAACTCTACTTCACTTACCTCATGGACCATCAGGGAACTTTATTATAGTATAACTTCAACTTCCTGTGTTGTAAATTATATGATTACATATGACAGAAAGTTGCTCCTCTTGGCTATTTCCATATAAGTGAAAAGTCTACTTTCCATGTCTACATCACATTTCTCAACTTGATCTTTTCTCTCCAGTAAAACTTGATCTTTTCTCTCCAGTAAAACTTGATCTTTTCTCTCCAGTAAAACTTGATCTTTTCTCTCCAGTAAAACTTGATCTTTTCTCTCCAGTAAAACTTGATCTTTTCTCTCCAGTAAAACTTGATCTTTTCTCTCCAGTAAAACTTGATCTTTTCTCTCCAGTAAAACTTGATCTTTTCTTTCCAGTAAAACTTGATCCAGGCTGGAAAAATACTGGAATTTTACAAGTCTTTAACCAACAACTGGACGCCTGGGAAACAGTTTGTAGGTCAGGATTTACCAATGTCAGTGCAACCATTGCTTGTCGTCAGCTGGGCTTTAAGCTTGGCACCGTGCTGCCCGCAGGAGTTTTTGGCTCGTACTACTCCTCCAACAGGAGATTCAATGTCAGCTGTCGTGGACAGGAGAGCTCCATCAGTGATTGTCCTTACGACAACATCACCACCGCCGGCTGCAACTTATACAGCAGCTACACGTCCATCAGCTGTTTTGATGAGATCAGCACTGACCTTAAAAGTGAGTACAGATATTATATAGACCTAACATGCATATCCATCAGTTGTTTTGATGAGATCAGCACTGACCTTAAAAGTGAGTACAGATATTATATAGACCTCACATGTATATCCATCAGTTGTTTTGATGAGATGAGCACTGACCTTAAAAGTGAGTACAGATATTATATAGACCTAACATGTATATCAGCTGTTTTGATGAGATCAGCACTGAACTTAAAAGTGAGTACAGATATTATATAGACCTAACATGTATATCAGCTGTTTTGATGAGATCAGCACTGAACTTAAAAGTGAGAACAGATATTATATAGACCTAACATACACAACACTTGTTTTAATGGGGACAGTAATGACTTTGAAGTTTGTTACATATTATAAAGATCTTAAATTCAGAATAAATTATGTTTTACATGCATTGAAAGTATTTCTTAAATTTGACTGTGATAAGATTTGCTTGAAGACTGAATCTTCTCTGTTGTTCCAGATAGTTATTCTCTAGAAACGAATCAATCATCCAATGTATCGGGTGTTGTCAAAGTTTACCAAAACAACACCTGGGGCTACGTGTGTGAGGAGATGTTCACAGATGACGATGCCAGGGTGTATTGCAGTGAGATAGGGAAGTTAACAGGGCAGAACTTCCAGAGGGGCATTAAGTTTGACGCTGGCTATGACATTACTGGACCTTACTTCCATTCATTCCCCAACTGTTCCAGCAATGACACGGTGTTACAAGATTGTAAAAGTAGCCGCTTCCTCTGCTCTGCTGCTAAAGCTGCT
Organism: Physella acuta; assembly: GCF_028476545.2. Taxonomy (NCBI): domain Eukaryota; kingdom Metazoa; phylum Mollusca; class Gastropoda; family Physidae; genus Physella; species Physella acuta. The sequence continues at coordinate 663,352 of NW_026731598.1, forward strand.
GCTGTGTTGTGCTTTACTTCTGGAGGTAAAAATAGTTTCTTTCAATAGAAGTGCCTTAGTTATTTAGGAACATCTACAAATAACATAACACTGCTGGGAGGGGGGAGTGGTTTGAATAAAACTTTTGTGGCGAGGGGGTTCAGAAAGTGTAATAACACTTTTTGCAGCTGAATACTGGCAGTTACATGACGTATGTTAGAAGTCTTTTTGAAAATTGTAATCAAATGATCAGCAAATAGAAAAAAATGGCTGTTTCATACAACAAAAATTGCAACTAGGGTGGTTAGGCGTAATGGTTTTATGGGGGGGGGGGTCTTATTTCTGTTATACTGTGAAAAAGAGGTGGGGGTCAGTAAAAATTTTTTTAAAAAGTGTTATGTCATATATTAAATAATTATTTTGTTTAAATTTAAGTGTAATGTTTTTAAATACTTGTTTTAAGAAATTAGTTTAATACTACCTAATTTTTTAGTTTGAACTGTTGTATAAACATTTTGATATACTTTCAAATGCAAGTAGGTCATATCAAAGATATTTTGCCAGTAATACCATCCTATCCATTTCACTAGTGCTAGCTCTAGCTCATAATATTGACCAGCACCATTTCTAGTACATTTAGTTTTATGGATTTCTTTTGTCTATATAAGTTTTTCATCACAGTGCCACCCCAGACTATATACACTTATATAAATATCAGTTATCTGTGAGACAATGGTTAACTGATTTTCTATTTGACCACAGCTCCAAGCCTAAATTTGGTTGAAGATCACACCCAGGTGCATTCTGGGAGACTTCAGCTGACCATTGGTAGTGAGACAGGTGCCATCTGTGGAGATAAGTGGACTGACCATGATGCTGAGGTAGCCTGTAAGATGATCAACCCAAACTTTGTGACTGGGATAGCTAAATTGTAAGTCTCTTTAGACCTACATTTGTATACTGGATTGGTGTTGTCTGTTTGTTTATCCTGGTACTTTAAAATTTTATATACCAAAATAAACCAAAAGCAACAGTCTATTATTTGTTTTAATATTTCCTGTTCCATATCTATCAGATACGACAGAAGTAACCTGGAATTCTTCATGTCGGGGCTGCAATGTTCAGGCAGTGAATTGAGTTTATTCCACTGTAAAAATGATGGCTGGAGAAGTAAAAGTAATGTGGCTTGCCAGGGCAGTGTCAAAGAAGCTGGTGTAATCTGCTCAACTAATGGTATGCCAGCTTGGATATTTTGTTCATGCATTTTAGAACATTTTAAATTATTTATCTGTGTTTCATTCTTTAAAAAAATAGGCCCAAACTAAATATTAAGTACTTGGATGAAAGCATTAATTTCAAACTATGATCTTATTGTTTGTTAAAAAAATAATTTCTTGTTTCAGTAATTTTGACCAATGCAACCTTCACAAGAGAAAGTATATCTGGTAAACTAGTGATAACAAAATACAGCAGACAATATGACGTCTGCTACGATATGTCCTTCACATTTAAGATGGCAGAATTAGCCTGTTCAGAGCTTGGCTACAGATATGCTGCCATACTCAAGCCAGCGGCCACTGATGATCTGAGTCGCTTCTACATGATGAAAACTTTTTACTGCACGGAATCAGCAAAAAGTCTAGCCCAGTGCCAGACAAGTGTGGGCTACTGCAGCCATGGGCACGTCCGTCTGCTCTGTTATCAGAACCCTCTCAATGGTAAAATATTCATATTGTAAGCCTCAGTGCATGAATAATTGTGGAAATGTTCATAAATTTATCATACTGTAATAAAGTGGGTTTTTAAGTAGCAATTAACCTTCTTTTAGAGACATTCATGAGGTTAATGTTGAGTTTTTATTCAGTTTTTATCTTAATTTATAAAAGGTTGGGAGGGGGCTTATTTTTTAAGATGATGTGTGAGGTAAGGGAGGTAGGATGAGGTAAAAATCATCAGAAAATTAATGTAATGTCTATTACCAATGCCCCCCCCCCCTTTACACAACAGGAATGTTGCAATGCCTAATTAATCCATTGTCAAAACTCTAAAAAAAAAATTTAAATGTACTTAAAAGCTTAAAATTTAAACTAATTTATTTGCTTTAATAGAAAAATATTGGGTCAGAAATAGTTTAAGTAAATTAGGTTTTTTTTTACTTGTATTTCCTTAAAATCTTGTTATTAAAAAATGTTGAATTTTTTAAGAATAGTTTTTATACTTTTTCCACTAGATTTTTCAAAATTGCTTGCCAAAGATTTTTAATTTTACACTGCTGTTTGAACTATTCAAGAACAAATTTATACTGCAGGCCATTTAATCCAATTAGTTACCAGTTGATTGTTTGATTACAGATTTAAATCGCTGGTCTTATAACAGTCAAGCACCAGGTCGACTGAGGTCAGACATACTGGACACGTACTCAGGTGTCATTTGTCCAGTGAACTTCCGTGATGCAGATGCTATTAAAATATGTAAGGCAAACGGTTACATGTCAGGGAAGTCCCTGAGCTCTACACAGATCACAGAGACTAGTGGCAGAGAACTGGTGTGGTTTGGACCCCCTAAATGTTCTACACTAGATGGTGGGGTGGAGCAATGTTCTCTACAGATGAATGTCTCCAGGGAATGTTTGTCTAAGTCCTATTCAGCTGGAGTTCTTTGTTTGAGCAACAGTGGTAAGGGACTTCTTTCTGTTTTGTTCATCAATAGTGATAAGGAATTTCTTTCTGTTTTCCTTTATCACTAGTGGCAAGGAATTTCTTTCTGTTTTCCTTTATCACTAGTGGAATTTCTATCTGATTTCCTTTATCACTAGTGGAATTTCTATCTTATTTCCTTTATCACTAGTGGTAAAGAATTTCTTTCTGTTTTCATTTATCACTAGTGGTAAGGAATTTCTTCCTGCTTTGTTTTAGCAAAATTGTTAAGGAATTTTTTTCAGTTTCATGTCATCTTATAGTTTTGTTTTTTATTTATGTTATTTAGAGATATATAACTAGGAAATATCCTAAACAATTCTAGACACATGCATGTTTGTATCAAGTGATATAACTTCATACAAACAAAATCTAGACACATGCATGTTTATATCAAGTGATATAACTTCATACAAACAAAATCTAGACACATGCATGTTTGTATCAAGTGATATAACTTACTTGACTTAGTCCTCTTTGCTCCTTATGGAGCATAGGGCCTCCACCATTTCCTTCCATTTCTTCCTATCCTCGGCTATTAATTTTGACATCTACCAAGACATCCCTGTTGGCTTCAGTTCTTCAAGAAGACTCACCCAGCGCCACTTCCTCCTTCTTATTGGCACACCAATAGGCTCCTGCCTAGCTTTCCTCCATAGTTCCAAGTTCGGCACTTTGTCCTGCCATCTCAGTTTCAGTATCTGTCTAAGGCATCTATTCATGAAGGTCTGTATCTTTGCTGTGCTTGCCATGGAGACTATCCATACAGCAGAACTGCCTTGACATTAGAGTTAAATATCCTAATTTTTGTGGTAATGGAGATGGCCGAACTTTTCCATATTGGTCGCAGGACTGTGAAAGCGCAGCGGGCTTTATTAACTCTAGCTCGTATGTCCTCCTCTGTGCCTCCCGTTTTGCCGATCTTGCTGCCAAGGTAGACAAACTCTTGCACATCATTTACCTGTCTTCCGTCTATTGTCACTGGAGCCTCCTGTTTATTGTTAATTCTCATCATTTCAAGTGATATAACTTCATACAAACAAAATCTAGACACATGCATGTTTATATCACATGATATAACTTCATACAAAAAAAATCTAGACACATGCATGTTTATATCAAGTGATATATAACTTTCCCACTTACAGACTCCTTTGGCTACAGGCTGATGGACAACACGCGCCAGACCTTGTTTGCTGGTAGGGTGGAGATGAAGGTGGACAATGTCTGGGGGACGGTGTGTAACCAACATGGGGGGTGGCTGCAGGCCCGCGTCTTGTGTAGGGAGCTGGGCTTCATTGATGGCGTTGTTCTGCCCAGCTCACCCAAACGTTATGGCAATGGAACGGGGCCCATTTATTTAAAGGACGTGGCTTGCAACCATGATGATTCTCATTTTTTGGGCTGTCTCAACGCTGGATGGTCCGAAACATCAAACTGCACGCATGCTGATGATTTGGAGGTTATTTGTTACACAAAAGGTAAGTTGGGAAAACAAGCATTCATTTTTTTTTAAGTCTTAATTTTAAAAAAAATCAAATTAAAGTAGCTCTTCCAGACCTAATGATCCATGTGACAGAAGAAGTGGAGTTCATATATTTCTTGACCTCGGCATATAGACAGATGCTGTGGTCAGCAGTATGCCCAGCCACCTTTTCCTAATGTGATTCAGCTACCCATCAAAACTTAGCGCACTCAATGACATCCTCCAGACTTGAGATCAGTCAAGAGACTTCAGTTTGTAGTAAAGCGCTACACTACACAACCAAGGTGTTCCAAAAAAAATGCATTATTAATGTTAAATAATTGTATTGCTTCAAATCACCATTTAAATAGTTTAAGTTAATCCTCTAGTTTGCTACATACCACCATTTAATTAGTTAATCCCCTACTTTGTTTCATCAGAAAGATTCTACCCCTTCCCTGAAAACCATTACCTCTAGTTTGCTACATACCACCATTTAATGAGTTAATCCCCTACTTTGTTTCATCAGAAAGATTCTACCCCTTCCCTGAGAACCATTACCTCTAGTTTGCTACAAACCACCATTTAATTAATTAATCCCCTACTTTGTTTCATCAGAAAGATTCTACCCCTTCCCTGAGAACCATTACCTCTAGTTTGCTACATACCACCATTTAATTAATTAATCCCCTACTTTGTGTCATCAGAAAGATTCTACCCCTTCCCTGAAAACCATTACGGTGCCGTATCTCTGATCTCCAATGGAGCGTATCGTCTCATATGTTCAGACAACTTTACTGACACAGAGGCTTCAGTGTTTTGTTCTGCCATGGGTTACATAGGCGGCGTTTCCATTTGCTGCTCTGGGATCAGTGTCCCACACTCAGTAAGTAATGGCTGGTTAAGTGGCATCACTGTTTCTCTAAAGTCTTATTAATCTCACTTTTTTGTTTTTTGTTCTGTATGTAATGTCAGTCAGTTAATTGATAATATTACAATAATCAAAAGTTAGGTCAAACCTGTGCAGAATCACACATAACAAAATCATCCTTGCTACAGTTTTCTGGTTGAGAAAATAGCCTTTGGGGCAAATGTCCAGCAACCCATTTTAGATAATAATCTTTTCTGTTTTAGGTTTTACTGAATTTTTTAAAGCTGTGTCCTTCTGTTATTCTAAACATTAACACCCCCTGCTCTCCCACTCTATGTCAGTTTATTCATTCTTACCTACTTAAATTAAGTAGTAATAAGTTTAATGCTAGCTGAATGGGGCACTTGTACAACCCAATATTGTTGTATTAATTGACCTCATTTTGAGATTGCTATAAAGTTATGGTACTTGTTTTTACTTGGCAGGAAATAGGAATAAGCCACATGCACTGTGGAGGATCAGAAAAATCTTTGATAAACTGTAGCTTTGCTGAAACACTGGAGAAATCTTCCTGCCCCTCCCAGCTGTATGCTTCAGCTGCTTGCTCTCTCACTCCTCAGTCTGGTAAAAAAATGTTTTTGTTGTCAAGACTTTGTGCACATACATGCAGTAGCTAGATATATTGAGAAATACTCAAGACTTTGTGCACATACATGCAATAGCTAGATATATTGAGAAATACTCAAGACTTTGTGCACATACATGCAATAGCTAGATGTATAGAGAAATAGTCAAGACTTTGTGCACATACATGCAATAGCTAGATGTATAGAGAAATAATCAAGACTTTGTGCACATACATGCAATAGCTAGATATATAGAGAATCTAAATCTACCTTTTTCTTTACTAAGCACAGATTTATATCATAATTGCTTCATGTTATTTACACTTTTAAAACAACCCCAACAGTGTGGGCTAGAAGATAGATAATTTGAGTTTTTATTTATATTCATTTCATGGTTTGTTGTTTTATGTTGTTATACAAAATAGTTGTAATCAAAGTTTTCATTTGTTGAATTGGATTTATGAATATCCATTTTATTAGAATTATTAAGATAATAAAAATTCTTTCATATTTTTTCCCCAGAAAACTATGCTTTATCTTTGGAAAAATCACACTACGGGCGAATTAATATAAATTATTATAGTTTAAATAAATTTATGTGTCATAACAACTTGACAAAAAACATTGCTCAAGTAGTTTGTAGAGAGGCTGGATATAATAATGGGATGGCCTTTGTGAGTGCTGGGTCAGCTGATTTTACCTGGGCAGCTCAAATAGAATGTCAGGGGTCTGAGGCGAGAATTGACAGGTGCTCCAAATTTTCATTAGGGAAGACAAAACCTTGTCAGATGATACCCAGTGTTTACTGTCTGAGAAATAATGGTTGGTATTTTTATTATCTCATTTATTGCCAGTAAATGAATGTGGGATAAATAGGGTTAGCTTTCAATATTTGAATGTTTATTTAGAAGTACATTTTCCTTGCTATTTAATATTTGAATGTTTATTAAGTACATTTTCTTTGCTGTTCAATATTTGAATATTTATCAAGTGCATTTTCTTTGCTGTTTAATTAATGAGTTGGTAATCTCTATAGCAAATATTGTTTTATTTTTAATGGGGAATAGGGGGAGAAAAATCTGAAAATTGTATTAATCCCATCTTATTAAGCATAAAATTGTGTTCTTACAAAATACCAGTGCTTCTAGAATATTAACATTATGAGAAATGAGTTTTAATTTAAATGTTGGGCTCAGGTAAAATTAAAGTATGATTGTACCTCTCCTAATCTGGTGTATTTAGTTGGTTTTTGAGTCTTAAGTTTATGCCTGTGTTATGCTAAGACGGTACCTTCAATACATTTTGAATCAAAATGTGAGTCAAATAACAACATTTTTTAAAACCAATATTTTTATTGTCAACTTTTAAATTGTGTTCCATTAAATAGTAAAACATGTTTTAATAGAAGTTTGATTTTTTTTTCTTGAGGGTTTGTTGTTTTAAAATACACAACTATCACTGTTTACAATTGTTTTTGTTTTCTAAACTCCAGAAGATGATTCTATGCAGTTACAACTTAGAGATGGAACATCAAAAAACATGGGGCGGCTAGAAGTTCAGATAGGTGGTGTGTGGGGGAGTGTGTGCATTAAAAATACACTCAGTGCTAACCATAATGCAGCAGCTGTAATCTGTAAGGAGCTTGGATATAAGTAAGTACAAAAACTAGGACTATAACTGTTAGTTATCAACCATCTCTGATAAAAATGAGTACAAAGACTACGACTATAATCATAAATATAATTTGAATGTCTTCCATGGTTATAATAGTGAGTGTAACTGTAAACAAATAAGCTGAAGTAAAATAAACAATTGCATTGAGTGTAGCTTATTACTTTATAATAGTTTGTTTAACTTTTTCCATTTTTCAGGGATGGAAAAGTTTTGCCACCTGGTACTTTTTCACAAAATGCCGGGCAAATATGGCTGGCAGGCATCAACTGTACGGGATCAGAAACCAGCTTTAAAGACTGCCAGCTCGTCCTGTATACAAACGAGGATAGTGATTGTCAAAGTCATCTTTTTGATCTAGCAATTGAGTGCTATCTAGGCGGTAAGTCACTTTTCTGCTTTGTTGTTTTACTAGTAGATCTACATAAATTGTGGGTTTTTTTTATGTTTTAGATTTTGTTTGAACAAACTGACTCTCTTTTTTTTTTTTAGCTTTTATGCTTTTTCATTTTATTTAGCTTATATATGCTACTTTGTTAGAAATTGATTTGATTTAAGTTTTTATATTTTTATATGTTGTCTTTTATAAAAGCAAGACTTGTCAATGGCCCACCCAATGCTGAAGGCAGAGGTCAACTACAAATCCAGGACAACACAACAGGCAGCTGGCAGTATGTGTGTGATGCTGGGGTGACAGACACAGAGGCAACAGTGGTCTGTGCAAGTCTGGGCTACAAGTTTGGCAAGCAGCAGTGTTGTAGTGCTGCAGGAAGGGTTTCACGTCTGGCAACATTTGTCACATCCATCTCCTGCCGCGGGACTGAGACTGATGTCAACAAGTGCAGCATCACCAGAGGGGGGACCTGTTCCAGCCAGAATTATGCTTATGTCCACTGTAGCAATACAGCTTTTCTTGAGGAAAGTAAGTGACATTTACATTTTATAAACCAATATAACAGGATTATTAAGCAATATATAATCAGTGGGGATCAGAAAATCCTATTTACACTGATGAAGCAACAAAATAATGTGATTGTTTAAGTTTAATAATAAATGGAGTGATCATAATTTATACTGCTATTAAGACAAATATAAATTCAAATATTCCTGAATGGGTAAAATAAAAAGAAGTGGAATACTTATGTTTTTAATAACATCATGTAATTGGTCTGGTGCTTAGGTATTGCATTAGACAAACTAATACTGATGATGGGGTAGGAGTTCAAGAAAACATGGTGGGTTTCTTGTAGGCTCTCCATAATGAGCAGTCATAATAAACTGACTCGATTAATCTTCTTCTTCTTCGTTCTTAATTATTAGTGTTGAAGGGGATCGAGATTTATCTGCCAGTGGGTTTGAACTCGAGACTTTGTTCGAATTAATCAACCATGACCTTTTTGCCGACTCGACCACGCCTCCAACACAATTAAGCGTTACGTGTCAACTGGTTATGCGCCATTGAGGCCATTGACTCCGATTTCAGCCTGCTTTTCTTTTTGGATTTGATTCCATAGCCTTTGTCCAACCAAGAACAATCTACAAGGCAGCAGTTGTTTAATTTTGGAGTTGTCTCTCCTAGAAGAGTGGCTGTCCCCAGCTAACGAGCCTCATCTGCCAGAGGGTTCGAACTCTAGACTTTTCGGTTTAGCAACCATGAGCTTTACCGACTCGACCACGCCGACCCCCTACACGATTAATCAAAGATTAAAGAAACTTTATTAATATATATATTTACTTTTTTTATAACTGCTAGATTTCCTCATTGGACCCATGGAAAGTTTTGTTGGAGTGCCCAAAGTTCACCGTTATGGAATTGAAGGCTATATATGTGCTCAGAATGTAACAGACACTGAGGCAGCTGTTATGTGTAGGGATATGGGATATGTAGGGGGGCGACGTCTGTGGCCGGCCAATGCTTCAGTAAATGAGGTTTGTTTGTTGAATGGACTCAACTGCACAGGCCAGGACAGAAATGTCAGCAGATGTACCTACCCCAGCATGGCCAGTACAGGAACCTGTTTCACCAGACAGTCTGCACAGATACTTTGTCAGAGAACTTTTGGTAGGTTCATCTTTTTAAATGGAAGTTTAAAAGTTATAGTCTGCGCATGAAACAAGTCTAAATGCTGCTTATGATTAGAATTTTGTTGTTGTCTAACATCTTTAGTCTAACCACGTTATGTTATGTAAAAAGAAATTTATTTCCAAAAAACTAAATCTCAAGAAAATGAGTTTTTAAATTAATTCCCGTATTAAAATAGTGAAAAGTATTATGTTAGAACATAATATGTGCATTCTAGTTTTCTGACATTTTACATCTGTGTTCTGGTTGTTTATTTTATTGCCAATACAAATATAACTATCCTTTGGTTTCACAAAAAAGTCGCCATACTGCATTAGTCTTAAATACAGTCATTATCAGGATTCATACCTAAAAGTATATTTTACAACTCATACTACAGAATCAACATAAAAAAAGCAGGCCTATATGTTCATTTCTTTTACTCTTTTCTTTGTCAAACTTATTATAGCTATAAAAAAACTGCTGCATGTGTCTGTAGGTCCATAAGTTCCACACAATGTCTAATTCAAATGATTTTATTTATTTCTGTTACACTGCTACTTGTTTGTCTTCTTCTTATCATTCAATCTTGTTTCTCCTCACTTAGCTACCATATCATACCGCATCAGTTCCGAGACTTCAGCCCATTCAGGTAGAGCTGAGATCATCATTGATGACAAACCATTTCTCATAGAGAGTCGAGGGCTGGGGTCAGATGAAGCGTCAGTGTTCTGCCGCAGTGTTAACGCCAAGATGTACGCCTATGGGAGTTTGTATTCAGGTCAAACAGCAGACGTGTTGCCATCCCTGCAGGTGATGATGTCCAGCGTCATCTGCCAGGGGAATGAGAGCAGCATCCTGGACTGTAAGGCCAACTTTACCCTCAAGTATTTGAGTTCCAGCAGCAAAGTAGCTCACTTCATATGTCATCGTGCTGGTAAAGTTTTTTTTTGTCATGCAAACTTTTTTAGTTTTTTAACCAAGTCTTTATCAAGATTGGATTCCTTATTACCTGATTAAAATGATTTGGTATAGATGCATTAAATATTATTGTTTGAGATCACTAAGTAATATTTGGTTTAATTAATTTGGTTTTATCTGTTGTAGTGGAGCTTGAACAAGGCCCCACTCATTCAGCTGGAATCCTCACACTTTACAACGCCAAGCTGAAAGATTTTGGTGCCATTTGTAATAATAACTTTGGACAGAATGAAACAAGTAAGTGTTCAGTCTTACATTATATTTTATGCTTGAGTTTAATATGATAAGTATAAAAGCAATGAAAAAACCCTTTTAATGCTTAAGCATATTTTAAGCACTAGTACAAAAATTATCTTAAAAAATTCTGTAATCATTTTTTGAATAGTTAATTAATTTCCATGGTTGAATAAAAACGTGCGTTGTTCACAAACATGCACTGGAATCTTTATATTTTATAAAGACTACACAATTAGTTCTATAATAAAATGCGCTTCTATTTTCTCTTCCATACAAAAATATTGCTGAAAATAGCTTTAATTTAAATTTAAACATGAAAAGCTTCTGCCTGATGGTACTTACTGAAATTTTCTAAAATCATCTGACATCAAAGTTTCTAAATTATTGTCTTGTAATCCTCAGCTGTGGCTTGTAGAATGTTGGGCTTTGAAAATGGTCTGACACATTGTTGTCTCCCTTTTGGCTATAACTACTACGACATTTACCACAAGAACTTTAAATGCACTGGGCAGGAGCAGTCTTTGTTTGAATGTCACTACGACTCAGCCCAGGTGTACACACCTTACTTCTGCAGTGGCAGGCAGGATTATGTGGGGCTCACCTGTTACAATGGAACTAAACCCAGAGGTGACCAAAATTATACATCACATAATACAAAGTAATAATTAATGGTTGTTAAAAAATATTTTTGGCTTGCAAATAATGCTCTTGTATGATCTGATTCCTAAAATTCTGTAATCTGACACATTTTAAACTAAATTTGAAACCTCTCTACAAGTACGATTGGATTCCTTCAAGTCTGTCATCCACAAAAAAATTTTAACTACCCCTTTATGATTTGATTCCCACAATTCTGCCCTCCTCCAACAGATTTTCAACTAGCCTTGAAGTCTATTTGTATGATTTGATTCCCACAATTCTGCCCTCCCCCAACAGATTTTCAACTAGCCTTGAAGTCTATTTGTATGATTTGATTCCCACAATTCTGCCCTCCCCCAACAGATTTTCAACTAGCCTTGAAGTCTATTTGTATGATTTGATTCCCACAATTCTGCCCTCCCCCAACAGATTTTCAACTAGCCTTGAAGTCTATTTGTATGATTTGATTCCCACAATTCTGCCCTCCCCCAACAGATTTTCAACTAGCCTTGAAGTCTATTTGTATGATTTGATTCCCACAATTCTGCCCTCCTCCAACAGATTTTACACTAGCTCTGGTAGGATCAAGCAGCAACGCCCACACAGGTCTCCTGCGCGTGACCTACCTGGAGACCCAGGGCTCAGTCTGTAATGACAAGTGGAACGACTCCTCTGCTCGGGTAGCCTGCAGGGAGCTGGGATTTCTTGACGGGAAAGCTTACACACATTTTAGACCTTCCTTCACCTTAAATGATAACGCTGGACCTTTCTGGATCTCTAATGTAACTATTTATCTCTATTTACATTTTATTTTATTATTAGCTTTTACAATGTTAAAGGCCAATATACTATTACATTTTTTACTATTATAACTTAACTAGTTATACTTGCTCCCAACTCCTGTGTATTTAGATTTGTTATCCTCACTCCCATTTGTTGTTTGAAGGTTGAATGCTCAGGAAATGAATCACGTCTAGCAGACTGCAAGCATACAGCTGTTGGTGATGTCACTTCCTGTTCATCTGGTCATTTTGCTGGCCTACTTTGTACTAAAAGTGGAGGTAAGAAAATGTATTGGCCTACTTTGTACAAAAAGTGGAGGTAAGAAAATGTATTGGCCTGCTTTGTACTAAAAGTGGAGGTAAGAAAATGCATTGGCCTACTTTGTACTAAAAGTGGAGGTAAGAAAATGCATTGGCCTACTTTGTACAAAAAGTGGAGGTAAGAAAATACATTGGCCTACTTTGTACTAAAAGTGGAGGTAAGAAAATGCATTGGCCTACTTTGTACAAAAAGTGGAGGTAAGAAAATACATTGGCCTACTTTGTACTAAAAGTGGAGGTAAGAAAATGCATTGGCCTACTTTGTACAAAAAGTGGAGGTAAGAAAATACATTGGCCTACTTTGTACTAAAAGTGGAGGTAAGAAAATGCATTGGCCTACTTTGTACAAAAAGTGGAGGTAAGAAAATACATTGGCCTACTTTGTACTAAAAGTGGAGGTAAGAAAATGCATTGGCCTACTTTGTACAAAAAGTGGAGGTAAGAAAATGCATTGGCCTACTTTGTACAAAAAGTGGAGGTAAGAAAATGCATTGGCCTACTTTGTACAAAAAGTGGAGGTAAGAAAATGCATTGGCCTACTTTGTACTAAAAGTGGAGGTAAGAAAATACATTGGCCTTCTTTGTACAAAAATGGAGGTAAGAAAATGCATTGGAACTACTTTAGATGACATTATTATATTCAAAGATTTTCCTGTTAAAACTGCATTTCTAATGTAAAAAAAATAATATTATGTGTAAAATAAAATTGTAATTAAATATTTGATTATAGTCTGTGATGCAGAATAATTTGGTTTCAGTTATTGATTTTTTAGCATCATCAGTATCAATTGATTTGTTTTTAACTTAGTACTTTTCTCACCCAAACCATCCGTTTCTAAAAAAAAAAATTTTTTTTGTAGAAATTGAGTTCCGTATTTCTGGCACTGATAAAGCCCACTACGGGCGTGTTGAGATTAGCATCAATGGTGTGTGGGGTTCCTTGTGTGATCGCTACTGGGACTCTAGAGATGCCTCTGTACTCTGTCGCCAGCTTGGATTTGTCAATGGAGATGTGTTTGAAACCAGTGGTTTAGTAAGGGCAACAGGTAATCTGTTTTCTCTCTCAAGCAATGTAAAACATGGGATGTTTACTGTGGTCATTGTGGTATGATTAATGGTGGTTAATGTGCTACAGTTAATGTTGGTCTTGATTATTCTATTGTACAATCTGAGAAATCAAATTAAAGTGACCTTGAGATAATTAAAGTCACGACACAAACATGCAACTTTCAGGACCTGTGTGGGAGATCAGCCCCAGGTGTGTGGGGAAAGAAACCAACATCAACATGTGCCCTCATGAGGGCTGGAAATCCAACATCAGCAATTCTTGCTCTGGTCACATGAGGGATGCTGGGGTCTTTTGTTATACTTCTGGTGGGTTCTTTTGTTTGTTTTAATTTGAACCATTTTATGTACTTCTGGTTGGTTCTTTTTTTTTTTTTTTTACATTTTTTAATACTTCTGGTTAGTAAATTTAAAAAAAAAATGTTTGTATACTTTTATTTATTTCAATATTTTTGTTATACAAGCATCACATTTAGTACATTTCCATTCTGTTGTTTAAAAAGAATTATGATATTTTGTTGGAGTAAAAAAAAAGCCTAATGTTAACTTTCTCTTTAAGATAATTCTAAATGATTTAGTCTCTCAGCCACTAATCTGATGAGATAAGACACCCTACTGTATATATAGTTGGGCCTGGTATCACAAATGTTACTGTTGGTTTTATTATTATTGGTGGTAATAGTAATAGTTAACTTATTTCAGTACGGAGAAATACATTCGTAGAAATTTGTTTCTGTTGACAGTAAAACTAGGCACAGGTGCAGGTAAATCGTTCTTCCATGGGCCTGTCCACTACTTTGAAAACGGAGAATGGTATAAGATCTGTGACGACGGTTTCACTGACATGTCAGCCAGGAAGGTGTGTCAGGAGTTGGGTTTCTATGACGGACAGGCTCTCTGCTGCTCCGCCTACGACGGGGAGACTGCAAGCCTTGAGGCCGTCCATGCTAATGTTTCTATCCAGTGCTCAGGGGAAGAGGCCAGCCTCAAGGACTGTGTGCGTATGGAAGTCTGCAGATCTGGTCTCTACGCGTCGGTTGCATGCTTTGAAATCAACTCTACTAAGTCTGATCAGAGTAAATGTCTTTCTATTGTATTTATACGCTTTTGATTTTCTTATATTGAAAAGTGGAAATCTTCTTACTTACCATGTTATAAAGTAGTTTAGTTTCTATGCCTTTGATTTACTTTTGAAGAAAGCTCTGGTTCCTTAGGTCAAACACTAGTTGTTTAACATTTTTTTATTTATTTGAATTGTTTTAGAATAAACAAACAGATGTTAAATTTATAATTAGTTTTGAGATATTTTCCCCTGCAATTATAAACTAGTTACTCTTCCAACAGCGGCTGTAATTCTCTAATACTTCCCATTTTTATTTCAAAAAGTTAATTGTAAAACATCTCCAGCAGTTGACCAAACTTGTGTATGATATTAAACCATGAAATGTTTTCTAATTTCCAGACTACAGTTTAAGTTTGGTGGAGAGCTCACCTGGGATAGGTACCATAGGTGTCACCTACTTGGGGGTGTCAGGTCGCGTCTGTAGCCATGGATGGACTGATAAGGAAGCTAAAGTTTTTTGTAAAGAGAAACGTTACGATGATGGTTTTGCTTACTACCACTCTTATGCTGAGGTAGGTGGAAATGTTTGTGGCCCTGTTGTGAACAAATCTAAGGGAGAAACCTTTTTTAATCATTATCATTGTGGTGGCATAGTTAGATAATTAGATACGTTGCAGGGATATATAAAACAAGTCTATACTGTTATGTTTAATCATTCTTATTGTGGTGGCGTAGATTGTAGATGTTGTAGGTTATAACAAACAAGACGGTAGAGGCTGGATGGCAGAGTAGTTAGTACACAGAATATTGTAGAAATTAAAAGCATTAATTTAGTGAGGAGGAGAACATTCTTAAATATACCCCAGCTCAATGTTCTCAATTAATGATGAGAAATACTGTATAGTGCATTATTTATTCAGATAACTTTCAATGTTCTCAATTAATGATGAGAAATACTGTATAGTGCATTATTTATTCAGATAACTTTCAATGTTCTCAATTAATGATGAGAAATACTGTATAGTGCATTATTTATTCAGATAACTTTCAATGTTCTCAATTAATGATGAGAAATACTGTATAGTGCATTATTTATTCAGATAACTTTCAATGTTCTCAATTAATGATGAGAAATACTGTATAGTGCATTATTTATTCAGATAACTCTCAATGTTCTTAATTAATGATGAGAAATACTGTATAGTGCATTATTTATTCAGATAACTTTCTAAAAAATATTGTGCATGGAGTTACTGCTTCAAGAGAATTATCAGTAGATATCATTGTGTATCAACTATTGAGTTATCATCTTATGTTGTCAGATGCATGGAAATAAGTCTTTTATGGTCTTCTTCACACAGTAAAACAGATAAGTTGCAGAGATATATAGATAAAGTCTATCTACAGTTTTTATCAAAGTGTCTCACATATTTTTGGAAGCTTACCACATAACATCACACTCATATAAATACAGGCTGTAAAATTTTGTTACAAATGTTTTAGTGATCATGAGTTCACAATTCTAAATATATTTTAAAAGCATAATAGCTTTTGATTTTGTTAAAATATTTATATGTAAAAACAACTATTTACTACCTTGGTTCCCGGAAGATTCATGGGCAAATGTTATGTTAACTTCTGAAGCTTTTTGTTGTTGTTGTTCCCACATAATTGATGGTTAAATTTTTTTATTTTAGAGCTACATCTCAGCCTCCAGCCTAGGTCCCTATTGGTTGAGTAATGTCACATGGTTAAATGTTTTGTTGTTTTAGAGCTACATCTCAGCCTCCAGCCTAGGTCCCTATTGGTTGAGTAATGTCACATGGTTAAATGTTTTGTTGTTTTAGAGCTACATCTCAGCCTCCAGCCTAGGTCCCTATTGGTTGAGTAATGTCACATGGTTAAATGTTTTGTTATTTTAGAGCTACATCTCAGCCTCCAGCCTAGGTCCCTATTGGTTGAGTAATGTCACATGGTTAAATGTTTTGTTGTTTTAGAGCTACATCTCAGCCTAGGTCCCTATTGGTTGAGTAATGTCACATGGTTAAATGTTTTGTTGTTTTAGAGCTACATCTCAGCCTCCAGCCTAGGTCCCTATTGGTTGAGTAATGTCACATGGTTAAATGTTTTGTTGTTTTAGAGCTACATCTCAGCCTCCAGCCTAGGTCCCTATTGGTTGAGTAATGTCACATGGTTAAATGTTTTGTTATTTTAGAGCTACATCTCAGCCTCCAGCCTAGGTCCCTATTGGTTGAGTAATGTCACATGGTTAAATGTTTTGTTGTTTTAGAGGTACATCTCAGCCTCCAGCCTAGGTCCCTATTGGTTGAGTAATGTCACATGGTTAAATGTTTTGTTATTTTAGAGGTACATCTCAGCCTCCAGCCTAGGTCCCTATTGGTTGAGTAATGTCACATGGTTAAATGTTTTGTTGTTTTAGAGCTACATCTCAGCCTCCAGCCTAGGTCCCTATTGGTTGAGTAATGTCACATGGTTAAATGTTTTGTTGTTTTAGAAGTACATCTCAGCCTCCAGCCTAGGTCCCTATTGGTTGAGTAATGTCACATGGTTAAATGTTTTGTTGTTTTAGAGCTACATCTCAGCCTCCAGCCTAGCTCCCTATTGGTTGAGTAATGTCACATGGTTAAATGTTTTGTTATTTTAGAGGTACATCTCAGCCTCCAGCCTAGGTCCCTATTGGTTGAGTAATGTCACATGGTCAAATGTTTTGTTGTTTTAGAGGTACATCTCAGCCTCCAGCCTAGGTCCCTATTGGTTGAGTAATGTCACATGGTTAAATGTTTTGTTATTTTAGAGCTACATCTCAGCCTCCAGCCTAGGTCCCTATTGGTTGAGTAATGTCACATGGTTAAATGTTTTGTTGTTTTAGAGGTACATCTCAGCCTCCAGCCTAGGTCCCTATTGGTTGAGTAATGTCACATGGTTAAACATTTGTTATTTTAGAGCTACATCTCAGCCTCCAGCCTATTGGTTGAGTAATGTCACATGGTTAAATGTTTTGTTGTTTTAGAGCTACATCTCAGCCTCCAGCCTAGGTCCCTATTGGTTGAGTAATGTCACATGGTTAAATGTTTTGTTGTTTTAGAGGTACATCTCAGCCTCCAGCCTAGGTCCCTATTGGTTGAGTAATGTCACATGGTTAAATGTTTTGTTATTTTAGAGCTACATCTCAGCCTCCAGCCTAGGTCCCTATTGGTTGAGTAATGTCACATGGTTAAATGTTTTGTTGTTTTAGAGCTACATCTCAGCCTCCAGCCTAGGTCCCTATTGGTTGAGTAATGTCACATGGTTAAATGTTTTGTTGTTTTAGAGCTACATCTCAGCCTCCAGCCTAGGTCCCTATTGGTTGAGTAATGTCAAATGGTTAAATGTTTTGTTGTTTTAGAGCTACATCTCAGCCTCCAGCCTAGGTCCCTATTGGTTGAGTAATGTCACATGGTTAAATGTTTTGTTGTTTTAGAGGTACATCTCAGCCTCCAGCCTAGGTCCCTATTGGTTGAGTAATGTCACATGGTTAAATGTTTTGTTGTTTTAGAGCTACATCTCAGCCTCCAGCCTAGCTCCCTATTGGTTGAGTAATGTCACATGGTTAAATGTTTTGTTATTTTAGAGGTACATCTCAGCCTCCAGCCTAGGTCCCTATTGGTTGAGTAATGTCACATGGTTAAATGTTTTGTTGTTTTAGAGGTACATCTCAGCCTCCAGCCTAGGTCCCTATTGGTTGAGTAATGTCACATGGTTAAATGTTTTGTTGTTTTAGAGCTACATCTCAGCCTCCAGCCTAGGTCCCTATTGGTTGAGTAATGTCACATGGTTAAATGTTTTGTTGTTTTAGAGCTACATCTCAGCCTCCAGCCTAGGTCCCTATTGGTTGAGTAATGTCAAATGGTTAAATGTTTTGTTGTTTTAGAGCTACATCTCAGCCTCCAGCCTAGGTCCCTATTGGTTGAGTAATGTCACATGGTTAAATGTTTTGTTGTTTTAGAGCTACATCTCAGCCTCCAGCCTATTGGTTGAGTAATGTCACATGGTTAAATGTTTTGTTGTTTTAGAGCTACATCTCAGCCTCCAGCCTAGGTCCCTATTGGTTGAGTAATGTCACATGGTTAAATGTTTTGTTATTTTAGAGCTACATGTCAGCCTCCAGCCTAGGTCCCTATTGGTTGAGTAATGTCACATGGTTAAATGTTTTGTTGTTTTAGAGCTACATCTCAGCCTCCAGCCTAGGTCCCTATTGGTTGAGTAATGTCACATGGTTAAATGTTTTGTTATTTTAGAGCTACATCTCAGCCTCCAGCCTAGGTCCCTATTGGTTGAGTAATGTCACATGGTTAAATGTTTTGTTGTTTTAGAGGTACATCTCAGCCTCCAGCCTAGGTCCCTATTGGTTGAGTAATGTCACATGGTTAAATGTTTTGTTGTTTTAGAGCTACATCTCAGCCTCCAGCCTAGGTCCCTATTGGTTGATTAATGTCACATGGTTAAATGTTTTGTTATTTTTGAGCTACATCTCAGCCTCCAGCCTAGGTCCCTATTGGTTGAGTAATGTCACATGGTTAAATGTTTTGTTGTTTTAGAGCTACATCTCAGCCTCCAGCCTAGGTCCCTATTGGTTGAGTAATGTCACATGGTTAAATGTTTTGTTATTTTAGAGCTACATCTCAGCCTCCAGCCTAGGTCCCTATTGGTTGAGTAATGTCACATGGTTAAATGTTTTGTTGTTTTAGAGCTACATCTCAGCCTCCAGCCTAGGTCCCTATTGGTTGAGTAATGTCACATGGTTAAATGTTTTGTTGTTTTAGAGCTACATCTCAGCCTCCAGCCTAGGTCCCTATTGGTTGAGTAATGTCACATGGTTAAATGTTTTGTTATTTTAGAGCTTCATGTCAGCCTCCAGCCTAGGTCCCTATTGGTTGAGTAATGTCACATGGTTAAATGTTTTGTTGTTTTAGAGGTACATCTCAGCCTCCAGCCTATTGGTTGAGTAATGTCACATGGTTAAATGTTTTGTTATTTTAGAGCTACATGTCAGCCTCCAGCCTAGGTCCCTATTGGTTGAGTAATGTCACATGGTTAAATGTTTTGTTGTTTTAGAGGTACATCTCAGCCTCCAGCCTATTGGTTGAGTAATGTCACATGGTTAAATGTTTTGTTGTTTTAGAGCTACATCTCAGCCTCCAGCCTAGGTCCCTATTGGTTGAGTAATGTCACATGGTTAAATGTTTTGTTGTTTTAGAGCTACATCTCAGCCTCCAGCCTAGGTCCCTATTGGTTGAGCAATGTCACATGCCAAGGGAGTGAAGCAAGACTGATAGACTGCCAGCATCAAGGGAGGTTAACTCTGGGGAACTGCACCAAGGCCCACTCAGCTGCTGTTGTTTGTTTCTCCACCACAGGTTGGTAGCTGTTGCACTATTTTAGTACATCTACCTAACTTATTATAATCATGATGGAATCTAATATAATACTTGTAGCTATCTTAAACTTATTAATGTATAAAATTACAACTGTTCCAAAGCCAAACTTTTCATATGCTGATCAAGGTTTGGGGCCAAAATCTTAAAAATGGTTGGACTGGCTTATGAAATAGTTCAAATGTAAAGTTTAGCTACATTAAAATTAGTTTTAAATGTATAAGGTACATAGACTATGCTGGTGCTGACTGATTTAGACAGATTAGACCCTTAAAGTGATTAGAAGTTTTATAGTTGACAGATTATTCATTGCCAGCCAGATTTTTAACAATTAATATGCCGTACTCCTCAACAGAATTATTAAAAACTTTAATTTCCCCAGAAAAAATATTTAAAAACCTATCTAGTATATGTTTGTTGTATTTTATGCTAAATTTTATTTAAATTTGCTTTTACTCAAGGTGTTCAGTACAGACTGAAGGGAGCAAACTCTAACCAAACAAATTCTGGTAGAATAGAGATGGCTATTGATGACAAATGGGGCACCATCTGTGGTCGCTCCTGGGACAACAGAGATGCTGGTGTGGCCTGTAAACAGATAGGCTTTACTGATGGTGAAGCCGAGGCTCCGGGAAAATATGGCAGAGGTGATGGCCCCACCTGGCTCAGGGACATCCACTGTAAGGGAGATGAATCCGCCCTGCATAAATGTCCTCACACTGGCTTCCAAGCAGATCCTCCAGAACAGAATGCCTTCCCTTGGCTACCAACACCATGTTCAGACCATAATGATGATGCCACTTTGTTCTGCTTCCAGGATGGTGAGTACAACTCCGTCATGGTGTGTAGGTTGGCTAATTGCTGCTGGACTGGTCAGACTAATTTATTATTCTGTTTTAACCTACAACTCACTCATACTATGTAGGCTGGCTAATTGGTGCTGGACTGGTCAGACTAATTTATTATTCTGTTTTAACCTACAACTCAGCCTTGTTGTGTAGGTTGGCTAATTGAAGTAGGAGTGGTCACACTAATTATTCAAAGTTTTTAACCACAACTCAGTCATGCTGGGTAGGTTGACTAATTGGTACTGGGCTGGTCAGACTTATTAATTATTCAAAGTTGTTGGGAATAGTTTGAACCCTGGGCCAATGGGGCTTAGCTGTGGTCAGCCACCAATCTAGGAAACAAATCCAAATTAAAAAGCAAGCTAAAGTTGGAGTTGATAGCCCATTATGTTGAAC
Source organism: Physella acuta (assembly GCF_028476545.2). Lineage (NCBI taxonomy): Eukaryota > Metazoa > Mollusca > Gastropoda > Physidae > Physella > Physella acuta. The sequence goes on from NW_026731598.1 coordinate 684,489, forward strand.
ATAATACATTGTCTGAGTTGGAGGAAATTCCCTCCAATTTTACAATTAAGAACTAAAAAAAAAGAAGAGGAAATCTTTTTATAAACTATTAAATAATTAAGTAATTGATATTTAGCTTTTAATTAAAAACCAATTATAATTGAATTTATTTTCTGTGGTTAAACCATTAGTAATGTTTAATTTTAGTTGTGTAAACTAGCAACCCTTGACTGTCTATGTTTTACATTTCCCTACCAGTGAAGCTGCAGCAGAAACTAGGGGTCACCAGTGGGGCTCTGCTCTACAGCCACAACAAGAGATGGGTTTACATTTGTGACTCGGATACCTTCACTCAGAGAGAGGCCAAGGTTGCATGCAAAAGTTTGTTGCAGAACTTTGTTGATGGCGTCGCTATACGTGGTGGTTTGTTTGGTGACATGGATGCTGCCTTGTCCATTGGTGTTACTTCTGTTACCTGCTCAGGTAAGGTTTATGTGTTTTACAATTGTTTGACTAAATTAAGGAGATTTTAGCAGAGATTATTTATATTTTAAAAGTTAAAGCTTAATATACATTCAGACCTATTCAGAATTCATTTTTTTATATTTAAAAAATAGGTTTAATTAATAACAATGATTTGTTTCTCTATATAAAGTTAAAATAGCCTAATTAAAGTGTTATTTAGTCCAGTTTAAATCTCCCATGTAGCCCACCTGATGTAGCTTTGCTTGATCCTGCAGGTCCAGAAACCTCCCTGTCCCAGTGTCAGGTGACCTCCACTGGAAACTGTACATCAAAAACCTACATCTCAGTTGCTTGTTTCACTCAACCTTTGACCTCTGAGGATTTCAGTAAGTTGACCTCAGTCATGGATGGTTTGACTGTTTTTCTGACATAAATTTTAAATTTTTGAAAGAAGTGCAAAGCATATGAGACTCAATAAGGATGGTGGTGTCATTTACATATTCACCTGTTAGCATCATTATTAGTTACATATGGCAAACACTGCTATACTATAATTCTGTATTACTTTTAATATTATGCATTTTACTTTGAGATCTTAAAAGTTTCAATGCTACATTTTACAAATAGAAAGCCACAAAATTGAGTATGGTGCAAAAACAACTTAGGTGATCAATTTTAGCATTTAGTCAATATGGAATGTTCTAATGATAAATGTGAGCATTTAGTTAACAAGATGTTCTAATGATAAATGTGAGCATTTAGTTAACAAGATGTTCTAATGATAAATGTGAGCATTTATTTCACAAGATGTTCTAATGATAAATGTGAGCATTTAGTTCACAAGATGTTCTAATGATAAATGTGAGCATTTAGTTCACAAGATGTTCTAATGATAAATGTGAGCATTTAGTTAACAAGATGTTCTAATGATAAATGTGAGCATTTAGTTAACAAGATGTTCTAATGATAAATGTGAGCATTTAGTTAACAAGAAGTTCTAATGATAAAGTTAACAAGATGTTCTAACACTGTGTACAGAGTTTAAAGTCAGGTTGTCAGATGACACAATCAAAACAAATGAGAATCATGGGATACTGGAGGTTCGTGTCAATGGAGCCTGGGGCAGGGTCTGTAACAACAACTTTACAGAGCTGGAGGCCAATGTGGCATGCAAACAAATTGGAAATTACACTGGTAACATTTATAGGCTTTTTTTTTTCATTTTTTTATAATTAGTTATGCTGTTATATTGTTTTCCAGCTTAAAAGTATTTGAACTAAACCTACAGATTCTCCTGTATTAGCGTGAATGTTAAGTCCACTCCACTTTGTTCAGGTGGCGTCCCCTATCTACATTTATTCCGGAATCGCCTACCAGTGCTGTGGAATCAAGTCACTTGTTCTGGACATGAAAGTTCTTTAGATCAGTGCCAGCACTCCAGCCTCCACCATCCCAACTGTTCTTATGAGTCTAATGATGCTGGGGTCATTTGCTATAGGGGTGAAGGTATGGTATACACTGCTGTAAGGGGGATGGTATGTCATTCAGTGCTTTAAAGGGGAGGGTATGTTATCCACTGCTTTAAGGAGGTTGGTATGTTATACACTGCTGTAAAGGGGATGGTATGTCATTCAGTGCTTTAAAGGGGAGGGTATGTTATCCACTGCTTTAAGGAGGTTGGTATGTTATACACTGCTGTAAAGGGGATGGTATGTCATTCAGTGCTTTAAAGGGGAGGGTATGTTATCCACTGCTTTAAGGAGGTTGGTATGTTATACACTGCTGTAAAGGGGATGGTATGTCATTCAGTGCTTTAAAGGGGAGGGTATGTTATCCACTGCTTTAAGGAGGTTGGTATGTTATACACTGCTGTAAAGGGGATGGTATGTCATTCAGTGCTTTAAAGGGGAGGGTATGTTATCCACTGCTTTTTACCTTTGTTTATATGGACAGTTATAGTTTAGCTTTGTTTATACCTATCTCTAATGTATATGAATGTTTATATTCTGATTAATGAAATGTGTTGTATCTATTGTTTCAGGTGTAAAATACAGGCTGAGGGGAGGTAAATCTGCCCAAGTAGGAAGAGTTGAAATAGGTATAGATGGGAAGTTTGGCACAGTGTGTGGCATCAACTGGCACGCAGCCAACTCCAGGGTGTTGTGTAGGTCCCTGGGCTATGTGGACGGTGTACCATCACACGAGGTCAACTCTTCACTCACCAGCATGGATCCCTACATGAGCTTTTTCCTGTGTGATGGCACAGAGAAAAATTTGTTCTCCTGTTTGAATTCTGGATTTGATGGTGGGAATCATGTTTTTATATGCGGAGGTGACTCATACACTCAGTGCTACAATGAAGAAGTCAGTAAGTCTAACATTGTTGTGTTACACTCATGGTTTTCTTGTATACTTCATGTAGTCTAGCTACAAGGATTGGCTTTCTTGAATAATTTATTTACTGTAGGTATTCTTCTATAGCCGGCAGTAAAAATATTCCAAATTATTTTGTTTACAGACTAGTGAAACTTAAGTGGATTTATTTAAATTAAATTTTTTTTTTAAAATACTGAAAAATTATTTAATATGAAATACTTAACATTTAGCAGATTAATGAGAATTGTGTCTAGTATTCTATTTAGTAAAGACATTCAAGATTTGTTTCTGGAAAATAAAAAATTGAAATATTTGAAAAAGTTTTATTTGAAGAAACAAATTTAAATAAACCGGGAGTGATCTCCCCTAAACTTTCTCGAATATTCTTATATAAAACAACAGGGGATGGGAACTCGGGCTATTGACATGATTTTTAATCCATTTTAAATACTTAAAGTTTTAAAAATAGAATAAAATCTCGTAGACAAAATAATTGCACGCCAAGTGAACTAGTGAACGCCAAATAAAAAAGTGCACAATAGCGCGCAATATTATTAGTACTTTAAAAATTTACATTAGTTTTTTGAGAAATCGGAAGTAGCGTAAATTACTACTTCCGGTCAACGGAAATTACTCAAAATTTAACAGAAGGTAGAGAATTAGATTTTTTACTTACATGTGAAATTTCATTTATCTATCTGAAATAGTACTCAAGTTATAGGCTTTTGAAAAATTCAAAGTAGGAAAAGTACCACTTCCGGTTATCGGAAATCGCTCAAAAGTTGATACGGATCTACGATTTTGATAAAATACTTATATATGAAATTTCATCAACCTAGCTATAACGGTACTCAAGTAATCGTGTTTACACACGGACACACACACAGACACACAGACATACGGACAGAATTGCAAAGCCCAGTTTTTCAGACTGGATTACGCATAAAACCTCTTAATTTTGATAAATCTGGATTGATAATTTTTGCCCGATTAAAATAAGTCCTCTATACTTCGGATGTGATGAAGGACTGAGGTGTAATACGGTGAAAATTGTTAAAATTTCAAGTGATTTTTGTGCACGATTACAATACTTTCTCTATACTTCGTATATACGAGAAAGTAAAAACAAGCATTAACCCAACAATATAGTCAAATGAAACAATAAAAAGCAACTGAAAATCTATAAATTATTCAACTAAACAATCAATTGAAATTTAGGAAGACACCCAAAAAGATTAAATTAAAAAAAATTATTTTTAAAAATATTTCATGTCTAGCCTAAAATATTAAAATATAACTAGATGACCCAACTGACATCAAATTTGACTTCTATTCAATTGGTTGCAGCTTTAGACAATACATTGACGTATTTAAGACTAAGAAAATTGAAATTTAAAACACATAATTTTTGTGATTTGTTCAATGACTTTAAAAAGTATTTATCTTTTTTCTTGTGTTAGAGATCACAAACTTTAGAATAGGAGATGGCCAGGAGAGTGAAGGACGAGTTGAAGTTTTTGCCTCAGGGATGGGGGTCTGGGGGACTGTCTGTGATGATGACTGGGATGATACAGATGCTGGAGTCTTCTGTAGAGCACTGGGCTTTGATGATGGTAGGTTGAACACTGGACTTTGGTGATGGTAGGTTGAACAATGGGCTTTGATGATGGTAGGTTGATAGGTTGAACACTGGGCTTTGATGAGGGTAGGTTGAACACTTTGATGATGGTAGGTTGTACACTTTGATGATGGTAGGTTGTACACTGGGCTTTGATGATGGTAGGTTGTACACTTTGATGATTGTTAGGTTGAACACTGGGCTTTGATGAGGGTAGGTTGAACACTTTGATGATGGTAGGTTGTACACTTTGATGATGGTAGGTTGTACACTGGGCTTTGGTGATAGTAGGTTGAACACTTTGATGATGGTAGGTTGTACATTTTGATGATGGTAGGTTGAACACTTTGATGATGGTAGGTTGAAGACTGGGCTTTCATGATGTTAGGTTGAACACTTTGATGATGGTAGGTTGTACACTGGGCTTTGGTGATAGTAGGTTGAACACATTGATGATGGTAGGTTGAACACTGGGTTTTGATGATGGTAGGTTGAACACTTTGATGATGGTAGGTTGTACACTTTGATGATGGTAGGTTGTACACTGGGCTTTGGTGATAGTAGGTTGAACATTTTGATGATGGTAGGTTGTACACTTTGATGATGGTAGGTTGAACACTTTGATGATGGTAGGTTGAACACTGGGCTTTGATGATGGTAGGTTGAACACTGGGCTTTGATGATGGTAGGTTGAACACTGGGCTTTGATGATGGTAGGTTGTACACTTTGATGATGGTAGGTTGAACACTGGGCTTTGATGATGGTAGGTTGAACACTGGGCTTTGATGATGGTAGGTTGAACACTGGGCTTTGATGATGGTAGGTTGAACACTGGGCTTTGATGATGGTAGGTTGAACACTGGGCTTTGATGGTGGTAGGTTGAACAATGGGCTTTGATGATTGTAGGTTGAACACTGGGCTTTGATGATGGTAGGTTGTACACTTTGATGATGGTAGGTTGAACACTGGGCTTGTTTGAAATCTGGGCTTGTTTGAAATCTGGGCTTTGATGATGGTAGGTTGAACACTGGGCTTTGATGATGGTAGGTTGTACACTGGGCTTTGTTGAAATCTGGGCTTTGATGATGGAAGGTTGAACACTGACCTTTGATGATGGTAGGTTGAACACTGGGCTTTGATGATGGTAGGTTGTACAATGGGCTTTGATGATGGTAGGTTGAACACTGGGCTTTGATGATGGTAGGTTGTACACTGGGCTTTGTTGATGGTAAGTTGAACATTAGGCTTGGTTGAAATCTGGGCTTTGATGATGGTAAGTTGAACACAGCCTTGAGGTGCATGTGATTTGTATGTCCCATCAAACAATTTAAATCAGATTACAGCAGAGTTAAATTGTTTAATAGGTGAGACCTAACACATTAGAATAACATTTTATAAGTACTAATGAAACTTTATAATAATTCACTATGTAAAAGAGAAAAAAAGTGGATTGAATTCTTTCTCCTTTCAGATCTGATGTTCCATAGTGTAGATGAAGTAGAGTCATCACTTTATTAATCTGTATGCCCGTCTGCCTTTACTTTCCGTAATAAATCAGGTACCCAACAGAGTTGGGTGGACTTAGAGATGTCCTACAGACTCAAGTCTGAGAACAGAGCTCAAACTTTCAGGTTGAGCTCATATGTTTATTAATGCTGACATATTGAACTCCAATCAACCCAGCCACGTGAAATGTTAACTATTTGAGCCTCTATTTTGCCAGGTGTTGCCAGATCAGGCAGCTACAAGCTGGGTACCGGTGACATCCTGCTGGACGACGTCAGCTGTAAGGGCACAGAGAAATCTTTCTCTCAGTGTCAGCACAAGGGCATCGCGACACACAACTGTGAGCACTCTGAAGATGCTGGGGTTCAATGTTTTAGTAAGTTATTCCAATCTTTCTGTACTATATTGGGGTTCAATGCTTTAGTAAGTTGTTCCAATCTTTCTGTACTGTGTTGGGGTTCAATGGTTTAGTAAGTTATTACAATATTTCTGTACTATATTGGTGTTCAATGGTTTAGTAAGTTATTACAACATTTCTTTATTATATTGGGGTTCAGTGCTTTAGTAAGTTATTCCAATCTTTCTTTAGTAAGTTATTCCAACCTTTGTTTATTATATTGGGGTTCAGCGCTTTAGTAAGTTATTCCAATCTTTCTGTATTATATTGGGGTTCAATGCTTTAGTAAGTTATTACATTTCTTTATTATATTGGGGTTCAGTGCTTTAGTAAGTTATTACAATCTTTCTGTACTGTGATGGTGTTCAATGCTTTAGTAAGTTATTACAATATTTCTGTACTATATTGGGGTTCAATGATTTAGTAAGTTACTACAATATTTCTGTACTATATTGGGGTTCAATGCTTTAGTAAGTTACTACAATATTTCTGTACTATATTGGTGTTCAATGATTTAGTAAGTTACTACAATATTGCTGTACTATATTGGGGTTCAGTGCTTTAGTAAGTTACTTACAATATTTCTGTACTATATTGGTGTTCAATGCTTTAGTAAGTTATTACAATCTTTCTGTACTATATTGGTGTTCAATTCTGTACCAAATATCCACCTGTATCTGCAGTATCACAAACTAGAAATGCATAAATCCTTTTAATTTAGCTGTGATCAATAAACTTTTACATTTACCCTATAGATTAAAGAATGATTATATGTGATAATAGTTAATAACTAGACAGGTATGGCTATCTTGTATTTGCTAATGAAAGGACAAAATATTTTCACAGATCATACAAGAACAACAACTGTACAAGTTTCAACAACTGGTCCACCAACAACTGTTAGGACCACACCCACCCCTAAACCTACCATGACAACAACTTTACCACTTACCACCACCAAACTCTCCACTCCCTCAACAACCACAGCATCAACAACAACAACAACATCCAGTAGTACCAGCACAACCACACCCAGTGATCTGGAGACTCAGCAACAAGCGGACCAAGAGGAGAAAAAGAATACAGTCGTCATTGCAGCCTGCATTGTCATTGTTGTTGCCATCACTCTCATCGTTGTCATCGTTGTGGTGGTGCTGCGATACAAAGGCCACTTCAAGCTTGGGATCCCCCATGAGAGGTTCCACAACGAGATAGAGCAGACGCAGGACATGTCTGTAGCTGTGCCCAACAGGATGTTTGACATCTCCAACCCCAGCAACTTTGACCCCATGAGCCAGTACATGGCTGAAGGCCCAGAGGTCCATCTTGACCGCGCGGGATATGTCACGTTCTCCAAGGGTACCCCCCCAGAAACAAAAGACCAAGATGGACACACAGGTTTTGTTAACCCTTTATACTCCGCAGTGACACAACCTGTGACCACAGACCTTGACCATACAGACAGCAGCCATTACTCTGTCACCTGAGACATTCAAAATTGTTTAGTTCATGTGAATAATTGTTTCGTTTACTGCAACATATTTATGTTGTTGTTTTTTTTTATTATTGAAAAAATATCCATCATTCTTTCATTTTACTATGTTTAATGTTTTACAATTATTACGGCGCATATACAATAACATTTATTCATTGACAAAGCTAAAATAGAAATCCTTGTTTTAATGACTCAAGCATGCATATAAGCAGAAAATATGTAATAAAATTTAAACTAGCAATTATTTATTTCTTACATTTATTTTAGAAATAAATAATATATGCTTATTCTCAGTTAGTTTTTTTTAAATCCATGATTTTTATGAACAATCCACAAAAAAATTAACTAATTTTTAAAACTGCAAATTAATTGTAATCATGAATAATAATTTGAAGAATTTTTATACAATTGTGTTTTTTAAAATGTATATTTATTTTCCTCTTGTGCTATGTATATTTCATGGTAAAATCTTTTTAGATTGTTAGATATAATTCACAACTTATCGTTGATATTTAAAAATTAATATAAGTAATTTGTCCTTGTAAACAAGAGAATATTTGAAGTTTGGAGATGACCAGACTTAAATAATTATTGCAAGACTTTTTTAATCACTTGTGTAACATATAATGCTAGGTTAATTTTGTCATTTTATAAAAGTTTGTTGATGTTATAGCTTCTTCCTGGTTAAAAATATGTTTAAGTCTTGAAAGAAAATTATGTGAGTTTAATTATTAATTGATTCTTTTATTTAGAATATCAGGAAAAAAAAAGGTGTATTAATTTTCTCTTAGAAGTTTAACATTAACACCACGATGTAGAATGTATTAAGTTACATCCCTACTGATACCATCCTAACAGGAGTTAATGTGTGGTTTATTTTTCTCTGTGACATGATAAAAAAATACTGTTAGAGTTGATTTAAAAAGATTTACCATGCACATGTTGTAATTTAACTTTTATTACGTTATTATGAAAACTGTTTGTTACAAGCTCAAATAACAGGAGTGTACTGTAACCATTGCCATTCCACTATGCAAGTATATAGCAGTGATTGTTTTGAAAATCTTTCTAACAAGTCTACTTCAACAATTGCCATTCCACTATGCAAGTATATAGCAGTGATTGTTATAAAAATCTTTCTAACAAGTCTACTTCAACAATTGCCATTCCACTATGCAAGTATCCAATAATTAATGTGAAAATTACTTTGCCTGTGCTATACTCCAGTTCTCATCACATAAAAAAAGGTTATGTTATTTTTTTAAATTTGGCAATAACTTTTTTGAAATATTAAGTATTTTAAAAACTTTTTATCTTTTAATTTTATTAAATACTACAAACGATGTTAATTAAAAAAATATTCCTTAAAAATGTTTCTGCTTCATTTGAATTAATTTATAAAAACTGGTTGATTCTGCCTTCCTTGAAAGTTTGTCTACAGTTGTTGCATAATTCAACACCTCACACAACTGTTTTTCATTATGTATTTTGCAAAACTTAGATCAAATTCAAAATTTGAACAGTTTGCGCAGCTTATTCCTATTTTTTAAAATTATATGCAATACTAACATAAATATTTATAATTTAATAAAATATACTTTTCTAATGTAAATAGTTATTTGTCTTTTCTTTTTGAATGTTGAATGTAAATCCCAGATAGAGCATGTGAAATGGTTGTCTAATACAATGAATGTAAGCAAAAATATGACATCAAACTGGTATTAGCAACATTGAAAATTTTAAAAATGTAGGCCTATGTGTCTTTAAAAACAACAGATGAGCATTACACATTCAGAGACAAATTGTATTTTATTAAAAGTTTAAAAATGTAAGAAATTCAATTTTTTTTAAAAGTATGAGGTCTCAGGGCTTGTAGCTGGACATGAGATCAACAGACCATGGGCTGCCCATTATGATACCTCTCTTGACCTGCTGGTATTGCTAAATATTCCAAAATGACAAATTTAAAAAAAAGCTGTTTGAAAATAAATATTTTTTATTTACTTGTATTAAATGAAAACAAATGGAAGAAAAATCACCATACAAGAAGTTCAAACAACTATCAGCATATGGTTGTTTTTTTTTTTTTTGGAACAGTAACTGGCCGTAAATCACTAGACTTCACATCTGATAGCTTTAAACTTGGAAAAAAGACAAGAGGTTAAGCTTTACTAATCACAAATATCTGATACATAGCTGGACATTGAAACAAGCAATTAACAGTATAGCGAGTCTCTTGCCTAGTGTTGAAAAACATTTAAAGTGGAAAGAGAATTTTACCACAGAATAAATCGTTTAATTAGAAAGACAAGTACACCAACATCAGCAGTATATCAGAAATAGAAAAGTTTAAAAAAAACATTTTAAGCACCATCTGTGAATCTTCCTGTAAGATACTGAGTCCCCCCACCCCTTACCCACAAATATATTTATTTACACATAAAAGGACTCCACAGACTAAAGAAGTAGCTGCAACAAGTACCCTCAATTCAGAGAGAAGAGTTGTTGAGAGGATCTTTACCCTAGTTGTTGAGAGGATCTTTACCCTAGACCAGCACAAGCTTGTAAGAGAGTTGTTGATGGAGTGTTGAGAGGATCTTTACCCTAGACCAGCACAAGCTTGTTAGAGAGTTGTTGATGGAGTGTTGAGAGGATCTTTACCCTAGTTGTTGATGGAGTGTTGAGAGGATCTTTACCCTAGTTGTTGATGGAGTGTTGAGAGGATCTTTAGATCAGCACAAGTTTGTTAGAGAGTTGTTGATGGAGTGTTGAGAGGATCTTTAGACCAGCACAAGCTTGTTAGAGAGTTGTTGATGGAGTGTTGAGAGGATCTTTACCCTAGTTGTTGATGGAGTGTTGAGAGGATCTTTACCCTAGACCAGCACAAGTTTGTTAGAGAGTTGTTGATGGAGTGTTGAGAGGATCTTTACCCTAGTTGTTGATGAAGTGTTGAGAGGATCTTTACCCTAGACCAGCACAAGTTTGTTAGAGAGTTGTTGATGGAGTGTTGAGAGGATCTTTACCCTAGTTGTTGATGGAGTGTTAAGAGGATCTTTAGCCTAGTTGTTGATGGAGTGTTGAGAGGATCTTTAGACCAGCACAAGCTTGTTAGAGAGTTGTTGATGGAGTGTTGAGAGGATCTTTACCCTAGTTGTTGATGGAGTGTTAAGAGGATCTTTAGCCTAGTTGTTGATGGAGTGTTGAGAGGATCTTTAGACCAACACAAGCTTGTTAGAGAGTTGTTGATGGAGTGTTGAGAGGATCTTTACCCTAGTTGTTGATGGAGTGTTAAGAGGATCTTTAGCCTAGTTGTTGATGGAGTGTTGAGAGGATCTTTAGACCAGCACAAGCTTGTTAGAGAGTTGTTGATGGAGTGTTGAGAGGATCTTTACCCTAGTTGTTGATGGAGTGTTGAGAGGATCTTTACCCTAGTTGTTGATGGAGTGTTGAGAGGATCTTTACCCTAGTTGTTGATGAAGTGTTGAGAGGATCTTTACCCTAGTTGTTGGTGGAGTGTTGAGAGGATCTTTACCCTAGTTGTTGATGGAGTGTTGAGAGGATCTTTACCCTAGACCAGCACAAGTTTGTTAGAGAGTTGTTGATGGAGTGTTGAGAGGATCTTTAGACCAGCACAAGCTTGTTAGAGAGTTGTTGATGGAGTGTTGAGAGGATCTTTACCCTAGTTGTTGATGGAGTGTTGAGAGGATCTTTACCCTAGTTGTTGATGGAGTGTTGAGAGGATCTTTACCCTAGTTGTTGGTGGAGTGTTAAGAGGATCTTTACCCTAGTTGTTGATGGAGTGTTGAGAGGATCTTTACCCTAGTTGTTGGTGGAGTGTTGAGAGGATCTTTACCCTAGTTGTTGATGGAGTGTTGAGAGGATCTTTACCCTAGACCAGCACAAGTTTGTTAGAGAGTTGTTGATGGAGTGTTGAGAGGATCTTTACCCTAGTTGTTGATGGAGTGTTGAGAGGATCTTTACCCTAGTTGTTGGTGGAGTGTTGAGAGGATCTTTACCCTAGTTGTTGATGAAGTGTTGAGAGGATCTTTACCCTAGTTGTTGATGAAGTGTTGAGAGGATCTTTACCCTAGACCAGCACAAGTTTGTTAGAGAGTTGTTGATGGAGTGTTGAGAGGATCTTTAGACCAGCACAAGCTTGTTAGAGAGTTGTTGATGGAGTGTTGAGAGGATCTTTACCCTAGTTGTTGATGGAGTGTTGAGAGGATCTTTACCCTAGTTGTTGGTGGAGTGTTGACCAGCACAAGCTTGTTAGAGAGTTGTTGATGGAGTGTTGAGAGGATCTTTACCCTAGTTGTTGATGGAGTGTTGAGAGGATCTTTACCCTAGTTGTTGATGGAGTGTTGAGAGGATCTTTAGACCAGCACAAGTTTGTTAGAGAGTTGTTGATGGAGTGTTGAGAGGATCTTTACCCTAGTTGTTGATGGAGTGTTGAGAGGATCTTTACCCTAGTTGTTGATGAAGTGTTGAGAGGATCTTTACCCTAGTTGTTGATGGAGTGTTGAGAGGATCTTTACCCTAGTTGTTGATGGAGTGTTGAGAGGATCTTTACCAAAGTTGTTGATGGAGTGTTAAGAGGATCTTTAGATCAGCACAAGTTTGTTAGAGAGTTGTTGATGGAGTGTTGAGAGGATCTTTACCAAAGTTGTTGATGGAGTGTTAAGAGGATCTTTAGATCAGCACAAGTTTGTTAGAGAGTTGTTGATGGAGTGTTGAGAGGATCTTTAGACCAGCACAAGCTTGTTAGAGAGTTGTTGATGGAGTGTTGAGAGGATCTTTACCCTAGTTGTTGATGGAGTGTTGAGAGGATCTTTACCCTAGACCAGCACAAGTTTGTTAGAGAGTTGTTGATGGAGTGTTGAGAGGATCTTTACCAAAGTTGTTGATGGAGTGTTAAGAGGATCTTTAGATCAGCACAAGTTTGTTAGAGAGTTGTTGATGGAGTGTTGAGAGGATCTTTACCCTAGTTGTTGATGGAGTGTTAAGAGGATCTTTAGCCTAGTTGTTGATGGAGTGTTGAGAGGATCTTTACCTTAGTTGTTGATGGAGTGTTGAGAGGATCTTTACCCTAGTTGTTGATGGAGTGTTGAGAGGATCTTTACCAAAGTTGTTGATGGAGTGTTAAGAGGATCTTTAGATCAGCACAAGTTTGTTAGAGAGTTGTTGATGGAGTGTTGAGAGGATCTTTAGACCAGCACAAGCTTGTTAGAGAGTTGTTGATGGAGTGTTGAGAGGATCTTTACCCTAGTTGTTGATGGAGTGTTAAGAGGATCTTTAGATCAGCACAAGTTTGTTAGAGAGTTGTTGATGGAGTGTTGAGAGGATCTTTAGACCAGCACAAGTTTGTTAGAGAGTTGTTGATGGAGTGTTGAGAGGATCTTTAGACCAGCACAAGTTTGTTAGAGAGTTGTTGATGGAGTGTTGAGAGGATCTTTAGACCAGCACAAGCTTGTTAGAGAGTTGTTGATGGAGTGTTGAGAGGATCTTTACCCTAGTTGTTGATGAAGTGTTGAGAGGATCTTTACCCTAGACCAGCACAAGCTTGTTAGAGAGTTGTTGATGGAGTGTTGAGAGGATCTTTAGACCAGCACAAGTTTGTTAGAGAGTTGTTGATGGAGTGTTGAGAGGATCTTTAGACCAGCACAAGTTTGTTAGAGAGTTGTTGATGGAGTGTTGAGAGGATCTTTAGACCAGCACAAGCTTGTTAGAGAGTTGTTGATGGAGTGTTGAGAGGATCTTTACCCTAGTTGTTGATGAAGTGTTGAGAGGATCTTTACCCTAGACCAGCACAAGCTTGTTAGAGAGTTGTTGATGGAGTGTTGAGAGGATCTTTACCATAGTTGTTGGTGGAGTGTTGAGAGGATCTTTACCCTAGACCAGTCGATGTTTGTGGTATAACAATCAATAGTGGACTGTTCTGGCTATAAACTCACCAGCATAATGTAGACATACTGGTATTCAGCACATTTCATCATACAAACACACCAATGGTAATGTACACGTAAACAATCCTAGACAGAATATGTTAAAAACAATGATCAAGTAAGCCATAGCAATATCTCATCAAACAATCTTCTTATTCTGCTTAGTAAGTCTTTACTTTGTAGGTCTGAATTTTTTACTGCTTCAATGTTATGTTACCAATGGTTTTTAAAAGTGTATTGTAAATTTGTTTAATAAAGCAAATTTTAAAAACTTCTTAAGTACTTTGAAAATTTTAAAAATAAAACAAACTTATTTTTTTTAGTAAAAGATTGGTTGTAATATTGTAAATGTGTTTGTTATTTCTTGACAGAAAGAAAGCAATTAAAAAAAATATATATATTTTAAAGCTTTTTATATTTGTTTTATTTTCTAGTTTTCTCTGAGATGAGTGTACCTGAAATTGCTGCATTAGAATTGGGTCAAATTTGAGTGAAAAGATTTGCCACAAACCTACAAACAGACATGAGCACCTAAGTAACAGCTTTTAAAAAGGCAACACTGCCTACAGTTGTCACAGATAGAAAATATATTTATTTTAGTATCTCACAAGTATAATGCCAGTTAGAGTAAGAAATATCTTGTATAAACATTAGATGTATTGTATACTTTGCCTAGAAGTTCTATACAATGTTGTCAAGTGCTCTTTTAGGTTAAGTACAAAATGTTAATATTGGAGAGAGTTAGATAAAATTGGTACAGCTAAACTAAGAATTACAAAATGAACAAGACAATATGTTATGTTTGTCAAATTTTTTTTAGCAACAATACAACTAAAAGTAAAGGAAAAAATACTAACTGACTATTAGAATAAAATCATAAGGTAACATTAGGATTAGTCTATGAATCAGTTTTGGGTTTAGGGAGTATGGTGTGACTAAGATTAGGTTTATGGTTGTAATGATTAGAGTTACTCTTCACTCTATATTTTAAGATCTTCTTGCCTTGTTAGATCATTGTAATAACTCAGTATGTCTCAAATTGCTAAAGTTCTTCATGGAATAACCTTATTCTACACTTTTTATGTTTGATATAGAATGCTTAGGCAAAGTACAAAATACAGTAACGTATACATACACAGCACTTTCTGACATAGAAATTCACATATTCAGTCAAGTTTCTGCCCTTGAACAACAGAATTCAATAATTACATTGCAACATGTCCCAAAACTAAATGAGCTCTGGGTTTGATGAGACAAAAATATTAGTTTACCATTTAGAGAATTTTTTTTTTAAATGTTAGAATAGAAAAGAAAAAACATTCATGATAACAAAACAATTCTTCATTATACCGGTCATAATAAGCATTTCGTGTCAGCAGTATCATACAAGTATGATGCAGTATAAAAGTTATAAAAGTCTGACTTTTGATAAGAAATCATTTTCATTATAGTAATAAACGAACACAGCAATATAGTGAAACTGTTCCTTGGGTAAACATTTTCTCTCAAGTATGCTACAAAAATATGTGAAGATTAATTGGTTCATATCAGAATATTGTACAACACACCAGTAGACATGGTGGGTTAGATGAATAGGTGTGTGAACTGACATATTGAGCCTTGACATGAGATCAAGGTCACACACACACACACCAGTAGACAAGGTGAGTTAGATGGAGTCGAATGTTGAACTGACATCCACCATTTGTATGGAGGCTTGACATGAGCTTTCACTTTTAAAAAATATATTATGAACATGACTAAAATAAACTATGAACATGACTAAAATAAACTATGAACATGACTAAAATAAACTATGAACATGACAAAAATTAAACTATGAACATGACAAAAAGTAAACTATAAACATGACAAAAAATAAATTATGAACACGACTAAAAATAAGCTATGAACATGACAAAACTATGAACATGACTAAAATAAACTAGGAACAAGAATAAACTATGAACATGACTATGAGCATGGTGCATTACAAAGCTGTAATAATCAGCTGAGTGAAATAACATGATCTTGATTAGTAAAAATGTGATCATAAATTTCATGATTGATTAGAAGAAGTCATTTATCAACAAGGTATTTCACAGACAGAAACAATGTCATCAGTACAGAGGCCTAATTCCTCACATTTTAGTTTTGGTGCAATGAACTCATTAAAATCAACAACTATATTACTAATTAAAAACCTGTTGTAACTTGACTCTGCATAGTGAACACATTCAATCAGAAAAACTGAACCATGTTAAAACCTAGTTAACCTACAATAGCAATAGTCCAGAAAAATCAGTCAATATAGGCACTACAATAATTTATCATGCCATTTTGATATACGCGAATGATTTATCATGTAAGGTTGCTTAATTTACAATAGGACTAGTATTGTGTTGAATTCAGCTTTAGGTATGAGACTAATATTAGTATTGATTACACCTCAGGTATAAGACTAATATTTTCCACGAGCTGACCCCCGACCTTGCGCAGCTCGTTAACAGTGCCTGGTTTACCCCTCTCAAGGAAGACAAAAGGAAAGACATGGTGCAGCCTGTGACAGTCCACATCAAACAAGCTGGTGGAGGGGTAGGCCACGTTGGTCTTGTGAACATAGCTGGCTGTCTTACAGGCTGAGCTGAACTCTCCAAACTCAGCCGCCACCAGCGCCCTGGAGGTCCTAGGCACCGGCATGTTCCACAGCTCAAACTTCCTCCTACCCAGGGGGAAAATGTCTGTCTTTTTACTGCACAGTGAGGCTTTAGCACCCCATGTCTGTGCCCATATGTGAGTCTCATCTTCATTAAAGAAGAAAAGGTCAAGGTTGGGCCACTTGAATGGCCTATTGCCTTTGGGTAGAGAGCTCATGAAAAACTTCCACTGGACTTTATCTGGAGAAAAAAGTTCGAACCCTTGGATGTTGCCCAGCACGTTGCGCACCCGGTGCCACTGGGTGGCGTTAAGTATGATGTCGATGTCATCGTCCCAGGGTATCATGCCATGGTGGCGCACTGACCCCAGTAGCGAGCCAGAGATCAGGAAGTAGGTCAAGTTGGCCGCCTCACACGCCTGAATGAAGGTGTCCAGCGTGAAAAAAGCCACGGCTCTCTCGTACTCCGACATCATGGGCTGGAACTTGAGCAGCTCCGTCAGCTCCTCGCTGGCCGCCACGTCTGACTCCTGCTTCAAGTAGGAAACCCTTTCATAGTATTTAGAGTAAGCTTTTTCCCGTGAGGTGAATTTGCTTTTGATGTCGTCCAGGTTGATCTTGAGTTGAATAGGGCTCTCTCCAAGAGGGGTTTCACTCACTGGTAGTCTTTGATTATCTAGCAGTACCTAAATCACAGGGGAAAATAAACAATCATTATAAGGCTACAGCATTGTTACTCACAGGAGATGGGCAATTTTTATTAAGCGTTCAGCATTATTATTTCTAAGAAAGCTTAATTTTTTTTAAAAAAAAACATTATTTTCTTCTTATGTGTGGTCTAAATAAATCCAATCTTGTAGTTTGAGCTTGATTACCACCACACAAGACATAGATCTAGAGCTAATCGTTATATTGTAACACATATGGTTACCAGCCAAAGGGGGATAAAACTATGAAGTTTTTATTCATTGGGTTGCGGCCCCTGTGGGACTGCAACTGAACTGTTGACGTTTTTTTATGCTTTTGTGAGCGAAATTACTTGTGTTCCATGTCATGTGACATGTGCCTAGTCGTGTCGCACACGCAAGGCTGCTGTCTGTGGACCAAGATGTAGACCTAATGAAGGTAGTGTAGATATTTAAATTATGTTTGTTAAAATACTTATGTATTCCTGCTAGTGCTGCATGTGCACACTAGTTAGGGTGATGTATTAAATTAAGTATTTATTTTGTAGTACTACTTATTGGTACTTGTTGGCAGTACTGTGTACTGGCCGAAAACATAATTTATTGTACCCGTGTATATTGTAGCTTACACGTGGTGTTGTCCTGAATGTAACTTTTTTATTTTACATTTGTTTTAGGGCTACAGTTTCTGTTTCTATTTTGATCTTTTGATCTTTTGATCTTTTGGTCTTTTGGATTGTTTGGATCTTTTGGTCTATCTTGGCTAGTTCATTTTGTACTACTGTGTTGCATCGCCGTCATGGCTCGATGCTATAAATAAACGAGTACTTGACAACAACTGTCGGCGTCGGTGTGTACTTAATCTCAGGGTCAGCCCGTCTTAAACCACAACACCTCAGTGGGTAAAAGCATCCCCACTGAGTGAGGGTTACAATATATAAATAGCTAAAATAGAATTTTAAGCCAGACTCTTAAAACATATAAAGTCAAATAACATTCCTATAGCTCTATTGTTTATGAGATTAAATAAAACTGTAAGTGTAAAGAATACAGTTAAACAAAATCTAATCAGTGATGTAAAATGTGAAAGAAAAAAAAAACCTTTAATAAAAACAAGGAGCTGTGTTCCAGCCACATCCCAGGTAGAACAAACTGAAGAATGGCATTACGTATGGGGATGATGAGCACCATCAGTACCAAGATGATTCCCAGCAACTTCAACATTTTCCAGATACAATGTTTTGGGTGGCGGCCCCATTTTAAACTTGGCCATCTTTTAGAGCGCATGTTGGGGGCTGTGGAGCAGAGCAAGAAACAGAGCTGACACATTGGGAGATTTAAAGCTTCTGATATAAGCTGCAACCAAACAGCTGAGCTTAGGTGCAATCAATACTTCACACATGTCTACACATCACACGCTTTACTGCAGTCTCAGGCGTGTGTGTGTGTAGCTCTCATGGCAATAAGGTAACTCACACAATAAATAAATAAAATCGTTATTTTAGAATTGTCATTAAGCGCTAGTAAATGGGCAGATGAATATCAGCTTACTCAAGTTTTCAATGTAAGTGTATGCATTACCAATAGGGAGTATAAGTACTGTAAGTCTGTCTTGAATTACTACGTCAATATAAAGATACCATTACATAGGTTCAGTGTTTGAAGATTCTGTATCCAATTGACATCAAGCACTATACAGAATGAACCATCTAAACCAGGGGTCTCCAAACTACGGCCCGCGGGCTGGATGCGGCCCTCGTAGTCCTCTCATCCGGCCCGCGGAGATCTTTTTGTCCAAAAAAATCGTTTGTTGGTGATGGCTGAGGAACTTTACCCAGAAAAATCAAAGACATGCCTGGAAGAAACTGGCCCCCTAACTGAAATTTGACAGTTAATGCGGCCCTCTGACTGAAAAGTTTGGAGACCCCTGATCTAAACCAAATTAAGGAAATGTATTGATGGTTATGTAAAATATTCAAGCCCTGTATTGTGCAACTGCTAAAAATAATACAGCACAGCTAGATGTACATGCAGGTCAAAGTATGGGATAAAACATGGTGCAGAGGATCTTACATCACACAGGACCTAACACTAAGTGGACCTTACAAAGGACCTTACACCACACAGGACTGTATACCATGGAGGACCTTACAACACTGAGGACCTTACAGCACACAGAGGACCTTTGACCTTCCATGATGGGTAGCCTAATATAGCTCTATATTAATGCCTGGACAACAGAGAACAGATGTAGCCCAATGACTGACACTTAGAATCAGTTTTTCTTCTTAGAAATGGTGGGGAACAAAAGACAGGAATCTGAGCTCATCTTCCTCACACCAGGCTTGATGGGCTGTACACATCCATTCTGTCTTGTGTACACAGGGGGGTCAGGGGGGTTATAACCACACCCACTTGCTATGTGGCCCTCCAAAAGGTGTCTTGTGTTAAATTACAGCTACTTGTAATGGTGGTATGAAAGCCATTTTTAACCCCCCCCCCCCATCCCCCATTGAACCCCCCACCCCCATCTCCCATGACCAATTCCTGCCCAGGCCGCTGCTTGTGTTGTAGTAAAATTGTTGTCGGGAGGAAATGTTTAAAAAACCCAGAAACAATTGAATAAACGTGATTTAAAAAGAAAAAAAAATAGTGACTCTGTCATATGGCCTTGTTGTACATGTCTATGTAAACAACTGAAGTAGAGATTAAAAGGCGATAGAGCCAAAAGTTTAACCTTCAAATGTCTCGGCACTGGTGGGGGAGGGGGCGGGGTGGCTTGTTACATATCTTGACCCGTGGGTCATTCGTTGATGGGTCGAAAAAAAAAAGCTGCTGCCAGTTTTATCAAACAAGTGTGTGGCAGCACCAAGCCAGCCCTACAAGTTCTGAGATACGGCGTTAGTTCTACGGAGTAAATGTCGCAGTCGGGGTTTGATACATCCATTCAAGCACGCCCGGTTTTGCTTTTTTTTATGACGTCACGCAGGCAGTGAGTGGTGGAATTCTGGCTGGTGACATGGGGGGTGTGGCTAATAGATGTGACGGTGCAATTTTTACATTTGCGTTGTGCGTCGATCCTATGCTGATATAGGGAGCCGTACATTAGTCAGCATCCCTTCAACAAATACGAGATAGGACGACAAGTGTAACAAACGATGAGCGGGGGAAAGTCACAGGACGAGAATAAATATTTTAAAATAATTTACACAGCGGCCTGAAATTTTGTTACATGTGTAGGCTATTTGAATACCAGGAAGAAAAAATGGATTATAAAAGAAAAGTAGGCAGAGCATTGTGTTTTGTGTTGTTTTTTTATGCCGTAGGCCTTTCCTATGTTGACCTTGTCCGTTCACTGTATGTATTGTTGACGCTTGCGTCAGTGACAGCCTTTGTACCCTGTCGGCTTTTTTAAATTCTTGATTCTATGTTTTGTTATGTAATGAGCGTGATAAAAGTAGGCAGTATTAATGTTGCGATGTGTAGAGGACATCAATTCACATTAACTATGCATTTTCCCCATTCCACGCTAATTTAGCTTTTTTTTTTTTTAAAAGGCGAAGAAAACTCAGTAGGTTGGAACATACTATAAAATTCTACCAAATTCTATTAAATATTATGTGTATAACGGAATTAAAACCTATATACTTCAGACTAAATATTTTTACGTGTGTTCTAAATATTACCATAAGAAAACAGCATACAGTCGTGTCTGAAATAGTTACATTGAATTTAGATAATCGCATTAACAGATTCCAGTCAAATACACATTTGTGACTTTTTATTTTAACTTTTGTTCCTACAATCGTAACGAACACCTGTGCCCCCACCCCACCCCAACATAAACGCACACGTGGGACGTGACGATGCATGTATAAAACACCACCCCTCCTCCCTCCCCTCTAAAAAAACAAAAACAGGAGATACGGTCATGCGTTTATCGAACTCCACCCCTCCTGACCCCCCCCCCCCCCAACACACACACACACACAAAACGATATATGACGACCTTTATATATCAAACAGTCCACGATTCAGTAAAAATCCCGTAACACGGCATAAAACAGCGATTAGCCACCAACGCTGTTAATCTCTGGCATTCCTCGGCCTTATGGCTGAGATCAAAGTGTGGTATCTGTTAACATTTTGTACGGATCTTGGTCATTTGGTTCGTCAGTCCTTTTTAGGTCTGACTGTCGGGGCCGAGAGCGGTCAAACCAACTCCTCAACTCATAGCATCAATGGCAACAATAAATCAACGACCGCTGTGGGGTAGCGCCTTCACTTCCATCGAATGCACTAGGCCCTGGAGAAGAGTCACCAAGTACGTGTATTCTGGTGACTGAAATATGGGCGTGGCTAATTCTCATTTTTACTTTCTCGTATATACGTAGTATAGAGAAAGTATTGTAATCGTGCAAAAAAAAAAAAAATCGAGATTTTTACAAATCTCGACGTTTTACACCTCACTGATACGGAAAAACATAATTTTGCAATCTTGTCCGTATGTCTGTGTGTGTGTGTCTGTGTGTGTGTAAACACGATTACTTGAGTACCGTTACAGCTAGGTTGATGAAATTTCATATATAAGTATTTTATCAAAATCGTAAATCCGTATCAACTTTTGAGCGATTTCCGATAACCGGAAGTGGTACTTTTTCTACTTTGAATTTTTCAAAAGCCTATAACTTGAGTACTATTTCAGATAGATAAATGAAATTTCACATGTAAGTAAAAGATCTAATTCTCTACCTTCTGTTAAATTTTGAGTAATTTCCGTTGACGGGAAGTACTAATTTACGACATTTCCGATTTCTCAAAAACGCATCTAAATTTATAAAGTACTAATAATATTGCGCACCATTATGAACATCTTTATTCGGCGTTCGCTTGGTGTGCAATACTTTTTTCTATTGGATTCTATTTTATTTTAAAAAGTTTATGTATTTAAAATGGATTAAAAATCATAACTATATCCCAAGTTCCCATCCCCTGTTGTTTTATATAAGAATATTCGAGAAAGTTTAAAGAGATCACTCCCGGTTTATTTTGTAAAATTTTCAGCTCCACGACGCCTACCTAGGAGTAACCCTGGGATGTTTCCGTCCAGACTCGACTGAAACCTCAACTCACCACTACTCATTAACAATACTCAACTACTCAAAAACACCAACTCGATACCATCAATTAGACACAAAAAAAAACAACTCAAAATCATGTACTCGATAGCAACTCGATACCAACAACTCAAAAGCACCAACTCGACACATTCCACTTGATATCATAAACTCGATACCAACACCTCAGATGCGTCAACTCGATCAGAGGCGTAGCGACCCTTCCCGGCGCCCGGGGACAAACTTATCGATTTGCACCCCCCCCCCTCAAGATTTCGATTTGCACCGCCCCCTCAAACTTTCGATTTGCACCCCCTCAACTTTTCAATTTACTTTTCCAACCCATTTTGGCGCCCCCTACGGCCGGCGCCCGGGGACATATGTCTACCGGAATGACCAGGAAGAGTAAAACAATAAAAGTCAGAACAATTGTTCTACATGATAAAAATACACAATAGTGATCTATGGTGTATGGGGTAGTATTGTATTTTTATTAAATAATATGACATCCCCAATCACCATAACACCCTGACTCTACTAATCCAAATGTTAAAACAAAAGTTATTGCTAAATTACTACTATTTTACTAGCAATTATTTCTTTGTCTATTTCTAACCTTAATGAAACCGGAAGTAATTTTGTACTTATTACACAAATGTTAAAGTTTAAGTCCTGTCGAAATCATTATATATCGAATTTTTTATATCAGTAACACATGTTTGAATGTGTGTTATATTTGTTTGAAAAGTATCGGTTACGAAAAATAAAATTGACCGTTTTGCGAGTACCAATCGAACCAATACCAATACTGTTTCATTTGGTCGCAGCTTCGCATCGTAGAAGCATAATCTTAATGACACGCACAAGAGCCGATCGCTTGATGTCTAAATTGAAAAATTAAGTTTTCAAACTTTAAAATGTGTTGTAAATTCACTTATTTCTCATTTACAGCCACGAAGCCGCGCCCTCAATAAACATATAACCCCTGGAGTAGACTATCAGCCTCGAGTGGGTTCTAAAAAATGGCACTTTTTGAAAATCATTTTTTACCAGTTCGCTTTTTTTTTAAATCGCATAACTATTTTATTTATTGAGATATTTTTATATAATTAATGTCATAGAGCTTACAATTAAAAGTTCTTTCAGGGCATACTCACAACAGAAGTCTGCCATCAATAGGTAATTTCAGTTTGGACAGCTACTTTCACAAGAAACAACACCGATGCACTCTACTTCTATAACCTTCAACACTACGGAACTAACCCCGATACAACTACCAACAAAAGATCAAACACTCAAGATTGTCACAAGTTACAAGAAGCACGGATAAAGAAATTTGATCGGATCAACCGTACAGAGAAGCGATCATGTTATGTCGTGTATTTTAAGTACTTGACAGGAACTCGCGTACCTAGAAGTGAAACAATGCCCTAAGCCAGAGCTACAAGAGACAAGAAAGAAATGGTACCTATGTACAAACTGTGTAAAGGGCTGTGTATTACCATGTACCATTTTCGTGCAGAGAACTCCTGGCTCGAACGGAGGGACGTGTGTGAAAGGAAAACTATTAAACGCAACAACAACAAAGAAAAACCGCGATTAGCCAACCATCGAGATAGCCGTAGAACGGCTTACAAGGCGTGAAATGTCTATATGGGCTGAGGCGAAGCGATACGCTATGGATGATTGCACATTCTCCGGGTGTTCCAGTAACTGGATAAGAAAAACTCTGGCCCCTATGGTTGAGTCGTCACTGAAATCATTCATCCACGGCAATCATTCACATTGTCTTTTTACATAACGTGTATTAACTTGTATCGGCTTAACGCTTTTAGACAACAACGATAGAAATAAAAGTTGTACTTTTGGTAATGATTGTTTATTTTAAAATGTAATAACTTATCAAATTAAAGGACATCACACACCAATAGGGGAGTGGGGAGGTTTCTTCATTTGGTGGCGATGGGGATTCAGATAATGTAGCGTCACACTTTTGAATTTTTAAAAAAGTAATGTTACAAAGTGAATATAGTTCAATATAGCCATCATTTCGCGATTCATGAAACTGTCTAGGTCAAGTATAATTGAAATTGATTTTAATATAGACTACTCGATGTTGACCGAGCTCAGTCAATATTTTAGAAAGAAATCGATGTTTTAAACAATTAAATTACCATTTTGAGATGGGGGGGGGGGGGGTAGGCTGAAGTGTGAAGTCATTTTAAGGGAATCTGTTTTTTTTTGTGACGATGTGTGACGATGCTGATGTAAAAGTCCTCCAAAAAAGCGTGACATCATTTATGTAAGAGCCCTGATACGTATATTTCAATACATCTTTTAATAAAACATGCCAGCAGGTACCTCATGTCTACCGGTATGGGTTTTGGACCAAAGGCTAGGATTCTGGTTAGGGTAGCGACACACACACAAGCGTGTCCCCTCACGTGATCTATGACACGCAGGATGTCAGCCGCTATGTGCGACACTTTAGTCAACAGACACGTCTCTTTGCCTCCTCATACACACGTTAAACAAAAGGGGAAAATGTGCACATAAGGGTAGATCTATAGCCCACACCCCTAGTACAATATGCCGTGGGAGGTTCTACACCGTTTTTACCACAGGAAATTACAATTTTGCATCAATTAAACACGTAGTATCCAGACTTCGTTAAAAAAAGAAAAGAACATGGATTTAATTGGGAAAACACTGTGACGTCTTCTAACAAGCTTACATGCTGTAATTAAACGTAAGCACATATGGACTTACCTCGGTGTATTCTGTTCAACTCAAATCGAACTGTCACTAGCACGCCATTATATCGCCTTCACTAAAACAAAACAAAAAAATCGATGACGTAAGAGAATGTGTATGGCCTATATTTCTCAGATAATGAGTTCAGCGGAGCGTATCCTGTTAAATAATAGACAGGTTTAGTGACCTCGTCAGTGTGTTGGTGTGTTTACATGTGAGCGTGTGTTGCCATGGATACACTCTAGACAACATGAGGTTGGACATGAAATGGTAGACACAAAACCCATCGGTTATCAATAATCACTGTATGGACCAATGGAGAAATGGGCAATCGACGATTTTAAGACTGATCTGATACTCCACATGACACAGCAAAACATCAACACACAAAATGAAACTTGAAAAAATATGAATAAATCGATTATTTTAACTAAAATCTAAAGTGATTGAAATCACGGAATATTGGGAGGCCATAGAGTGGTACACATCTTGCAGTCTAATCTTGGGAGTCTAGCGTCCACACCCCCCTCCCAGTCTGTCCACACATCCCCCAGTCTAGAGTGTCCACACATCCCCCAGTCTAGAGTGTCCACACATCCCCCAGTCTAGAGTGTCCACACATCCCCCAGTCTAGAGTGTCCACACATCCCCAGTCTAGAGTGTCCACACATCCCCCAGTCTAGAGTGTCCACACATCCCCCAGTCTGGAGTGTCCACACATCCCCCCCCCCCCGTCTAGAGTGTCCACACATCCCCCAGTCTGTCCACACATCCTCCAGTCTAGAGTGTCCACACATCCTCCAGTCTAGAGTGTCCACACATCCCCCAGTCTGTCCACACATCCCCCAGTCTAGAGTGTCCACACATCCCCCAGTCTAGAGTGTCTACACATCCTCCAGTCCAGAGTGTCCACACACCCCCCCCCAACCTGGAGTGTTCACACATCCCCCAGTCTAGAGTGTCCACACATCCCCCAGTCTAGAGTGTCTACACATCCCCCAGTCTAGAGTGTCTACACATCCTCCAGTCCAGAGTGTCCACACATCCCCCAGTCTAGAGTGCCCACACATCCCCCAGTCTAGAGTGTCTACACATCCCCCAGTCTAGAGTGTCCACACATCCCCCAACCTGGCGTGTCCACACATCCCCCAGTCTGGAGTGTCCACACATCCCCCAGCCTGGAGTGTCCACACATCCCCCTGTCTAGAGTGTCCACACATCCTCAAGTATGTCCACACATCCCCGAGTCTAGTGTCCACACATCCCCCAGTCTAGAGTGTCCACACATCCCCCAGTCTGGAGTGTCCACACATCCCCCAGTCTATAGTGTCCACACATCCCCCAGTCTAGAGTGTCCACACATCCCCCAGTCTAGAGTGTCCACACATCACCCAGTCTAGAGTGTCCACACATCCTCAAGTATGTCCACACATCCCCCAGTCTAGTGTCCACACATCCCCCAGTCTAGAGTGTCCACACATCCCCCAGTCTGGAGTGTCCACACATCCCCCAGTCTAGAGTGTCCACACATCCCCCAGTCTAGAGTGTCCACACATCCCCCAGTCTGTCCACACATCCCCCAGTCTGGAGTGTCCACACATCACCCAGTCTGGAGTGTCCACACATCCCCCAGTCTAGAGTGTCCACACATCCCCCAGTCTAGAGTGCCCACACATCCCCCAGTCTGGAGTGTCCACACATCCCCCAGTCTAGAGTGTCCACACATCACTCAGTCTAGAGTGTCCACACATCCCCCAGTCTGTCCACACATCCTCCAGTCTAGAGTGTCCACACATCCCCCAGTCTGTCCACACATCCCCCAGTCTGGAGTGTCCACACATCCCCCAGTCTAGAGTGTCTACACATCCTCCAGTCCAGTGTCCACACCCCCCCCCCCCCCAACCTGGAGTGTTCACACATCCCCCAGTCTAGAGTGTCCACACATCCCCCAGTCTGTCCACACATCCCCCAGTCTAGAGTGTCCACACATCCCCCAGTCTAGAGTGTCTACACATCCTCCAGTCCAGAGTGTCCACACATCCCCCTGTCTAGAGTGCCCACACATCCCCCAGTCTGGAGTGTCCACACATCCCCCAGTCTAGAGTGTCCACACATCCCCCAACCTGGAGTGTCCACACATCCCCCAGTCTGGAGAGTCCACACATCCCCCAGTCTAGAGTGTCCACACATCCCCCAGTCTAGAGTGTCCACACATCACCCAGTCTAGAGTGTCCACACATCCTCAAGTATGTCCACACATCCCCCAGTCTAGTGTCCACACATCCCCCAGTCTAGAGTGTCCACATATCCCCCAGTCTGGAGTGTCCACACATCCCCCAGTCTATAGTGTCCACACATCCCCCAGTCTAGAGTGTCCACACATCCCCCAGTCTAGAGTGTCCACACATCCCCCAGTCTGTCCACACATCCCCCAGTCTGGAGTGTCCACACATCACCCAGTCTGGAGTGTCCACACATCCCCCAGTCTAGAGTGTCCACACATCCCCCAGTCTAGAGTGCCCACACATCCCCCAGTCTGGAGTGTCCACACATCCCCCAGTCTGGAGTGTCCACACATCCCCCAGTCTGGAGAGTCCACACATCCCCCAGTCTGGAGTGTCCACACATCCCCCAGTCTAGAGTGTCCACACATCCCCCAGTCTAGAGTGTCCACACATCCCCCAGTCTAGAGTGTCCACACATCCCCCAGCCTAGAGTGTCCACACATCCCCCAGTCTAGAGTGTCCACACATCCCCCAGTCTAGAGTGTCCACACATCCCCCAGTCTGGAGTGTCCACACATCCCCCAGTCTGTCCACACATCCCCCAGTCTAGAGTGTCCACACATCCCCCAACCTGGAGTGCCCACACATCCCCCAGTCTGGAGTGTCCACACATCCCCCAGTCTAGAGTGTCCACACATCCCCCAGTCTAGAGTGTCCACACATCCCCCAACCTGGAGTGTCCACACATCCCCCAGTCTAGAGTGTCCACACATCCCCCAGTCTGGAGTGTCCACACATCCCCCAGTCTAGAGTGTCCACACATCCCCCAGTCTAGAGTGTCCACACATCCCCCAGTCTGGAGTGTCCACACATCCCCCAGTCTAGAGTGACCACACTTCACCCCCCCCCCCAGCCTAGTGTGTCCACACATCCCCCAACCTGGAGTGTCCACACATCCCCCAACCTGGAGTGTCCACACATCCCCCAACCTGGAGTGTCCACACATCCCCCAACCTGGAGTGTCCACACATCCCCCAACCTGGAGTGTCCACACATCCCCCAACCTGGAGTGTCCACACATCCCCCAACCTGGAGTGTCCACACATCCCCCAGTCCAGATTGTCCACACATCCCTCAGTTCACCCAGCTCTGAAGGGTACCTGACTCACATTTGGGAAATTAAAAGCAGCTGGGCAGAGTGCTGACCACACTATCCCTACATAAGACAAGGTAACTGAAAAAGGCACACTCTGATTCACCTGCACCATGGACTGAAAAATTGCAGAATTTTTTTTTCAAGTAGACTGGAAGATCATACATTTCATGATTGTCTTCCATTAAATTTCAATTATCATAATAATTATTTGCACATTCTTTCACCTGTACTCTCATAGTCAATTGTCTTTTTCTCTGTCAGTTTCTTTCCTGTTTAAATATCTGTTTCACATACATAAATTTAACAGTCTCTTTCTAGGAGAAATAAGGTTATCGCTTAGAACCAACATTAAGGTGGTCAAGGATACTAGTATCCATACCTTACCAATATATCAGGTGTTGTTATTTAATTTAACTACAATGACATAAATAGTTTTCTTTTTACATTTTCTTAATCTTCATCATCATTCCTGTGGACCTCTTTTGAAGCATAATAAAGAAGAAACCACACCTCTCCATCATACCGGTTTAGGGCCATCCCTTCAAGTTTGGTCTAATAAAGACCTTCCAACTGCCTCTGTTTCACTGGCAAATGATCTTTTCCAAGTTTGTTTTGGCCTACCTACTTTCCTCTTTCTTTGTGAATTTCCGTCTAATGTTTGTCTAGTCATGTTGAAAGCTGATTTATGTAAGGTGTTTCCAATCCATCCCCATTTGCGCTTTTGTACATTTTCTTGATAATTAAATTAAATTAATTGTAATTCTATTTCTATTATAAAAAGGTGTGATCTAGTAAAACTGCTAGGTAAATTGGTGAATTTTTGTTGTTTTTTTTTGTTTGAGTTTATATTTGACTCTATGCACATTGGTTGGCTCAGGCCTGGCTGGGGTCTCGTTTTGCTAGGGAATCAGGTAATCTTCAGTATAGCATCGGAAATTATTTGATGTTTGTTGAGTTTCGTAAACATTAGCTAGCATTAGTTATTGTAAACCATTGTTTATTGACAGTTTGAATGTAATACAAATAAAGTCGTAAGAACTAAATTAAAATCAATGTTTTAACTTAATTTCAAGTTTAATCGACATAAAGAGGCAACAGTTTAAAGATCTAAATATAAATAATAAAGTCAAGTGTAGTAAATTAGTTTTAAGTTTTTTTAAGAAACGCAGAAATAAAAACTGGCAGATTTGCGACTATTCTCGATCTACTAGTACTACTGTAACTAACTACACAGTTAATGTGAGCTACAGGCCCAATCAAATAATTTAAATTAAAATCTAGAAATCTTATTCTAGATCTCAGACTCAGATCTAGCCTAACACTGCGTTTCCACCTAACATGAATTATGATGAATCTTGTAGATCTATGTATGTAATATGTATACTATAATAATAAGTAATAAGGCCTACATGTCTGGAAAAAAAACTCACAATAAATGAGTTAAGTACAAAAAAAGTCAAGAATCCTCTTCAGACCTAGTCTAGCTATTCATTTGGCGATAAAGCCCACTGTCAGAGTTTGACTGTGAGTGTCAGTGTACTGTAACTGTGTGTGTGTGTGTGTTGTTGAGTAGACTTTCAACTTTGACTTTAGTGTAGAGTGTAGACTAGTGTACTGAGTGTAGACTGGAGACTACTGACTGTTCTGTGACTGTAGTGTTACTTGTTAGTCTTAAGAAATGTTACTAGATCTGTGTTACAGTCTACTGCTGTGACTACACTCTGTCACTTTGACTATAGAACTGTAGGTAGACTAGAGCCATAGAGTGTGTGTAATGTGTAGGTAGAGTGTAGATTAGTGTAGAAGTGTAGAAGAAGACTAGACTGTAGTTACTAGTTAGTAGTTAAACTGTAGTGTAGACTCACTATCATTGTACTGAGTACTGTACTGTACTGGAGTCTGTAACAGTCTACACTAGACTGTTACTGACTGTAGACTGTAGACTAGTGTGTCAGTAGTCAGTAGAGACTAGTGACTAGATCTAGATCTAGATCTAATCTAGATTCTAGGTCTAGTCACTAGATCTAGATTTAGATCTAGCTAGAGACTCGAGAGAGACTCTGAGCACTCTCCCATCTGTTTTCAGAAGAAATTGAAACTAAACCGGTAACCTAAACGTTTTCAAGATTGAAACCAAAACGTTTTCAAGAATTTTTAAAAATAAGCACATCTAATCTAGTTAGAAACAAGTTCAAATACATACATTGTGACTGTAGGCTTACACACCATATTTCTTTCAATTATTTTTTTTACTTCTGTCACTGTCACTGACGACCCTTACAAAATCCTGTGATCGTGTTGATAGTAGTTTAGGCCTACACACAAAATCTAGATCAGCGAGATCTAAATTATTATCTCGTATTTTATCGCATTGATATTGAGCGATCGAACTAATACTCAATATCAATGCAGTGTTGCTAAAATACTATAGTTATATGCTAGTCTTAGACAAGATAGTAATGATAAATAATGCTGTTTACGAATTGTTTTTATCTCAAATACTACAAATAGGGTGGAAAGATCCCACTCTCTCCTTGCTCTTAACACGCCAATGGCAAATAGGGATGACCCCCGCCCAACAAATTTAAATATGCCTAAACATTATTAGGTTAGAAGATGATTTAATTTTTTTTATTAATAAATGCATGTCGAGCTAGTAAGACAGACGTGTTTTGTTTACTAGTTTAGTGCATTGGCTAGCTATCTCTTTAGTTAGTGCATTGAGGAATGGATCCTACAGTATTGACTGAGGCCGTTTCGTCAGAAGCCTATACTATATAATGATCATCATCATCTTTTCTCGTTTGTGTCCAAGATAAATGGGCAAATGAAGTAGAGTCCATCTGTTTCAATGATCTCGGCATTCAAGGGGATAATGTGGCCAGCACTATGCCCAGCCACCTCTGCTTAAAATTGTATGCCATGCTCCCAAATGGCGCCTTTCTCATTCTGTTGGAAGGAAATTGTTGTATAGAGCTGACTTAATGGGATCAGTTTGTCGCTGGTCCCTGGTTCGGGGTCAATAAGTCGAATATTGGTTTTGTCATTGGCCTCGGCTATAACTAGTATAATTATAAGCTGGTGATTTAGGGCAAAAACAATTTTTTTTTAAAAATGTAAATGTGTGAGTGCGCGTGTGTGCATGCGTGTGTGTTAGCCTATGTTTAAATGTAAAATCTAATCTATTTAAATCAATTTAATCTCAAGGTACATTCGTATTAAGCTGGAACAAGAAACGATCGGCAGTCATACGCACTGTTGAGACAATGATGAATCACACAGGGTAATTTAGGTAATCATGGAGTAGATGAAACCATGCATGGACCAAATCAAAAAAATTACCAATGTCAGCGCCAGCAAGAGAAGAAAATCCTTAGAACTTTGTATTGTAGAGGGGGGGTGGAAACGTGTTAATATTGCGAACTTTATATTGAGAGGCCAATCTACCTGACTTTGACGAGACATTGTTAAAAATATGAGCATTCATAATCATATTTGTATATACATGTAA
This sequence comes from Physella acuta, assembly GCF_028476545.2. Classification (NCBI taxonomy): domain Eukaryota; kingdom Metazoa; phylum Mollusca; class Gastropoda; family Physidae; genus Physella; species Physella acuta. The sequence goes on from NW_026731598.1 coordinate 716,374, forward strand.
TTAATATGAATAGCAATGCTTTCGGCAAAAACAATCTGGCTATATTGTAAAGCAATTAACAGCAAGTATGTCCTTTGTTTAATTGAAACAAATCAAGAAAGAGACGTAATCTAGGTTGAGGGGGGGGGGGAATAGAGAGAGAAACCGCCCCTCTAAGACAACCGTTTTGGAAAGTGACGTCTTTTTGGAGCTTTTTTTTTTTAATTCCAGTTACAAAAATTACAGAAGCTGCGAACTTGAAAATGAAACCGCTGTCAACTATTATCCATTATTAATTTTACGTTATGTAGGTAAATACCAAATTTTTAATGACTCCTAGAATGGGTACTTCCCGGTGCTTAAGATTTTAACTTAAAACGATGTTTTGTCACTATGTCAGTTGTTTACGTAAATGGAGTGAACTTAAAGGTTTCGTCTTTAATAGGCTATGCGATGTCTACTTTTTACTATCTTTGGAATATAGTATCATTTATATGCGTTTATCTTTATCATTGGAGTTCATTAATAATTTTTAATATTCGCTATGCAAAGCGCTCTTATCATATTCCTGTTCGTCAGTACAGTTTGTTGCTGTTCGTCAATTAGAGTCACCGGTTCTTTAAAAACTGTCCTCAATGTTTATTTTCATTTTCCCCTCTACATTTCTAGTTTAAATTATTTTATGCCAAGAGGTAAGATTAAGAATAGATCTAGATTCTAGATAATCTAACTAATAGTAATACTAATACTAATAGTAGTACAAAATACTAAACTAGAGGGAGATCAAGTAGACTAGTCTATAAAATATCTAATTTATAATAATAATTTCCACACTTTTAGTTTTTTGGTAATCTATCGTTTGATTCGTTTTGGGTACGTAAAATCGCCCGCGGCTATTAATGTACGAAAACGTTACCTCATTGTCAAGGCTGTAATAGAAGTATATTGTGATATGTTTGTGTCAAATATTATAGATAAATGAATAATAAACCTAAATCAATGGCTAAATATATCAATATAGGCCAGAAATTAACTTTAAACAGCAGTGTCTGCAAGCAAGATTTGCTATATAAACAGCAGCCATTTGTAAAATAGAGTGACTTCCGCCTGAATCTCGCGCCGTAAGTCTATAAAAATAAAGCTTTAACAAGATTGCTGCTATAGTAAATGAGCATGGTTGCATCTGTTGGAAACATCGCTGGTGTTCATTTATTACTGAAATTTTTTTATTCAATTGTTTAAAAACAGGTACATAAATGAAACAAGGAAACATTTTGTATTTTTCAAAACATAAATCCTCCTCAAAATGTGAAATAATTATTGAAATGTAAGGAGTCACCTGTTTTTCACATTACTAGTCGCGGGCGATTTTACGTACCCAAAACGATAGATTACCGTTTTTTTTACTAGAAATCTAGATCTCTAGTGACTAGTAGATCTAGTATTCTCTAGGTCACTCTAGGATCTGGTCAGGATGTGATGTTGGTAAATTCAATAAAAATTTAAATAGCCTAAGTAGGCCTAACAAATTATAAATTCAAATTTGCAAAATGCCCAAAATGGAAATATGGTATATTGCGAGAAGGGTTTGAAAACCCTAGCCCCTAGGGGGTAAAATGCATTATTAATTATTAAAAATTTTATTATTATGAAAGTATTGAAAGGGCCGGTAAAACTCCATTTTAGGCTTTTAGCGTATTTTATTCCCCGCTTGACGTTCACCTCCAGTTGAGCGTATTTTATTGTAAACACAACCGAAACACACAAAAACGTTAGGAAAACACAGATCTACTTATTGTTTTTTTATAAATGCAATTTTTTTTATTAGAAAAGGCAAAAAAACATAAAAAAGCATTAGAACCGTTCCAATTAAATATTGTGTGGTCGTCAGTGGGAGAAAAATCCTTACACGCCTTACACCGTTGCGGGTTCATCGTGAGTTCACATTGACTTTAATTATCAGCATATGTCATAGCTCGGGCAATAGCTGTTTGAAATTGTGTAGGCCTCAGTTTTGGGGTCATTGTGAGTTCATTAATGTTTATTTATAGAGTATCATGCCTGGGAAATACTTGTAACAATACAAACTTAAACGCCTTTGCAGCCAATTGTGAGTTACGTTTTTACGTATTTCACCCATTGCCATGAAAATTCTGACGCACGCACATTGCACATTAAATATTCTAAATTTGGATTTTTCTCAACTTTTAACAAAAGTAAATTATCAAAATCTATAAAAAAGTCAGTCTCTTTGTTTTTTTATTCATTTTTATTCATTTGTTAAAACAAAAATACAATACAAATAATAAATCGTGTTTTCTTAATGTTTTGGTGTGTTTCGGTTGTTATAATAAAATACGCTCAACTAGAGGTAAACAAGAAGCGGAGAATAAAATACGCTAAAATGAAGTTTTACCAAAAGGGCCTATTAAATTATATGATATTAATAATATTAGATTTTAGATCACTATGAAAGTTCAACAAATAGTTGACTATGAATAACTATGATAATGACAGATGTCTGCAAAAAATTATACAGCACCTGATTTACAATGAACATCTTTTTTACTTTAATTGTAATACAGACTTCAAAAATGTTTTGTTTGTATTGTTATAACTTTGATTTTTCCGTTGCTTGACATGCTGATGATTTTTCAACTTCTTTGTTACTGCTGCCTTCAATTAATTTTTTCATCATATAGATCTATAGTATTCTATAGGCCAAAATATCAATTTTGTTGATTTTTAAAAATGTTTATAATTAGGCTAAAATTACATATTTAAAAAAATAAATTGCATTTTTTAAATTTTTAATTAATTCTTTTACACTTTCTACAAGTACAACAATACAAAATGTTAAATATCATTAGGTCTATTAGTATTAGCCTTACATTGACGAATGGCTGAATATTTCTCTTGCATACAAGTTTATATTAACTCACAATGACTCAAAGCATCTTTGTCATATTACTATTGCTCAGGCTTTGACCTATATTAAAAGATTTTATATGCACTAAAGGTGACCCTTAAACTGCTGTATTTTCTCTAGCTGACAAGAAAACAATGAGAAAGCACTTATAGGAGCTATAATTTTAAGATATTTTAATATTTAAAAAAAAATCTAAATTTGATCTTATTGAAGCTTATGTAATCTTCTCACAATGACCTGACAACTACACTTTTGAACCACTTTTCAAGCCTATTTAGAACTGTGTTATCTGTGTCCCACAGGTCTGAAATAAAAGGATAAAATGGATGAAGAAATGAATACAATATTATTCACAAACCTGCAGCTGCTTGGGATGGACATTGTTGATATGGAAGCAAAGTACAAAATTCCTTTCAACAAGTAAGACTTGATTGCTTATTTATAATTATAAGGCCCATCTAATGAATACAATTTCTTGTGTTTTAAAAACATGATTTTTGTTTACATTTAATCAGTGGGAACATTTTTAATTTATTTCTGAAGTCTAATGTAAGTAATGGAGTTTAAAAGTGTAGAGTGATGATATATGAAGGTTTTGAAAACTAGAATTTTTTTGGTATATTTAACTAGCATTGAGTACAAGTGATTTCATTTGCTTTTCCTGATTTCAAAGGCAGTTCAAGTTTATTAGATAATATTGTTAAATACATTTTTAGAAAATATTGAACATGGTATACTTATTGAAATAATCCACGCTTCATTTTAGGAATATGTTCAACCTTCCCAACAAAGCAGGCTCAGAGGCAGTATTTTATTTTCTGTTTAATCGTCTTAATCCATCTTTGTGCAGAGAACAGTTTAGGTAAGAATTTTTACACCCACTAAAGCTAACATTCTCAATAAACAACTAGATTTTCTTTATTTTGGCAATGAATGGACCAGTCAATCCATGTTTAAAAGTCTCCTTGTGTTGACAGAGACTGTTGGCCTGTGACAGACAAGAAAACAGAGTTACAGTTCAGGAAAGTTTGCAACGCTTGGTTGACACATGTTCAGAAGGTGTGTGAATATAAAGTCTACAATGCTTTTTGTTTTATAAAAACTATTTGTTAAGTATCAGTTGTGTGGAATTCTCTTTTTGCCAGGTTTGGATTGGCATGTAACCGCTGATTCATCATGTTTTTAAAGAGTTTTCTCACATATTTCAATATTTGTTAGAAACCTATTGGAGGAAATATGCTGAAATCATAGCATTTTTAAATCAGGTTTATAGTGACTCTGACCTCTGTTAAAGTAGGGTTTCAAGTGTTAACCTATATCCAATGAATGTTCCCTCTAAGCTGTGAATTCATTTTGTAATATACAGATAACTTGGTATAACTAATTTGAGAACAGAGTGCACACAAAATACAAGCTGCTGATAAGGTTTTGCTTTTTAGAGGGAATGTTGCCTGTAGCCAGTGTTGGGTTCTTCTGTCTAGGGGTGTATATATATAACAACAGACAAATATAACGTATACAACAGTAGATAACACTAACACTCTATAATAATAATAATAATAAGATATTTAATATATATACAGTAATAAAATAATAAAAGATCAAAGGGGTCTACAACATAAATAACAATACTCAACACCACGTTCCACGTCCACAGCCACACTACAACTAACTGCTTCACACACTAGCATACGCTCTGTCACCCGTCACTTGACACACCTCACATGAACACCTCTCGCTCCATTTAAACACACTCAACCAAGGGATACAACTATACACCAAAGGGAGGGTACCTGCCGTTCCAGCACACAACACACACACACAAGCAGGGGACATGTAAGGGACGTAACAGCCAGATGGTATATGACAGGGGATCCAGGCCCACGGAACAGCTGATGTTAGCTAGAGTTGTTTGTGTGGTGATTGTGTTTGTCCCAGGGACATTTAAATGTAATCTGGAAATAGTCAAGGTTATCCACTGTGGGGTCTCATGTAGCTTTGTAACTAATAGTTGAGAGAGCCAGAAAAATTGTTGTAGGTACTATGGCCTAATAGCACTCAGCACAAGGTTTATTTATAACGTAGAATCAATTTATTTGTCCACCATTTTTGTTCTAGGAGGAACCTGATGCCCATCTTCCTAGAATGAATGCTTCACTGTTATTGTCACCTGGTGGTCGCAAATTTATTCATTTGCTCTACAGTTTTTCTACTTTTGTTTTGTTGCAAGTAATGAAAATGGAGCATGGTGGGTTGAAATAATTTTTTAATACCTTCAGCTTGTTCTAATCAATCTCTACATATACTACATTTTTGTGTGGTTTTGTTTTTGTTGTTTGTTTTTTTTTTGGTTGCTGTTTTTTTTTTTGCTAATCCTTACTTACCAACAATAGGCAATTTTTATTTTTCAACATTACATGAACTGAAAATGAATTTTATAAAAACATTTTTCTTATAAATCTTAAATGATAATATTTAAAAAATTATAATTTCCTATCTCCCAACAGGCTGGAAATCTCAGGATGCATTAGTGTATCCAACGATGACTCCAAATCTCAGTGCAGTGGGTAATGTCATGGTTTCATCCATTCAAGACAGTTGTTGTAGAGAACGATGGCAGTTCTCTAACAGCCTACAATTGATTCTGGCCACTAACGATCAATGGAAAGAGTACTGTGGGTTAGTATTGGACGGAGTGGCTTGAAAAAGGTTTAAACGATATTTTAGTAACATGAATAATAAACGAAAATGTAAGATGAGTTTTTTAATGAACCTAAGTATAAGATGAGCTGTTTTGATAATTTCAGGGAACTGGTGAAAGAATACAGGTCTCTGTCTAAGTCATTGAGAGATTCAGAGAACGAGAAGAGGCAACAAGTCAACATAACTGCTGATTCAGCTATCAAACATGCTTGGTATGGAACACTCTATTATTATGCTTTTAACATTGTGAAGTTGTGAGTCTAAATACAATGAAAGTTTTTCTGATACTAAATTGATCAAGTTTTTTCCACAGCCCACTCCCTGCTAAAAGAACATTGACGATGTTTGATGCTGGCACTGATGCTTACACTGTGAAAAGGGCTCAAAGAATGGAAAAAGTAAAATATTTTATCATTGTTTATTCATTTTGTATGACAGGCAGCGTGTTCATAATCAACTGCAATTGCCAATCTAAATCAGAGCATAGGGCCCTTACTGCTGTATTAATTATTAAGGATACAAGATACCCATGTTTTCGATAAAAAAATAATTTTGCTCCCCAAAATTTTTATTTCTTAATTCGGTACTAATACCTTTTATCTATCTAACCCGAACATTTCGGACTTCTACGCCTTACGGTTATCCGTTTATTGCCATGTGAAACATGGTACCCCCCGGCAAGTTTTCACACTACTACGTGGACAGCGGCTATCTTCGAGCGAGTATTACATCATTTATTGCCCGCGAGGCACCATAAACTTTACAGCAATCTAAGGGCCAAGCACTCGTGTACCCGCTGGTGTAGTGACTTTTTCTTTTGTTCTACAAATAAGTGGGATAAACGTTGTTTTCTACCAAGTAAAATTTGATGTCAAAGTCCATATATGGGCATGTGCGTAAAAATTATGAATGGGAAGAGATTCATTGATACGTTTGACCAATCATACAATAGTACAGTAAATCAAAATAATCTGCGATAGGTTGCAACTAACCACGTGTGCAAGGCAGCCATCTTGTTTCTAGATAAACAAAACAATCACCTGTCTTGTTTGTTTACATCATTAGCGTATACTCTTCTATTTGTTGTTTTAAAGTTATACAACAACATTAAGTTTAATAATTGAAACTTTACCAACAAATGTTCTGTTGATTGTCACTGGAACACTATTAAACACTGTTTCGTACGCTTTATTATACTAAGCTGAAACAATGCGTCATGGACATGTCTATCAGTTTGAAGAATGTACTAAGTCCATCCCCTTTATCCCCCTCATCCCCTTCTCGCCATTCAACCAACGGCTGTTTTATAATCTTGTTACGGCATGCTGTGATATGCTTGAACGCGTTTATCAGGCTTTACACCGGACTGTATACGACACCTGTGTTAATGTGTATGCCCGCCCATCTCTCCGTACAGGGTTTGCTAGCAACGAATGGAAATACTAGATGGGATAGCTGATAAGCATTCACTTAGGCCTTGTACTTGACCCTATCTACACAGACGTGTTATTCACGGTTGAATGAACATTGGTAATCTATGGCTCATCGGTTCTTCACGCACTATCCAGCGGTGGGGTGGGGTGAAGGGGCGTGTCTAACCTCAAGCGTTGTACCCAGCGTTGTGTAGTAGGCTATTATCATAAGGCAATAAACTTGTGTAAGCTACAATAGACATTCTATTGACGTGAGAAGACCGGCTAACAAACAAAACTTAATCTGGTTTGATGATAGCTGTTCTGAGAATAACAATCAAATGATAGGATGTTTAAGACTTAACAGTCATTAATTTATTTTCTGTTGTATGCATATTTTCTGCTTACGCAGAAAAATCTATCTAAAACTTACAACATGAATCAACGCGTATTTTATTAGCCAAATGGTTCTTCCACACATAACAAGAAGTCATTTTCTGTTTGCTATAAGAGGAAACGCACAGTGCCTTTTTCTGCCTTTCTTTTCACGTTTTCTCAACTTTGCATTTTTACTCAAAATTCAACATTCAAATCGCTAAGGCTTTGGAACCCTTAGTCTTACAGCACTGAAACATTCCACATGCATTTAGCATTATACCATCTACAAAACTACGTTTGTACATTAAGTTTACTACAATACTTTAGAAAATATCAATACTTATGTTATACCACCCCCTAATTTTTGTACTTAAATTTACGTAAAAATTTGTAATAAAAATTGAGTACAAGCTATCGCAATGAACAAACGTAGAAATGTATAGTTTGGTTTCGTAAATCTAAATCTTTCATCCGCTTTACAAAATTGCTTATGGGAACAAAGCCTTAGCGATTTGAAAAGGTGTTAGTTTTCACACCTTTTCGCGGTTCCCATGGCAACCAGTACTGCTATTGACGGCCACATATTATTTTTGTCAATAGTTTAACAACTACTAACATATGTACTTATTAAATACCCAGAAATGTGTTAAATTAAAAAAAAAAATCTATCCGTGGTGTCTACCCTTAAAGTAGAATGACTAGTTACCCATTTTCCTGAGTTTTGAAAGGTGCTTCATAAAATGTATTGTAGCTTCACATTACTTATATGTGTGTTTGTGTAAAGGGCAGAGAAACTCTAACTTTGTGATAATTTGACTCGTTAAGGTGAGGTCCATGTGGAAATTCCTGTCAAAATTTAATGAGAGCTTAGCAGAGAAAAGGGAAATAATTCAGTCTATTCTGAACAAGACAGCTTCAAAATATACAATAGATGGAACAGAAATGGGTGTCCGTGTACCAGGACTTTTGCTGAGGGAGCATAACAAAGAAATTCATAATGTAAGAATCTATTTTTAGTGTCATCTTATTGGTACTTTGCTTGTGTAAGTAAATAGGTCTTTATTTGATGTTTCTAGATTTATTTTTTAACATGTATTACTTCTTAAATATTTTTTAGAGATTTTATTTACACCTGTTTGTACTATTTAGCCCTAGAATAAGTACCAAATTAGTTAAGAAATTCGTATAACATTTTCTTGTAACGTTTTGTAAGCAAAATTAAAATGTTTTCAAAAACTATTAATTTAATATTGACTTGTTAAGCTGTGTATTTTATTTAGTCAATCAGCCTAAAGATTAAACTTTTAACTGTTCATAAAAAAATGATATAAATTTTCAGCGTGAAATCGACAATGTTTATACTGGTGGTTGCCTTAATCTTGTGTCAATTGTATTACTGTGGAACATATGTTTAAAGCTTTATAAGGAACAATTAGAAAAAGGTATGGTGTGTTAGTTCATATAAGCTTAGCGGTTTATAAACTTAACTAGTATCATTTCAATACTTCTGTGGCATTTTCTATAAATCAGTTTAACAGTAACAGTTTTTGACTTCCAAGGAAAAACCCATATTATTGTCTACAACTTATTTGATGTTTATGAGCTATACAGGTTTTACATTTTGATAGCCAATATTTTATAGATGGTAGAGGTTTACATTTTGAGTGTAAATATTATAGATGGTAGAGGTTCACATTGATAGCCAATATTATCGACGGTAGAGGTTTCACATTTTGATTGCCCATTTTGTTTACCTGACCATTTGAAAGGTTGCAGTCAATCAATAAGGGAGATAATCTTTAGGGCTCTATGCCAATCTACAAATAAAATTCAGAATAACAATAATTTACATTCCTAGAGTATAAAAAAGTAAAGTTCCTCTTAGACAGACCTAGCAATCCATTGGGTGTTCATATGTTTCTTGATCTCAGCATATAAAAAGATAAAGTGTGGTATGCACTATGCCCACCCACCTCTGTATTTTCCACAATGTAAGTCAGAGCTGGGTGGACTCAGAGACCTCCCTCAGTAACAGGTTTATATTGAGATCCCAACTTGAGACCTTTGGGCCAGCAACTAAACACTCTACTATTCGACCACACCATTCCATTTAAATTAGGGTATACAATTGTTAATTGTTTATCAAAATCTGTCTGGATGTTAACTTTTTCCCTCTCTCCAATGCCGTTTACTAATAATTTAATGCTATGAACCTACAGAGAAACTACCTGATGTTTCACAAGAACTTCCACACATAAGTGCTCAGGCTCATAAACATCACAGTCTCCTGAGGGTTACACAAGAAATAAGGTAACTGATCATTGATGCACATATGCTTTGATCATGTATATTTATTGTATTTACAATCCTTTTTAAGTTCTGTTTCTTTTTGTTTATCAACCATTGCTCAATGGAGATTTCTAATTTTTTTCATTAACTTTCTGATTTAATTTTGTATAGAGAAATCTGGAAAAAAAACCAATACAATATTGCCCTTGATTTACTTTATTATATGTAATAACATACATTTTACATTGTTTATGTTTAGACTGTTGTAATAAAAATAATATAGTTGAATATGTCATCAAATGAAGTTCTGTTTTGTGAAATTTGAACATAGATCATTTGCCTCTCCATGTTATTTTGTCATGTGTTCTATCAGATATCAGTATAAAAATGTCACTTGTCTACAGGGAAGAGTTGAGTAAAAAAACAATGCCTGAATTAAAGCAGGACATTGAACTGGCACAGAAGAAATTGAACAAATTAAGTTTGCCCAGGTCATTGAATTCTGATAATTCTGATGTAAGTTGTTTGATCTTGTTATATAGTCTTATCATGTGCCCTGTACCTGTAGTTTCATTCTCTCTGGTCTTGTCCTGGTCTCAATTTGTGGTCTCATCAAGTGGTCCCATTTTGTGTGGTCTCATCAACTGTGTTTTCATAACCTAGTGTGATAATGTAAAACATGTTTCTTATAATAATTTTTTAAAGAAATATTTGTTTACTTGATTTCATTTAGAATATTAAAATTGTTTTTGTTTGCCATGAAGAAGTTCAGGTTTGAGTTGACTGACCCGGCCTATATAAAACCTGCCCCAGTCAAAAGTTCTAAGACTGGAGGGACCCCTAAAGGACCTCTAGCTGCTTCCATCTCTACTAAAAGTAAGACAAAAAATTCTTTTAAATATTTCTCTGCTGTATTGAATACAATTTGTTGTATAGTGTAGCTGATTTTTTTCTAGACCTGTGTTTCTATAACCTGAGTTCTGTTGCACTCCAGGGGTTCTGTGAGTCTGTCTCAGGGGGTCAAGACACACACCAGACTCATATGGTTCATGATCACATTTTGTCAGTACAATGATAGAACTATAAAGAAGGATTTAATGAATGCGCATATGAAACTAGTGGGGTTTGGTAATTCCAAAAAGGATTAGAGCCATTGTTCTAGACATCTCTGTGAGCTGCCTTTTGATCAGTGTATTTAACCATTGGTTTGTTTGTCACAGGTACTCCAGATGTCATTGTGTCAGTCTCTAACAAAATAGAATCTGGAATCTCCAAACATGTTTCAAAACCAAAACCTGCTCAAGCTCTACAAGTCATGCCTGGTCACTTCATGAAAATACTCAGGTAAAAACTTTATCTAAACATTCAGGTGAAAAGTTGATCAAAACATTCAGTTAATAATTTAATAAAAACATTCAGGTGAAAAGTTGATCAAAACATTCAGGTGAAAAGTTGATGAAAACATTCAGGTAACATACTTGATGAAAACAGTCTGGTTTAGAAACTTGATGACAACAGTCTGGTTTAAAAACGTGATGAAGATACTCAAGTAAAAGCTTGACAAAGCAGCCAGATAAAAATCTTGATAAAAACACTCAGATAAAAACATGAATAAAAAGAACAGGGCACAAAAGAAACATGATTATACTTCTTAGTACATTTTAAACTGCTAAGCAACCAAGATTGTTGTTTTATGCTATAAAAAAGACTAATTTCTTTAAACAATTAAATTCTAGAACAAATGGTACAAATGAGAATAAGTCTTCCAATAATAATACTGAGCCTTCAAAACCATCAAAGAAAGCAAAGCGACCTCCCACAGCACATCTGTCAACTGCACTTCAAAAGCCGCTCAGACCATCAGTAAAAGAGAAGAGTCATACAAAAGAGGATTCAAAAATAAAGGTTTTGTTTTCAAATGATTTTTTAAAGAATAAAAAATGTTAGCCTTTAAAAAAAATAATCTTTCAGAAAAATTAATAACTCTAATTCTAAGAACATGGTTGTATTAAGTTCCATTACTTCCTGGTTTTGCCATCAACTCAGTTTTGGGAGACGAGATGCAGTGCTCTTTTTCTGTTTGATAATTAAAATGGTTAATAGATTTTATAAATAGTAAGAGTTAGTAAAAATGTGCTTGGTTATAAAATTTCTCTTCTTTTTTTTATTAATTATGAATAATTTTATGTTTGATAATATAAAAGAAAAATAAATAATATGTCTAAACTTTTATTTTACTTTTAAACGAGGACAGTGAGTCTTTTTTTGTTACATATTGGTAATCAACCAGGTGACAGTGTTCCATTTTTCCCTGCAGCTGGAAGAAATATTCTTATAACAAAAATCAACAAAATACATTTTTAAACTTAACTGTAAAAATATATTTTGTCATTTATATGAAAGTGGAAGTGCTTTAGATAATTGTTTTGCATAAATTGATAGCACAAAGAAGTAGAAAAATTAATAAAACATTCAAAATGGCACATGGAGTAACATTTTGTTTAATATGAGCAGGCACGCTTAATGCCTAAAAGGGTTAAAATAATCAAAAGTCAATGTTTATTTATTTGAATATTTCAGCTTAAAGGTAAAATAAGTTCTGCATCCACCAAAGTGTCATCTGTTGCATCCACCCCTAGAACATCAAAACAAAAAGCTGTTGATGAACTTGTTGATTCAGTATGTTTTTTCTTAAATCCTTCATTGTTTCATTTATCTGACAGTAAGACCTTCTTGCTTGTCGTCTGTGACTCAAGTTTGTTAGAGTAACCTGTAGAAATTAACACTGCAGACATCTAAAATTAATGAATTACCTCCTATAATTTGTTTCTTCTTATAATCCTCACCTTATATTTCAGGTTGTTGAATCAGTGTTAAGTAATGAGAGAAGAGATTTGATTGGAGAAAATTTGTTAGAACTACCAGGACAGCTAGGTAACTTTACATTCCTTGTGTAACACTCCAGTGGTAGTTGATGATAGTTTCTCCTAACACCACCATTAGGCAATACATGTTCTAGAGGCTTCTAATGTCAGTGTAATCAGTGATGTTTTTATTTTTCAGACAACTCAGCATTTTTGACAAAGAATTTAGTTGGCAGAAGTCCCATAGAAGTAAAAACTTATGGTACGGAAGAGGATGGGATTTCACCGATCGAAGAATATTCAGGTTCGAATACACATTTTTAACTTAGGAGAATATTTATAACTTAGGAGAGTATAACTTAGATTTAAAAGTCTGACCTGTTATTATAAACAATAAACTAGTTGTTGAAATAAAATTATAATAGTTTTTTTTTAAATGAAATCTAGCAGAAGGAAAGTAAATTAAAACATTAAAGACAATGAGTTTAACTTTTTTGTAATTATGGTGTGATTTTAAAAGTCATACATTGTAAACTTTGAATAGCTAAACATTAGGTTAGATTTTGTATTGTTCTGAGGCTCACATTAATTATATCCATCACCGTGGTAACTTTTTCTGTTTCAACAATAAATTATGTATTTTTATGTAGTATTTATATTCACAGTTTTAAAACAAAATTTCAGCTGTTAAAAGTTGTTCTATAAAAATGTTTATGTTTGCTTACATGAACTGTTCCATGTAAATTTTACAACCCAATACTCTGTTTTAGGTGAGCCTTCCATGCCCCAGTTGGGAACATTTGACGGCAGAAAGGATTACTCTGGTTACTTAGATTTTCTCAATGCATCTGCCAGAAAAAGTGCTTCAAACAACTCCATGTTTGACCATTATTTGAGTGATGATGCTGAACCAACAGCTGGAGCTGGTCACAGTGAACGTCCACCTGCTGATGGGCAGGCCAGTTTGTTACAACAGAGAACGTTTCCACATCTGTTTCGAAATCCTCGGCAGCAAGAGCAATACCAGACCCCGGTTAAACAGACCCCAGTTAACCAGGCCCAAATCAAACAGACCCCAGTTAAACAGACCCCAGTTAACCAGACCCAAATCAAACAGACCCCAGTCTCACAATATGCTTTACTGAATGAAGTATACCATAGCCCAAGGAACTCTGCTCAAGATTTATACCAGAGCCCAAGGAACTCTGCTCAAGATTTATACCAGAGCCCAAGGAACTCTGCTCAAGATTTATACCAGAGCCCAAGGAACTCTGCTCAAGATTTATACCAGAGCCCATGGAAACAACACAGTGCAGCTGTTGATAGTGGGGTGACATCATCAACCTACCTTCAATGTGTCAATCATTCTGTTCTTAGTACACCTTCAGAAAGACACCCTAGGACACAGGATAAAATGAGTTTTGTTCTAAGTACACCTTCAGACAGGAGCCCAGGGATCACTGAGACTGCAGCAGATCACCTTGTGTCACCTGGCCCTCTGAGCTTCTACAGTGACAGTGAAGATAGTTGTGATAACGGACTTGACCGGTCATACGCCCCTGTCAAGCAAGGCATTTTACTCACTTCCAGCCAAGTCAAAACCATAGCCAATGTTTCTGTCTCATCCCAGACCCCTTCAGACAGGACAGTTGAAAAGTTGGCCCAGACCCCTTCAGACAGGACAGTTGAAAAGTTGGCCCAGACCCCCTCAGACAGGACAGTTGAAAAGTTGGCCCAGACCCCTTCAGACAGGACAGTTGAAAAGTTGGCCCAGACCCCCTCAGACAGGACAGTCGAAAAGTTGGCCCAGACCCCCTCAGACAGGACAGTTGAAAAGTTGGCCCAGACCACCCCAGACAGGACAGTTGAAAAGTTGGCCCAGACCCCTTCAGACAGGACAGTTGAAAAGTTGGCCCAGACCCCCTCAGACAGGACAGTTGAAAAGTTGGCCCAGACCCCCTCAGACAGGACAGTTGAAAAGTTGGCCCAGACCCCCTCAGACAGGACAGTTGAAAAGTTGGCCCAGACCCCCTCAGACAGGACAGTTGAAAAGTTGGCCCAGACCCCCTCAGACAGCATTGTTGAAAAGTTGGCCATGCTCCAACAGAAAGTGTCCCATATATTAAACAGCTCATCTGAAGGATCTGTACACGGTGAAGGTGCTGCTAACTCAAGTTTCAGTGCATGGAGCAATGATGTCCAGAGTCTGCTTCAGAACTTAGGTATGTACACTGGGTTTGTTAACTAGGTGTTTTTACAAGCTTTTATTTAACTCACTTCCTCTGTCGTCAGTCGTCCGTCTAGATCAAAACGCCCGAGCGAAATTTCGAACACTTCTAACTGATAGATACTGTTCATAGTTGGAACGTGGGTCAAGACATGAAGACATTGCATCGTGACATTAAATTTGACTTAATTGGATGCCTAATTAATTTTTTATGAATTAATTAAAATTTTGACCAAATTAGTTGGCAGTTCTATCCAACTACTCCACACGCGTCATCACGTTCAATAGTGCATCATCGCATTCAATAGGCGCGCAATGGTTTTTAGTCATGCAACTCTAGTGTAAATAAAACAGGCAAAGTACTGAAAAATAAAAATGTTTTTAATAGCTGTTATGTAATCACCATCTCCATCTTTTCCCGTTGGTGCCCAAGACACATGGGACAGATGGAGTAGAGTTCATCTGCTTGAGAAACCTATGCATATGAAGGGTTAATGTGGTCAGTACTATGCCTAGCCGCCTTTGTTTCCGTAACGTGAATTAGGTACCCATTAGAGCTGGGTGGACTCAGGGGCAATCTACTGATATGAACCTGGATTCGAACTCCAGACAATTGGGTCAGCAGTCTAGTTCTTTACCAGTAGACTACGCCATACCATAATACTATGTAATAAAAAGCAAAAAAAAAAAAAGATTCTGTAAATATATAATGATCTACTATTTAAATAATTAAAATAACCAAATTAATTTAAAAACCATTGAAATTTTCTTATATAAAGTACTAATAGTTTTTTTCTATGGTAGAATCGGTAGTAACGCGCTTTTGAAGTCACTCGGTGCGTTCAATAGGTGCACCGATATAGACACAATCCATTTGATTCAATCTAATAGGCTAGGATTTAAAATGTGAAATACGTCACTTTCTTTCCTATTATGTCATCAGTAAGTCAACAACAACAAACAATCAGACATTTTGTGACAATTACATGATGAGTTAAATATTTCGAATGTAATAAATTCTAATATAGAACTATTTACAAATCAGCAGGCTTAGTGGGTTGCAGCCATTGTTCTCTATGTTGTAGACGGGGGTAATCTTCAAACAAACATCTGCGTCTAGTATTTCTGTTTTGATTTCTGAGACCAATTCAGTCCATAACTGATATGAATGCAGATACATCAAGTGATTTTACTTGTAATGGCGGAAGAAAATAAAGATATATTGGTAAACTCTTTAAATGATTTGGGGTGGACATATTGATATACAGCCGTGTGTGCATACTGTTTAAGCATTGAACCTCTTTACCTCATTTTTTATGAGGATTTAATAAAGTAAAATGAACAAAAAAGGTAATGAAACATGTACTCAGCGAAAAAGAATGTTGGAGAAACAAAGAAAAAAATACCAAGAAATGAATTCAAAAGAGAACAAAGAAGAAAAAGATAAACGACTTGTAAAGCGAAGAAAACGGTTCGTAGAAGAATGCTTCGAAGAACGTGAATTGCAGTTGATAAGGGGTCGTGACCAACATGTGAGTTCCCCATCTCTCGCACCAGGGTTTTTGACGCGCTGAACTGGCTAGTTGATAACAATAATCCACTGTACAAAGATGTCATCATAGATCAGGATGCAGAACTTAATTAACAGGATTTGGTTCGTGTCAAAGAAGAACCAGGTGCTGCTAATGGAGAACACAGAACATGTAAGTTCTTACATGCCTATAAACGATTTATCAAGAATCCTCTGAGCTTCGTGGCATCAAGCAAATCCTGATGTTTTTACATCAGGTTTTGCTGGTCTTCAGTGCTGTATGCTATGATACGGTTTCTAATTCATCCAAGCGCAGAACACCCAATAGATGAAAGTGGATTTTTGGAAGTTTCAAATTTTATAGTAATCAAGAACAAATTTACCATTTTTAAAAAGATATTTTCCATCACATATGATGACAATACATCTTTTTATAGAGTTTTGCAAGATGAAGTAAATCTAAAAAATGGAGTAGGCATGGCGTTGAGAACAGCTCTTAATGAACTGTTCTGTCAACACCAAGCTGGCATTCTAATTGCTAACTCAAAATCGCTTGGGGTTATGCAATATGAAGGCAAATATTATTTCACCGATTCCCATTCATGTGGTCCAAAAGGCACATGCGCTGATAACGGCAGAGCATGCATTATTGAGTGCGATTCAATAGAGGAAATACATCGCATTTGTAAAAAAGCAACTGGGTAAAAAAATATGCAATATATGCAATTTTATTGACGTGTATCTAATAAATGACGCTAACAAAAATGACACACATCAACAGCTACAACCAGAAGTAGTTACATCCCCCGATTATGTCAGTCACATGTCAACAGAAGCTCCAATACAAACTGAACATGTACATTCAATACCCGTGGAGACATCTGTCATGGCACCAATCAACTGTAACCAGCCAGACGTAGATGAAGAATTTCAAGTGTCAAATAATATCAATGAAATCTTTCGCAAAACTAATGATAATATTGTTAATCACACGCACGAATTGAAAGCTGAGGAGCTTGCCTGGTTCTTTCTCTTTCCATATGGAATTAATGGATTTAAAACAAGATAGGCAAGTAAGGATAACACCTCTGGACTATTACCAATACAGAATTATGGGGAGTGACACAAGGTTTCAACAAAACGATTATCTTTTTTATGCACTGTCTATGTATGAATTTTATAAGGTGAAGGCTTCCATTTCTGCATGTGGAAAACTGGTTCAAGGGCAAGATGGTCAGGTCGAAGATATTCATTTGTATCTGAAAAATGTTCATGGAACCGCAGCCTATTGGCAAAAGGCACTTAATGAACTGATTGGGCCAATACAATGTCTGGGGCTACCTACGTATTTGGTAACACTGAGCAGTAATGATTTACACTGGCTTGACATGCGCAAAGCTTTGTTGGTAGCTGTCGGAAGACTGGATGAGAATCCGAACAATCTGACCACATATGAAACACAGCGTTTGATTGAACAATTTCCTGTTGTAGTTAGTCAGCAATTTGTAATACGACTCAATGCGCTAATGAAATTTGTAAAGAACAACCAAGAGGTGTTTGGAGGTCATTTAAAGGATTACTGGTGGCGAAGAGAGTTTCAAAACCGTGGTAGTCCCCACTTATATATGTTAGTGTGGATTGAAAACCATCCCTCTTTTGATAGGCTAGAGGGAATCGCAATGTTGGATCAAATATGTGTAAGTGTGAGATCCCATTAGAGAGTTCTGATTTGTGTGAACTTGTCAAAAAATGTCAAATTCACCGTCATACAAGCACCTGCAAGAAAGGGGATAACCCTTCACTAGTGTGTCTGTTTCAATTTTCAAGACAGATTCAGGCTGCAACTGCTATGATTGCAGAAACATCCGATGATTTTATTAAAAATGGCAGAAGAATATGCTTGTTGAAAAGAAGACAGGAGGATATATGGGTAAACAGTTACAATCCTACTCTTTTAAAGATTTGGGGTGCAAATATGGATATACAACCGTGTGGATCAAATGAGTCTATAGCATACTATATAGCAAAGTACATAGCAAAATCAGAGACTACTGAACTAGCACTTGCCATCAGACAAGCAATACAAGAAATCCAGAGGGAAGATTCAGATGTGTCTCGAAAACTGTTCAAGATTTGCATGAGAATAATGATCAAACGGCAAGTTTCTGCTTGTGAATGTATGTACAGATTATGTCAATGTCAGAGACAGCTCACACAAATGTATCTTCCTGAATACTCGACAGCCACAACAAAGGTACAGAGTACTTAAATTTCACCAGTCTGGCCATTCAACTGGATATTGTGCCAATATTTTTGATCATTATGAAAAAAGACCCCTGGAACATGTAGACTACAATTTCAACCAAATGTGCTTAATTGAGTTCGCAATGCTATTTGAGCCTTAATATGCAAAGCAACAAGATGTTATGACATTAAATATTGACGAGGATGCATATGAGACCGAACTACGCACTAAAATTACTCTTATAGACAGTAGCAAAATGACCATAAGAAAACTGCCAGCTGTTGTAAGAGTACCTAACTTTGTAGCCTCAGCAGATGGTGAAAATTACTTTTATAGCCTTTTACTCAGTACACTCCCTACCACAGAGAAGAAGAGCTACTGATTTTTTTTTTAAACTTGCAGTAACAATGTAGATAAATTATTTCAACAAGCAACTTTCTAAATTTTTGTTTACCTCTAATATAATGAGTCCTGGCAATAAATGATTGATTTAGTGATAGGTTAAATTTTATGTGCTCTCTAATATTATTCCTTAAATGTTAAGTTCTAATTTTATAAATTCCAGATGATAGTGAGGGGCTTTTAAGTACTGATTTGATCAACACTGATTTGTTAGGCAAGTATATTCGAATGACTTTAGTTCACACTATACCGTTTTGATAATTTAAATAATATTTCTTATTGATCAGTAGGTTTAACATACTTAATAGCGAATTAAACACGATATAATTTAGATAATCTATTTTAAACATAAAAAAATTAATATTTTTTATTATTCTCCATTCCAGATGGATTAGATGATCTCATTCAGTTTAATCCAAATGACAGCAAATAATATTTGAACTATGTGCCTGATTCAAGTTTTTGTAAATATGATTTAAGAAAGCTGATTGTACTTAACATCTACTTAATGTAGTTTCTATTTAATGTTTGACCATAGTAGTTAACTTGTAGTAAATCAAAGAATTATACATTCATAGATTCTTTTCATATTTCATCTACAATGGCAAAATTTTAATGTTTTATAGTTTATTATTGCATGTTTGTATGTATATCACTAATTATAGTGGATGTTATAAGATGATATTAGTTAGTGTACTTCGTCAAGAACTATTGCAATAAATGAAATGGTAGCTATGTTTAGACTATTGTCTAATTGTATGAAGGAATTATCATGTAACACTTGAAAACTTATGTTAGGGTAAAGCTTTGTATGTTTTTTTATTATATAAAATGATATACTGCTTTTCCTTATTTTTATAAAACATGAAATCACATTTACTCAAAACAAATCTAACATGTTTTGGAAAAAACAGTAGTTGAAATTTGTACTTGCCATCTTCTGAATAAACTATTTTATTTCTTTCACTTAGTGTATTTAAAAAGAGTGCTTATGGTATATTTCATTACAAGTAGAAATGAGTATGTTTTTCAATCTATGTTGGGCAGGTGGTTGCTTTAACACCTTCGTGTGGGTCAATGTGCCTGGAGTGAGCATAGTTCACAGGTTCCCAAACTTCTTTCAGTGGCCAGCCCTTTTTTAAAAAGCCAAGTGACCAACAACCTTCATACAATTTTTTAAAAAGTTGTTTGGTTAAGTCAACAATGATAGAGCTCTATCAACATTTATGGTGAAAAATACATACCACTGCATACATGGAAAATATAATGTAACAGCACATTTAAGAATAAAACTTATTTATTCATGAATTAATGCATATTAAAATGTCTTAAACTATTTCTTCTATTAATGATCCTTACTTAATGGTTAGGTAGCATTAAGAAACCCAAAAGATACTTGTTCAAATCATTTGGGGGGAAACTCCTCCACCAGAGACTAAACGATCTATGACAAGTACACACCCTCTCACCTTATCACTGGCGCGCTGATACACAAAATAAATTTTAAAATAGGATACACATAGAAGAAATTAGTCCAAAGGATAACAAATCATTAAGACGTTAAATGTACAGAATTACAATACCCGATAAAGGAAGTTTTCATTTGGTAAACAGTTAATACATATATCCTGGCTTACACGCGTCCTTTGTATTGCTTTCTCTGCGATCTTATGAATGCAAGATGGAGGGCACAACAACTAACTTCAGTCGAGTAGATTGACAGAGGATTTATGTTTTTGTATTGTAAGACAGGTGTCTCTGGTTTAATGGATTTTCTGGTGCCTTCATCCAGTCTTTTTTTACTATCTGTTTCAATTGGGATAGACGCATGTTTGGGTTTTCTTCTTTCAGGGCTGGGAGTCTGGATTCTTCATATTCAATATAGGCAGCTCGCATTCTTTTTTCAGGGTGACGATCAACTTGTACCTCATCCCCAACACTACAAAGGAAATCAGACATTTAACTTTACGATAAACTTTTTAAATATCACATTTAAAAAAAAAATATTGTTTAATTCACAGCAAAATTATAAGACAAAAAAAAATAATGACCTCAAAATAGAAATAGCTTCCTCCACTGTTCTAGCTTCATCGCCATCTGTTTCTATTCGGTTAATATTCTCTTCAAGAGGTTTCTCCACATGAGTCATCTTTTCCTTTGCTTTAGCAGCTGTTGATTGGTTAGAAAAAAAAATGTAAAAACAATCACTTTTTTATGAACTAAAAAATCAAGTCTTAGTGTTTTGATTTTCAGAGTGTCAATTAGATAGTTGCCAGGGAGGGTTACAGCTACATTATAGGTTGGAGGGTGGGGCAAGATTAGCACCCATCACATTTCTTTGCTCTATTCCACTGAAGACTTTATATGAAATATGTGCCCCCAAAGGGTTGTATGCTAGAGTTACAGAAGTTTTTTCCAGTTGTTTAAAAAAATTGTGTTGAAAGTCAGTAAAAAGCATAAACTAAATTGACCAGCTGATAAAAACTGCAACAAATGTGGGTGAGAACAATGAGTTCAAAATGAGCCAAAAACAAAACCTTTACCACACAAGTGTTTGGATGTTGAGTACCAAGATTTAAACATGTGCTCTACCAACCTTCTGCAGCAGCAGCCATTCTCTCCTGATTCTCAATTATCTGTGCTCTTGTTGTTTTAGCTGCTTGTGACTTAGCACCTTTGATGCTGCTCATTTCTTCTTCATGAAGTTGTTGAAGTGTTTTTTTTCTTTCCACAAGCTCAAGTCTCTTCTTCTCTTTTTCTTCCTTAAATTATAAATTGGCTTATGCTTTTTAAAGAATGTACACAGATTATATATATATCTCAATAAAAATGTTTTTAAATATATGATATATTAATACTTTAACAGAGGAAATATGCTTGGTAAGGATAATTTATTTTACATTGTAAAAACTATTAAAATTTTAACAACTAGGCATTTTAAATATCTGATTCAATGATTAATGCACTTGCACATTAAAATGACTTAATGTAATATTTGACAGCACAAGATATCTTTAATATAATATGATTAATCAAATTGGCAGAATTATATGTGCTAAATAGCAGTGGCATAGGCAGAAATTTGTCATATGATTTGGGGTTCAAATGTGTTTCCATTAAATGTAGAAGACCATATTTTTCATAAAGATTTTCCAAATGTACAATTGTTGTTTTAAGTCATTCACACTTTTGAAAATGTAAACAATGTGAGGTGAGTGCAAAGTCACCAATAGGTGTCATTCAACATGAGACAATTTTTATTTAAGGGATAAATAGTGAGGCGGGGTGGGGGGTCTCTAAGACATCCTGCCTAAGCCACTGCTTGATAGACTAAGTGATAGCTAACATACCTTTCTCTGCAGTTTTCTAGCAATATGCTTGTCATCATCTTTCCATAACTCGTCTTCTAGCTGCCGTTGAGTTTTTTCATTTTCTGCTTGCTTTGCTGCATCTTTTCTAGCTTTTGCCTCTGCTGCTTTTGAATTTTCACCTTTAAATTTTTTGGGCATTGCTATATCAAATCAAGCAACTTCAGCCTCTGTTCATTGAAAAGTTAAAGACAATCAATTGTATTATTGTATGCATTTATCTAACATATTTATAGCTTTATTTGCCTAGTTTTTTAAACCTAACCTTCAGTACAGAATACATAAATATCCATTTGTTTTTGTAATTGTGTCTAATAATTTAGCACTAATAATTTAAATTTTGCTTACGATTGTTTTTTTTTTATACAGATTGTATTGGATAATATCCAAGATTAACTACCCTAAAAAAGTTGCAACTGTTCTGGCATCTGAGCTACTTAATGACACTTGTCTAACTAATTTTGGCGACATTAGGCAGGAGGAAAGGGATGAGGAAACTTCAATTGATAGATTTTTTAAAAACTGCCTGCATGTGAAAGTGAGGAAAGCATGGCAAAAAAAGCATGGGAAAGACCAATGAAGAGAAAAGCAGTCTAACAAAAAAGTTTATAGTAGTTCAATTATGTTCAGTGAAGTGGGTGTTGGAAAACTGCGAAACGCGAAATGGTGAGGCAGTAAATTGCAAGAAGGGAGCAAAAACTTCAGGTCACGTAACACACAAACACGTTAGCAAAACACTAGAATTAGATTAGAGCTAGATATAGATCTACTTTTTTGATGAGTTTTAATTAGAAAAGGTATTTAAAAAAACCATAAAAATGCATTAGGACAGTTCGAAATGAATAGCGTGAAAAAAATACCTACACAGTCGAGGGTTCACCGTGAGTTCACATTGACTTTAATTATCAGCATACGTCAAGAACATACATACTTACATACTTATGCTACATAGTACATAGATCTACATAACATTTAACATAGTCATAGCACATTCAATATTCCAAATTTGGATTTTTCTTAAGTTTTTACAAAAGTAATTATCAAAAACAAAAATTCATAAAGAAATAAGCCCATTGTTTTCCTAACGTTTTTGTGTTTCGGTTGTGTTTATATCTATATAATAATAATAAAATATGCTTGACTGGAGGTGAACGTGAAGCTGGGAATAAAATAAAATACGCTAAAATGGAGGGTAATCTATCCTTTTGGGTACGTAAAATTGCCCGCGGCTATTAATGTACGAAAATGTTACCTCATTGTCAAGGCTGTAATAAAAGTAGGCCTATATTGTGATATGTTTGTGTCAAATATTGTAGATAAATGAATAATAAACCTAAATCAATGGCTAAATATATCAATATAGGCCAGAAATTAACTTTAAACAGCAGTGTCTGCAGCAAGATTTGCTATATTTTAGTATATAAACAGCAGCCATTTGTAAAATAGAGTGACTTCCCCCTGAATCTTGCGCTGTAAGTCTATAAAAATAAAACTTTAACAAGATGGCTGCTATAGTAAATGAGCATGGTTGCATCTGTTGGAAACATCGCTAGTGTTCATTTATTACTAATTTAAAATTATTTATTACTGAAAAGTTTTAATTTAATTGTTTAAAAACAGGTACATAAATGAAACAAGGAAACATGTTTGTATTTTTCAAAACATAAATCCTCCTCAAAATGTGAAATAATTATTAAAATGTAAGGAGTCACCTGTTTTTCACATTACTAGTCGCGGTCGATTTTACGTACCCCTGCCTAAACTAAAACTAAAGTAAAACGATAGATTACCAAATGGAGTTTTACCGAGATCCAGTGTCTACAGTCTCTAGACTAGATCTAGATCTAGATACCTAAATTTACCATCAAGAGTTTAAGAGATAGATCTATCTTATCTAGGATCTATTCAATTCTATTCCAATTTAGATCTAGAGATCTAAGATTCTTATAAAAATAAAACCGAGTATTATTATTTTTTTTATTAGTAAACTTATTACTAAACTAAGTTGTCGTTATTTATTTGGGATTCATATGAATCCGGAAACATAGAAGAGTAGATCGCCACGGGACGTAATTCACATTCACAACCTACCAGCGATTTTATTATTTAGTTTAGTAGTCCTAGAATCTTTCCCAGGTTCGTAGATTACATTATAAAGTTTACTAATTTACTAGAGATCTAGACTAGTAACTCACCCTTTTACGTAGGTGTTACGCCGGGGTGATGGTAAATTTGCGAGGTTGTAGGCCCTTACCTAAATTAAATTAGTAAAATGTAAGAACTCAAGGAGAAAACCTCCGGTCATGTGACATTTTTCATTTTTTATTTTGTGTCTCACTGTCTGTCATATTAAATTATTAAATCTAGATCTAGATCAAGTATTATTCCAGGGGGCTCTCTGCCAGCCTCCCCCCCCCATATGAAATGGAATTTACATAGAAAGCATATACTTTTACCACTGTCCCCCCCCCCCCCCCCCATCTGACAACACAATCAATGGACACCAGCGAGTTGACGAGATTCCTTCCATAATGTTGTTGACATGGAATAAAAACGTGCTTTTTAGATTTAGACCGTAAAAAAAAAATAAAAAATAAAAACTTAAGCCTAAAATTAATTTAGAAATTTTATATTTTTAGAATAAATGCTATAAAAGTTGCAAATCCAGAGAACTTGAAAATAATTTGTTGAGTTTAAGGCTACATTTCTATTTATGTTCATCAAGCCTAAGTTATAACCGGATGTTTCACTTTCGTAAGACAAATATTGATTGGCTGTACAGTAACTTAGTGATCGATAACTATTTGTTTACAAAACTTTGCAGATCAAGTTTTTAAATAACAATGCAAATTTAAAACCCCATGACCTAGTTTTCTATTTTTAGCTTACAATGTGTACAATAAAATCTATGGCGGCCTATCCAATAGCAGGATGCCATTGTTTATGTCGCCATTACACGTGAAAACCAAATTGTTTTTGCTTTTTTTTAAAATTTTTATTTAGTTAACGAAAATATTATAAACATCAAATACATCCAATCTTTAGTAAAGTCCGAAAAAAAACCAGACAGGCAGGATTTTATAACCAGATTAATTGTAACTACGCTGTGCATGATTTTTAAATGAATTTATACACCTCTCAAATACCTTTGAGACTTTTCTCGCTGGTGTCCAATGGCTATTCTCAGTTGCAATTTGCTGACTAACTAAGAACTTGGCTCTTTGAGTTGTTATTAGGCGCTAGAGAATTAAAATTTACTTTAATTTAGAATGCAGTAAGCATGAAAATAATGATTATAATATGTTGTGACATTGGACAACGTTTTGTTGTTTAGTTAGTGGAAAATTGCCAGTACAGAACATATTTTTGGTGCTAGATCTAGCATTGATTGTTGAATTGAATTTTCAGTACCCAACTATTTGAACTAACTTAGATCTACTAACATTAGTCACTAGATCTACTGATTTTTTTTTTAAACATGATTCTAACCTTTCAATGACTAAAGCTTATACTCTGTATAATTTTCAGATTATCTTACACCATTTTATAGAACTTAATTGTTGAGCTTAACATCTGAAGATCTTATTTTAAAATAACTGTATAGTTAGAAGATACTTTAAAATGATTCAGCCAAATGAAGATAGCCAAGAAGTTCAAAATGATGCTGTAAATCCAACAGAGGAGCTGATTCCTGAAAGAAAAATCACTCAGACTGATCATGTTAACAGCAAACTTCTTAAGGCATTTTTGAGTCGGCTAAACCAGAATGACAATACTGTTGCATTTGGACTCAATGCTCCATCTGCAGATTTAGAAGAGGTGGATAGTTCTGAAAATTCTGATTTTGATTCATCTGAAAATTGTGCCAATAATCATGATAATGACAGTGAAGACAAAAAGGACTAAAGTGAAATACACAGTTTGAATTGACTTTTTTCTTGAAGTATCATTGACTCTCTACCTTGTCAGGCTAATTTAAACCATAGATATATTTTAACATTCCAGTTCAATATAAGGCATGGGAAAAATGAAGAAATATTTGATTTTTGGGCTTGGTGGGTAAGTCAGATTTTTGTTTACTCTGTGCTTATTAGATTAACAAGAAGAAATCATTTTTATAAACTGCATTTTAAAATATAAAGATTCATTGAGTTTTTGTTATTTCAGAATTACTAATAGTGGAAAATCAACGATTGCAGCAATGTTGTGTAAAAATCTACCATTTGTTGAAGTTATGTGCCAAGATAATTATTTTTTGGTAATAGACCTCAGTTCCCTTTTTAAATCAGTGCATTTGATATTATTTTACCTTAATACTGTATGTTTACTGTTGTTAACAGTATCATTTGTTCTTTTATTATGCTATGAACAACGTGAAATAAGCAAAACTGTAGACATTTATTCATAAATACAGGATCCAGACGATGCTCAAATTGAAAGAGATGAAGATGGCGTACGAAACTGGGAGAGTGAGTAACACCTGACTAGCATATTCAGCAGAAGAGTATCTCTAAAAACATTCTAAAAATCTTTTTAATCCTGTATCTGATTTTTATTTCTGATTAGATTTTTAAGGATAAATAAATATATTTTAAAAAAACTTTTTATTTTAGTATGACATTTAAACTTTCTTTTGATAATGTGTTTTGGGATTGCTTGAGCAAATCATAGAGTTCATGATTGCTAACCAAAAAGTCTTGTTTTCTAACCTGTGGCTCTAGATTGTAGGATGTTCTGAGTCCACCCAGCCCTAATGGGTGACTGACTCACTATCACTTTAGGGAAAGTAAATACGACTTGGCAGAAACAGGTTAACTACCCAATCTGCCCCATGAACTACTAGGTTCAAAAGGGTAATTAGTTTGATCATGTGTTCCACCTTTAAGTTTTAATTATTTTTCACAAATAGAACTAAGTGCTTTGAATATGAACAAGATGACAAGTGATGTTGAGACCTGGATAGCAAAACACAGCAGTAAAGTTTCAGACCAGATATCTGTTCTAGTCATTGAAGGATTTCTCATCTTTAATCACAGGTATGTTTCTGAAACAAGACTTATCTTGGCAATCATTTGTTTGTATCCCTAGTATTTTTTTAATAAATAACTAACTAAATTAAAAGCCTATCTGTAATACCAATGCTTGATGTTATACAGAAATATTTGTGTTAACCTTCATCTGCACTGATGAATATGTTTAAAAGTGTTGAAAATCTTTTACAACATCTTAATGCGCACACCAAAATAATCTGTCATTAAATTTAACTTGACACAGTTTAAATTAGTTCCAGTTATTGAGAATCAGTTGCTGGACAGTAGTGCTAGCCCCTCAAGTTTAGACCTTTGACTCGAGTCCCTATAAACTGCCAGGTTCAAAGAGTAACTTGGTAAAAATCATCAACAATTTGTAATTGTCCTTAATTACCAATAAAGTAAAAAGAATTTTTTTAAAAGAACTACCTTCAGAAAGAATATATATTGTTCATTGCATATTTTTCTTGTATTCATTTTCAGTAAACTTTCATCCCTAATGGATTATAAGTACTTCATTCAAATAAACCAAGAAACATGTAAGGAACGTAGAATGTAAGTGTTGAGAATAATTTTCTCCATTTTATAAAAACCCAATTTTGCTTGGGGTTCAACTTAAAATGTTTCACCCTGGGACCATGAAAGAAAAAAATGTCCCTGCAACATCACTAGTTTTCCTCCGTACCACTGAAAAATATGTGAAGCTCCCTATGATATTCATGTAGGTGTTTTATGGGTTTAAAACTCCATATTCCTCTTAAGGCTTAATTCAAATTTCAATCATTTCAGAAAACGTGTGTATGTACCCCCAGATCCTCCCGGTTATTTTGAAAACTATGTGTGGCCAATGTACCTGGAGAATTTGGAAGCAATCACTGATAAAGATGACATTGGTAATTACAACCTCTCTTTTTTGATAGTTTGGGGATGATCTCATTCTCTTCATTTAATGCTAGAATATTGCTTTAGGTACTTGATTGGGGAAAAGGACATTACCAACTCACCTTTCCACACCCAAAAACTGTAGTAGGACATTGTTCCTTGTTGATTACTTATTGACCCTATACCTAATAGGGTTTGGAATAGGTGAAGGATAAGTTAGGGATATGGAGGTATTTATAATGGAGAAGTATAATGTGTATTCTCAAGAAGGGAGGGTGGCAACAGTCTCAAAAAGTATTGGCACTGTTTATACTTTTTGGACAATAAAGGAATAGTTTTCTTGTAGTAACTTCTTTAATTGTGATGTTAAGTCATTAGTATAATTGATGGTTGTAGAGAAGTCATTTGATTAAGATTGAATGTAAATTTATCAAGTTAGCTTAATACCAAAATAAAAAAGGTTACAAAAATTTTATTTTTTCAGAATTTATAGATGGCATGTTAGATTTAAACACATTGTTCAGTGAAATCTTACAACGTATCAATTCAGCAATAGAGACAACAGCATCTTGTATTGGAACATAGCCAGTCAGTCAGCTCATATAGTTCATATGCAAAGCTACATTCTTAATTTGTTAATTTCATTTGATAATCATACATGACATTTTTCTGTAAACTATTTTTAATTAAAGTTGATTGTTATTGCTGATGGACATTATTAAAAATTGTTTATATATAACTTGCTGGAACAGTTTGTGTTGCGGTTTGTTGTTTTTATAAAGTTGATGTAGCAACTCATGGACCATTAAATATTAAAAACTCAGAATGAAAAACTACCATATCAAAAGGGCCAGCAATAAATGGTCCCCATCAATTCAGCTCCTGAAAGAGTAACTCCAGGTCCTTGAATAACCTACTGTGGAAATCAATGATTACTACATAAATCAATGATTAAATAGCACACAGAGCTAATTAAAAACAATAATTCTTATCTTAATTCTTGGGTGGAGGGGGGAACTTATCCCAGCCCAAAATGAAGGGGAGGGGTAGAGGGTGGTGTGCTCTTCTTTGCATCATACAGGGTGGGGGGTAGAGGGTGGTGTGCGCCAGAGGTGGGTGAATAGTAAGGGGTGGAATGAGCCTTCCACCCACAGATGGGGAGGGGGGGTTGCCCCCCCCCCTCATGGATAGGAGGGGTGCACCCTCCACCCATAGGTAGGAGGAGGGTAGGGTACAACTTCCGCCACAGGTGGTGGAGTTTTTGTGTGATCCATCCCCTTCCTTGAATTAGCAGATCTTGCGATATACCCACTTTCTCATCCCGGTAGTAGGTGGTTGGACTCCCTATGAGTGGGCGGGTGTTAAAAATGTATTCAACCGGGTTTTTTAAAATATGTAAAAATTATGATGCTAACTTGCTTAACTAAAACCAATATCCAGACAGGTGTCAGCCTTTTTGAAACCAAGTATTACAATTATTATTGTTTCAGGTCAGACAATTATCATAAGAAAGACTAACAAGTTTGTGTCAACAATTTTAATTTTTTTTTTAAAATATAAAAATTGTATTTACAAAAAATAAAATCATACAAAAATAAAACAGTCTTAAAACAGCAGTCTTGGCAATATGAATAAATGTTTAAAAAAAAGGAATTTATGCTGCCATTGGTCAACGGGTATGATGTGTAGTAACACAATGATGGGAGACAATCGCTTCACATAGAATGTAGTAATACAATGATGGGAGATAACTTCACATAGAACATAGTAACACAAGTAAAACAATTCTCAACTAATTCAACAAAAATTGTTTGCTAGTTTTTAAGATCTGGAATGCATATTTGACGTTCCCCTTCAGCTAAAAAGATCTGTAACGCCTTTTGAAAAAGGTAGACACCCATTTTTCTCCTTTGCTGTGCACTCCAACTAGTAGCAGCTCCATAAAAATCTCCTTTTCTTATGTTAGTCACTTTGTGAATACCTAGAAAATTGTTTCGAATATACTTTAAAATCTGCAGCTCAATTACATTTTTTTAAAAATAAAATGACAGCAGTCAGAAATTATTTGATAAGTTATACTTTTGTCTTGTGTTAAATCAATAAAAATAGAACAATTTTAAACTAACTTAAGACACATTTTTTAATAAGATATCATTAGAAAATTGTAATTAAGTTCAACATGGAATATATTAGTTGTCTCATTATTTAGATATCAAGCAGGCCAGTTACACAGGCTATATAAATAAATTTCCTTATTAGAAAACTATAAGGCAAGTAAATGTTTGAAAAAAAAAATGTTACAAACCAATTGCTTCTAACATGCATGCCTCTCTAGTGTAAGCTTCTACAGGAATAACTGACTGAAAACAATGCAGTGATACAACACCCAGACCATCTCTCCAGATCCCTAAGATATGCTGCACTTTAGCACCCATCTGAAGAAAAAAAAATAGTGGTGTATAGGAAAAATATACAGAGAAAAATTAAATAATAAAAGAAGATGTCACAATCCAGTTTTAAAGAAAATGTGTCCAGGTTACTTTAAATATCAGTAAAGGTAATATTTTAACATTTCATTGAAGTTTTAGAGTTGTTCCATGAGTTAAATTTAGACTGTAGTGTAAGTAAAATAAAAAACAATCTAAACATTACATACCAAAAAAATTTTTTTAAATTTAAAGTACAAAACAGTAAAGCTATATGAAAATTTGTTGTTAAAAAGTTACATACAAATTCATTGTTGTTAAACTATATGCTAGTTGGGTCCTGTTAGCTATATGAAACTAATTGCTGTAAAGATACCTACCCTAGAAGTGTCTTTGTTCAGCTTAGAACAAGCTTCAAATAGATGTGAGTAGGGTCGTGACCTTTTTCCTTTGCCTATGTAAAAAATGGCACTGATGAAGATTGTAAACACCTCCAAATCTGGGAAATGGAGAAAAGTTAATATACAAGAGAATAAAAGCATATTCAAGCTGATAAATAATGTTACAGTTAAGTACTTGAAACATTTTTTTGATCAACTGCAGTTGATAAACATGAATATTACAAATTATTGTTGGAGGGAAAAGTGTTCACTGCAACAATTTTATTGATAAAAATAATTATAATATACTTTAATTATAAACAAAATAAATATAAAAATATTGTTACTTCAAAAAATGTGGCTATATTAACTTGCTAAAAAACTCAAAAACTAAGACGAAATATTTTAAAAACCTGTCATGTCTTTAGCTCTCAAAGGTAAATTTTTAGTCACTCTTGGATCAAGGAGGAGGTAAGTAAAGGATGATTTAGCACAGCCTTCCCTCCACTGGTGGCCTGTGCTGGCATTGAATGACTCGATCAGCTTCATTTCTAAATGGTCTAGTCCAGCAGAATCAAACTTGCCATTCAATGCTTGGATCATTTCTGGTGGGTAATCTAGGCAGAGAAGTTGAGAGGTTTCTTTAAATAGATATGTTTTTTTAAAATAAATCTTTACTTGTTTTATCTTTAAAAACAGTTTGATACTAGTAGGAAAATTAAGTTATGCACTTATTTAAGGAGGGATGATTCTTTAAAAATTGTGGAAAATAACATATCTACAGAGTTTACAAATTTTAATGTAATTTAAATGTAATATTTACCTGGGTAAGTAGTGGTTAGCGTCACCAGACCAGGGTTAGACTCCAGGCTAGCAAGGCGACGTAGGTAGACCTGTTTAGTGGCTATAGTGACAGGACCCAGCAACTCTCCATAGTTTTTAAGTCGGGCTGAAACCTCTTCACAACTCAACTTCTTTAGATGGTTTGGCACCAAAATATTATTGTCCAACTCGACCTTTGATCTGGTGACAGGGCTGCTGGTCTGTGATGGATCACAACTTTCTGCAAGGTGTTTGTGAGTTCTTGTGTCAGGAGAGGTAATTTGAATTGAAGACCAGTCATAGGCTTGAGTTGCTTCAGAATCCAAGCAAGAAGTTTTTGTCTTCAGGTTTTCATTCAATCTGGCAGGTGAGGAGTTGGCTTTGATTGGTTCTTTCTTTCCTGTATCATTTTTTCTGGTATGGGAGGTTTTTGGGGTGTCTGATGTGCTTTTGGCAGGCTGTGCTACTGGTTCACCTGTCTGCTGGGCTACTGTTTTACCTGTCTGCTGGACTACTGGTTTACTTGGCCTGGTCTGCAGCATGGACCAGTCGTAGATCTGCGTCTCCTCAGAGAAAGTTGATCCTGTGGTAACTGAGCTGTCCAGAGACCTGCGGTCACTGAGGCTGCCACAGTCAGATGGCAGCAGGCGCTCTACCAGTGTCAGGCCAGTTTTCCCATCCACTATATCTTTCACTGAGATTGTGCTGAAAATACTTTCATTGGAAATTCGTTTCTTTGGAGCTGTTAGAGAATATCTTAGACTCTCCCAAGGAGCTGCGAATACTTTGTCCTTACCATTAAGAACTGGTTGTTGTAAGAGTTGTGTAGTTTTCTGCTTGTGTGTGCCACAAGCCTGAGGGTGCTGAACATGAAAGCTGCCATCTAATGTCATCAAAGTGTCATCCAACAACATCTGTGTGGGGGACTTCCAGCCTGGCTTATAAGCTTTCATCACTTGATTGGGCTGGTCTGTGTCCAGTTGACTTAATGCTGGTAACTTGGATGGCAATACTTGGTCAGTCTTCATGGGACTTGAACCTACAAACTTATGTGGCCACTGCTTGTTGATGTCACATTGAGCTGTGTTACTTGTGTTTTCATCAAACCCTTCATCACAAGTTGTATACAAATCTGAAGATAAACCTGTGTCATTTAAACAACTCTTGTTACCTACACAGGACTGTAGAGGTTGTTTACCTTTGGTTGGTTCTGTTGGAACCAATTCTACCCCAGGTGCAGCAGATGGATGAGATGAGTTACCTCTCTTGCCTAATGGCTGAATGGAGTTATCTTTCTGATCAGCTTCAAGAATACTACACTTGTCCATAAAGTTAGCAGAGTTTAAAATAAATTCTGCCACCCTGTCTTGTGGACTAGCAACAGATTTTGGCAAGTTGAACTTTAAATATTTAGCCTTGGCCTGTGATGTGCACACCTGAGTGGACCCACTAGACCGGTCATTCACAAGTGTCAGAGTTGAGTCATCACTTGATTCTTTTCTCTGCTCACTCTTTGACCAGGGACTTGCAGCTTTGACAGGAGTCTTGTCCAGATCTTTTGGCATTGGCTGCTCTAGGTGGTTCTCAGAATCCAGGGTTGGATATAATTTACTATGAGATGTAAGTGTTTCAGGTACAACAAATTCAGTAGAAGGGGATTTCCCACCTGTAATTGCTTTTTCTTGAATAAGAGATACATTCTTACAATTATTGTTACTATTTGGATTTGACTGCTGTAACTTGGATTTATTTACACTCAAAGTTTCTTGAAAAACATTAGAATCATGAAAAGATTCTAATTTGTCCTCATCCTTAGCTTCATCTAAATCCCCCTTGCCCCCCACTTTGTTCTGCAACAGCTTTGATCCTAGCTTGATGTTGTTGGGAGAGGTGGCATCAAAATAAACTCTCTGGCCAGCCTCTAAAAAGTTGTACAACTGTTCTGTAATTGTCTCAGGCTGTTGAAGATCTTCCCCTATTTGAAACTGATCGTATTCAAGGGTCTGGTCTTGAAGCTCATGTTGTTTGTCATCAGCCAAACTTGAGAGCACATAATCTCTGATAACTGTATTGACGGTGTACTGGCGGATCAGCTTGGCAGATTCATCATGGCCTTCCTCAACAGCTAAATCATACGCTGTTTTACCATCCTGAAAAATGTATTGAGTCTTCTTTAGATATGAGGTCATTTTTTTAAAGAACAACTGGTCAATGTTTAGTTTTCATTACCATTAGTGGAGTTGGTACAGAAATAAATTACGTTAAAATTGATTATGTGTGGGTAAAGATTTCATAAGTTGTCTACAGTTGTTTTTACATGATCTTGCCCCCATACTTAAACAGATACCTGATCTTGAGTGACCTTGGCCCCATACTTAAACAAATACCTGATCTTGAGTGACCTTGGCCCCATACTTAAACAGCAACTTTAGTGTCTTGACATCACCCCATGAAGCAGCAATATGAAGTGGTGTTACACCTTCTGAGGATCTGAATAATCAAATTAAGTTCAGAAACTGATACAACACATTTTTTATTTTTTGTACTATTCAAAATTGTATTGACAAATTTTAAAAATCAATAAGTTACATACAGGTCAATATATATAAATAAATAAATGAATATATATATATATATATATATATATATATATATATATATATATATATATATATATATATATATATATATATATATATATATATATATATATATATATATATATATATATATATATATATATATATATATATATATATATATATATAAAGGTTTTTAACTTACTCAACATTTGGGTTACCCCCATAGCGCAGAATTAATTCTGTAATAACAAATCCTTGCCCAGCAGCCAGATGCATTGCGGACACATCGTAGGCATCATAAACTGCATTTGGATCCACACCATTTTTCAATTCTTTTTCAACTAATCTGAAATTTTAGGAATATGTTGAGACAAAAGTGTTTTAGAATTGGTTTCTAAATCCCCATAAATATAAATCTATGCATTTTGAAAGTCTATGCATTTAAAATTTCTACTACAATCTATATCCAGTAACTAGCTACTAGATCTAGACTAAATTTAGTCACACCAGAGTGTCTGTCTGCTCATTAACTTTCTATACTAGATTCAAGCTAGAACTCTACTACTAGATTCTAGTACTACTACTGTAGTAGTAGGCCTACTTGTTATACCTCACTAGTGCTTGATCTAGATCTAAGAATCTAGTGGTTAATGTTTCTAGACTAGTAGAATATAGTAGAATATAGATGGCTAGTACTTTGTCTTACTTAATTAACCCTTAACTTCTCAAGACTTAAAATAAAAATAAATCTTAAAGTAAAGTTTTTAACTCGCAGTAGCTGGCACCAGTTAATCACTGTTAATTGTTAATGAATAATATTAATAATAATGTGACTAGACTTAAAAGTTCTAGATTCTAGATCTAATATCTCATTAGTCTAGATCAGGGGTCTCCAAACTACGGCCCGCGGGCCAGATGCGGCCCGCAAGGTCCTCTCATCCGGCCCGCGGAGATCTTTTTGTCCACGGAAAAATGTCTGTTAGAGGTGGCTGAGGAACTTTGTCCAAAAAATTCAAAATAATTTGAAAATGTAGCTTTGGGTGCTAACACCTTTGTCCACCGTGTTGCAGACATTGGTGAAGACATTGTGACTTAAATAGCGAAAAATGCAATCACGTTTGACTATTTTTTAATTGCAATGGATGAGTCGCTGGACAGCTGTTCCACCTCTTAACTTCTTGTGTTCATTAGGGGTATGGCTGAAGACATGACCATAACACAAGAGCTGGCTTCCCTACATAATATGTATGGCACTGTTACCGGAGAGGATATATGCAATGAGTTTAAGAAAACATTTGCTGATTATAACTTGGACTGGACTAACCTCAGTTACCTGACTGTTGATGGGGAAAAGTACATTAGTGGCATAAAGAAAGTCTTGGTTGGACAAGCGAACGAGAAAAATATTCTACAACCAACGTTACTGCACTGTATTATTCACCAGCTAGCTTTGTGTACAAAATACATGGACATTAGCGGTGTACTGAATCCCTTTGGTGAAGATGGCGAATTTAATAAGGTCACATGGGCTCAACCATAGATATGGAATACGTGAAGAATAATTTGAGAGCAAACTTGGACCCCGAGTGTGTTGTCGGGGGGTGGCGGCACTTGAAATTTGTCGGGGGGGGGGGGGGGGGTCCATAACACCGAAGATATGCCTTAAAAAAACTCTGGCCCACGAACTGATATTTGATAGTCAATGCGGCCCTCGGTCTGAAAAGTTTGGAGACCCCTGGTCTAGATTAGAGAACACTAAATCTAGAACTAGATTCTAGACTAGTCTAGAGTCTACTAGTCTCTAGTCTAGACTCTAGTCTAGAGTCTAGACTCTAGACAGTCTAGCTGTCTAGAGTCTAGACTAGATCAAGTCTCTACACTCTACGGAGTCTTAAGTCAGTAGTCAGTGGGCTTGCTTATCTATTTTTGTATTCACTTTATTTTTTCGTCAAAAGCAGTGATATCAGATATTAGAATCTGTATTAAATTCTTCATCGCCGCATCCTTTATTTGTTTCTAGTAGCTCTAGATTCTAATATTTAGGCCCATTTATTTCTGTGAAATATAACTGTAAACTACTGTAAACAACTTTGAACTTCCCGCAGTCGCTTCCGCAAGCCTTTAATTTTTAAACTGCTAGCAAATAGCCTCCTGCTCATTGATCAGTGATTCCCAGATGGTTCATACTCATAGGTCATAGAACATGTATTGCGGGGGGGGGGGGGGGGGGCGCTTTTATTCCTGGGGGGGGGCGCTTTTATTCCTAGACATGTGGCAAATCTGCAGAATCAAATGCAGATTATTATATAGATATAGTAGGCCGATTGAATATTTGTTAAGGAAAGGGGGGTAGTATAATTGCAAGTTTAAAATACTTAAAAACTAAATTCTTATTTATTTTTTTTACTGTTGCAGGCAATTTGTTACTGCGAGGTGTGAAAATGTTTCCACGATTGACCGCAGGACACCACACTGAACATTACTCCTTAAATCCTAAATGTTTACTTTATCGTGTCAATACAAAACAAGATATGGCAAAGCTATATTCTTGGCCCAGATCTATATCTTTTAGCCAAAGGAAGGATTCTCGAGTTTGTCGCCCACGGCCTCAATGAAATACCGTCTGGACTAGGTCGCCCATGACCAGGGTTTCTTTAGATAGGGGAACGTGTGTATCGTTTCGGGGAGGGGGGGGGCAATTATTAGAAGATGTGTCTAGCGATGGAGTGACATGACTGACCTATGTGTCAAAATATAGTGGTGAGATGACTGACTCATGTGTCAAGATATAGTGGTGACATGACTGGATTATGTGTCAAGATATAGTGGTGACATGACTTGCCTAATGTGTCAAGATATAGTGGTGACATGACTTGCCTAATGTGTCAAGATATAGTGGTGACATGACTGGACTATGTGTCAAGATATAGTGGTGACATGACTGGCCTATGAGTCAAGATATAGTGGTGACATGACTGGCCTATGTGTCTAGATATAGTGGTGACATGGCTGGCCTATGTGTCAAGATATAGTGGTGACATGACTGGCCTATGTGTCTAGATATAGTGGTGACATGACTGGCCTATGTGTCAAGATATAGTGGTGACATGACTGGCCTATGTGTCTAGATATAGTGGTGACTTGACTGGCCTATGTGTCAAGATTTAGTGGTGACATGACTGGCCTATGTGTCTAGATATAGTGGTGACATGACTGGCCTATGTGTCAAGATATAGTGGTGACATGACTAGCCTATGTGTCTAGATATAGTGGTGACATGACTGGCCTATGTGTCAAGATATAGTGGTGACATGACTGGCCTATGTGTCAAGTGGTGACATGACTAGCCTATGTGTCAAGATATAGTGGTGATATGACTTGCCTATGTGTCAAGATATAGTGGTGACATGACTGGGCTATGTATCAAGATATAGTGGTGACTTAAACACACGCTTCAGGAAAAAAGTTATGTTTACGTTCAGAAAAGCTGTTGACAGTTTTTAAAAAATG
The DNA here is from genome assembly GCF_028476545.2 of Physella acuta. NCBI lineage: Eukaryota > Metazoa > Mollusca > Gastropoda > Physidae > Physella > Physella acuta. The sequence goes on from NW_026731598.1 coordinate 754,333, forward strand.
AATAATTCACACACTGACCGGCGACACATTTTGTTTTCAGAAATCATTTTGTCATAGCAGTACACCTGACTCATACACAGCTTTTGGCTACTCGGGTAGTCAAACGTTGACGTCACCCGGTGACGTCCATGCAAACAAGACGTTTTTTTTAAACCATAAGGCAAAAAAATTACTTCAAAATTTTGAAGGAACCAGAGGGATTTTATGAATAGACCCATAAAACAGACATGGCATAGACTAGATAACATGAAGGATTGTTTTTTCTCCTTGTTTTGTCATATAAGGAGATATATGCCGATTTAAATAGATTAACCAAAACATGTTATATAATTAATGGTTAGTGGATCATGGGAAATGTAATTTAAGAGTCTGGTAGGTGTGGGTAAAAAAGTGTTATATATGTGCACGATTCCTTGTTTAGCAGAGGCTGCGTGCAGAGACGTGGTTGTCAATCATTTCTTTATTGTCTCCCTTACCCATCAACGATTTTATTACACAAACATTGAACCAGCTTATTATCGTGCCTAGAAAACACACACACACACACACACACACACACATATATATATATATATATATATATATATATATATATATATATATATATATATATATATATATATATATATATATATATATATATATATATATATATATATATATATATATATATCATTTCAAATGCTCTTCTCGTTTTATTTAGAAGCTAACATTACCATTGTTGATACACTAATTAATTTGAATTCATCATTGCGTTAAAACCATTAGTAATTCTTAAATAAATGTGCATAATTGATATATTTAAAAATCACAGCCACGCCAATAAATCGATAATCTCCGTATCGATTTTTTGAAAAAAAAAACATTATTGATTTTCAGAACCTAGATACGTATGAAAAAAAAAGCTGCCTACAAAGCCCCTACATAAGGGGCACGTAAATTTTATCGATTGGTCTGATCGTACCTGTTCACGACGTCATGGAGCTAAATATTGATACCAGTACAAACAGCAGGGACACAAACTTTGTATATTGATAGCACTCCCCTCACCCCTCCACATCTGTGGACATAGAAAGTTAAAACGTCACACGGCCAGTATGTAGTATGTTCACTGTATGTATTCGATCCATACAAGCGATTGGCAAACGTGTATTGATAGGTCCATGACGTAGGGCATGGGAGGGGTTTAAATGGTGGAAATAACAAAGACGGGGGTGTTTATTTTTAGCCCGAGGAAAGTAAGTTTTGGGAATTTGATCTGGAAGGATTTGTTTGACAGAAGAGTTCTGTATACGAGACTGTGGTAGGGATTTTGTGATTCTGGGAGTATGATCGTTCTAGAGCAGTGAAAAGATTGTCAAGTTTTTGTTAAGGAAGTCGGGAAATCTTAGGTTTGTGTTGTAGACGAGTGAAGAAATTTGTCAAGTCTAGTTGATTCACAAAGTCTAGAAGATGTGTGGATCAGCCTCGGGTTGGTCTAAGTTCGCCCTGATCATCCTGCTGGTTGGGATAGCCATCCACATCGCGGGTTGGGCGACAACCAGCTGGATGACGTACAGTACCACCAACAATGTGGTGGAGACCAAAGTGGGCCTCTGGAGGATGGTGTCGTGTAACTCGGGGACTTGTTCGGACACCACGGTGGCATCACAGTACGAGACTGGTAATTACATTAATTAATTATGTATCTTAATTAATAAACTTGTAATTACATTATATTAGCTTAATTAATGATACATGTTAATTAATAAACTGGTAACTACATTAGCTTAACGAATTATATATGTTAATTAATGAGCTGCTAACTCGATTGGCTAAATTAAATGTAGATTTTAATTAATGAACTGGTAACTACATTGGATTAATTAAGTGCAAATTTTAATTAATGAACTAATAAATACAATTTTTTGTTTATTTAAGATTTTAATTAATGAACTGGTGACTATTTTGAATTATTGAAATAATTGTGTTATTATTTGCACTAGGTGTAACTAGAATACAAATAGCTCAGACATAATGAGTTCGATGACGGCGTGGCCGAGCAGTAGAGCGCTAGACTGCTAACCCGAAAGACTCGAGTTCGTTTCTCCAGATACCGGGTTCAATTCTGTAAGACGTTCCTGAGTCCACCCAGCTCTGATGGGTACCTGACTCACGTTATGGAAACAAAAAGAGGCTTGGCATAGTGCTGATCACACTATCCCCTTGTATGCCGAGGTTATTGAAACACATGAACTCTACTTCGTCTGTCCCATGGTCTTATTAATCTGTAGTTGTGGTTATTTACTGGTGTTCATTCTTTACACGATAACTTCAATTAGAGGTGTGTTTTCTGGGTTTTCTAATACATCGGTGCAGGTTATGTTGGTGTATGGGCGCCCATATGGAGGAGACACTACATGTCACCACCCTCGTATATCTTATAGGCTTATCATATCATATATAGACTGATTTTCTTTTAAATACAGGTGTAATATTTCATAAGACTTACTTTAGTTTAATCTTTTATAAGGGGTTCTCAATGTATTTTAATACGAATTAGCTGTTTGTAATCTCAGTAAAGTACAAGCGCCCTAGTGGGATGTCTAGTTTTATCATTTGCCTGTTATGATTTTACAGTAAAGTCTACAGTACATACATCATCAAAATGTCATGGTTTTTGTCTTGTCGTGTATTAACATCAAACTGTCATGTTTTTGTGTTGTGATATGTTGACATCATTAAACTATTATGGTTTTTATGTTGTCATATATCGACATCATCAAACTCACGTTTAGAACTATGTGAATGAATAAACTTATGACTAACCTGTGTGACCCCCCCCCCCCCCCCTCTCCCCCACTCCACAAATAGTTCTGTACCGACTTCATTAGATCGATGTGAATGAATAAACTTATGACTAACCTATGTGACCCCCCCCCCCTCTCTCCCCCACCCCACAGATGCCTTTAACGCTGTCCGAGGGCTGGAGACGGTGACCTTCTGTCTGGCCGTGTTTGTGGCCGTCCTCCTGATGATCTACATGTGTGCTGAGGGGCTGAGGAAACCTACGGTGGCGGCCGTCATCATGTCGCTGCTCTATATCGCTGGTACGTCTTTGTTGTGTGTTTGTTGCCAACTGTATCGCTGGTACGTCGCTGTTGTATGCTGTCTTTGTTTTTAAACTGTATCGCTGGTACGTCTTTGTTGTATGTTTGTTCCTAACTATATCGCTGGTACATCTTTGTTGTATGTTTGTTGCCAACTATATCGCTGGTACGGCATTGTTGTGTATTTGTTCCTAACTATATCGCTGGTACGGCATTGTTGGTACGTCCATGTTGTATATTTGATCCTAACTATATCGCTGGTACATCCATGTTGTGTCTTTGTTGTGTGTTTGTTCCTAACTATATCGCTGGTACGTTCTTGTTGTATGTTGGTTCCTAACTATATCGCTGGTACGTTCTTGTTGTATGTTGGTTCCTAACTATATCGCTGGTACGTTCTTGTTGTGTGCTGTCTTTGATCCTAACTGTATTGCTGGTACGTCCGTGTTGTGTGTTTGTTCCTAACTGTATCGCTGGTACGTCCATATTGTATTTGTTCCTAACTGTATCGCTGGTATGTCTTTGTTGTGTGTTTGTTCCTAACTGTATCGCTGGTACGTCCATATTGTCTTTAGCGTTAGGTTTTGTACGTCCATGTTGTTTATAACCAGCCTATAATATACCAATGCTTATCTATTTTCAGGTGGTTGTAGCTTTGTCGGGATGGTTGTCTTCATCACCACCGTCCCCGACCCCTACGTCGTGTCCTTCTCCCTGGGTCTGACCGTCATCGCCATGACCCTCATCCTTATCGCCGGCACCCTCATGATCCCCGACAGCTTCGAGTCCGACTACGACGACGACGACGAGTTCTACAACGGTCGCCGACGCAGTGTCGTCTCGCCCATGTCCATACGGAAACGAGGCCCGCCCTCCCGGGGAATCACGCCCATCTCCTACAAGGGCGGGGTGGAGGGGAGCCGTTGGAGGAGCTACTAGAGGAGCTGAGGTGAAGAGGTAACACAAGAACAGCCTCTATGACGACAGCGTGCTGTATGGAAGAACAGCCCATAAGATGACAGCGTGCTGTATGGGTGCTGTGTTAACTCTTCCAATGTAAACATCAATGTAAACATCAGTGTAAACATCAATGTAAACATCAGTGTAAACATCAGTGTAAACATCAGTGTAAACACATTAATATCAACATCAATGAAAATATCAAATGATCAACGCCACACACAGTCTAAAAGGATGTAAAGTACTATTTCCAAATAGGCCAACTCCATTTTAAAATGTTTTCTATTTTTTTTTACTCTTGCTTACTTTAAAAATTCGCCATACAAGTATAGGCCTATGTGTGTGTTTTCAAAAGAAGGAAATTGAAAATAAATTATATTGGCTTATAAATAAAAATAAAAACAACTCCATGTATAGAGAAATCACGAAGCCAAAATAGATTCGCCTTGTATATTCGCCCCCACCCCTCACTATTCACCCTACACATACGCCCCCTACACACACGCCCCCCCCCCCACACACACATAAACACGCACCACCACCACCACACACTAAGCTGAATACAGCACTTACTCAACCACACCCCACGTCCCCCAAACCTTTCGGCTTTCTCACAGATATATTTTTTTTTAATTCGGCGTTTTAATTTGTTGTTAATAAGAAAAAAATAATCATGCGATAAGAAATTTCTTTTTTTTTCTTGGACTGTTTTCTTCTACTAGATATACAGATTTACTGAGGTAAACATAAACAAACATATTGTTTCTGTGACATATAAAATCCAACACGTCCTCTTGATTGTAAATGTTGTAGCTGCTACTGTCCATTGAGATGAAAAAAAATTATAACACAACTATAACGACCAGTGGAGTTACTCTACAGTTTAACTGTTCTAGCACCTAGTTGCTCGCCCAATGTTTTGTCTTGTCTAACTTCATGTATATGTATATAAGCTTACATATACGTTAACCTGTATCCAAATCCCGTGCCCTACCTGATTAAAAGGTAAAGTTGCTGTGATATGCGTTTACCTTAGACGGCACCATGGGACTAACACGTTTACCTATGTGTACACATATTCTATTATTAGCTTTTCATCTGTCTCACTTATATTTAAAGAAAAAAAAATGACATGTTTTTACTCAATGAATTTACTGTTTATCCTTTTTATAACTTGGACCTCGACTTGACCACCACATTTGACTCACACTTACACACACATTCAGTGACGTCACATCTCGCTTTGTCTTGTGCTTAAGGCAATTTTTGTTACAAGTTTAAAATTAAATTAAAGAACAAGTTTTTTTGTTATCATGCTATGATTGTAACTGGAATGGAATGTGTGTTTGAGACAGTATTTATGTTGTGTTCAGAGGGTTAAAAACTAGTTTGGTACAACATTTGTAAAAATCTGGCCACCTTAATAAGCAGAACGGCGCGCGTGAATTTTATTTCTAACACTGTTTTATTAATACAACACTGTTTAAATAATACGATTACCAATGTCATATGCATACAATGACTCCATATGTGGCATATAAAAAAAAGTAAAAGTTACTAGAGAAAGTGCCAGGTTTTGTTACTCTTAAGAATAACATACAAACCCTACATACTGTAGATAGCATCTCGCCTATATCCTGCGCCACAGATCTCGACACAGTTCAATGCAAAAGACCGACTTCATTAGAAGCAAAGTTACAAAATTGGTCTTTAAGTTTTGATGAGTACAGGAGTAGTTGAAAAATACAAGTAAAACTAAATTGTGATCGTCGATTTTCCGAAAAGTGTGTATTGGTTAAACTTTTCTAATGTTCAATTTAATAAAAACGAACTACTAAAAAGGTTAACAGCTTAGCTTGTATATGTTACATACAACCACACATTCCGTACCGACTTCGTGTTGTATGATATAACTACAATCCATGAGATGTTTAAAGCAAACTGAAATAGAAAATATGTGTACCAAAAGCAAAAGATATTTTATATATCTCATCTAATGTGCATTGGTCCTTAAACTAAGCGCCATCATTGCTAGATCAAAATTAAACTTTTTGAAAAAGAATATTTGGAAACATTTCATAACATAAATAAATAATCTCGAAGAAAATTGCTAATAAAAATGCCGGCACTCTTTCTGGAAGAAAAACAAAAAGAACAACCGTGGATTGACGTATCGATGATGACGTCAGAACACTCTTGCATAGAAACCATCTTTCTTGTTTGTGTTGTTAAAGAAAAAAAAGTCAAAAATTTATTAAATATTGGAGAAATTAAACAATTAAATTCACCCCATTTTATTTAGAAGATATAAAAAAAGCAATAGGTTGCTGGAATTTAAGGTAGGTCCCTTACACAAGCTGAAAGACCAGCCAACATGCGGGAAGTCATTTCCATTCATCTCGGTCAGGCTGGCGTCCAAATAGGTAATGCATGTTGGGAGTTGTACTGTCTGGAACACGGGATCCAACCGGACGGCCAGATGCCATCCGACAAAACCATCGGTGGTGGTGACGATTCGTTCAACACATTTTTTAGCGAGACGGGGTCGGGGAAGCACGTCCCTAGGGCAGCTTTCCTAGACCTGGAACCCACGGTGGTAGACGAGGTGAGGACAGGGACCTACAGACAACTCTTTCATCCCGAGCAGCTGATCTCAGGTAAGTCCAGGTGATGTTTAGGGGGGGGGGGGGGTGCGTGTGTACTGATGCGTTGTAATTGACATAGGAAGTTTAGGTTTAGGTTAAGATCTAAGACTACAGCTGTTTAACTTTAAAACACAGCTGTTGGCCTGTAGACTTAGACATTCTTATTCTAAACTTTTGATTTATTCATGTTGAAATGTAACATTCATTTAACAGTTAAATGTAGTAGTTCATGAATTAAAACTCGATAGTTCAAGTGTGCACGACACTTTGGTGTGGTAGTTCAAGTGTGCACGACACTTTGGTGTGGTAGTTCAAGTGTGTCAGGACACTTGCACGACACTTTGGTGTTGTAGTTCAAATGTGTCAGGACACTTGCACGACACTTTGGTGTTGTAGTTCAAATGTGTCAGGACACTTGCACGACACTTTGGTGTGGTAGTTCAAGTGTGTCAGGACACTTGCACGACACTTTGTTGTTGTAGTTCAAATGTGTCAGGACACTTGCACGACACTTTGGTGTTGTAGTTCAAGTGTGTCAGGACACTTGCACGACACTTTGGTTTGGTAGTTCAAGTGTGTCAGGACACTTTGGTGTGGTAGTTCAAGTGTGTCAGGACACTTGCACGACACTTTGGTGTGGTAGTTCAAGTGTGTCAGGACACTTGCACGACACTTTGGTGTTGTAGTTCAAATGTGTCAGGACACTTGCACGACACTTTGGTGTGGTAGTTCAAGTGTGTCAGGACACTTGCACGACACTTTGGTGTTGTAGTTCAAATGTGTCAGGACACTTGCACGACACTTTGGTGTTGTAGTTCAAATGTGTCAGGACACTTGCACGACACTTTGGTGTGGTAGTTCAAGTGTGTCAGGACACTTGCACGACACTTTGGTGTGGTAGTTCAAGTGTGTCAGGACACTTGCATGACACTTTGGTGTGGTAGTTCAAGTGTATCAGGACACTTTGGTGTGGTAGTTCAAGTGTGTCAGGACACTTTGGTGTGGTAGTTCAAGTGTGTCAGGACACTTGCACGACACTTTGGTGTGGTAGTTCAAGTGTGTCAGGACACTTGCACGACACTTTGGTGTTGTAGTTCAAATGTGTCAGGACACTTGCACGACACTTTGGTGTGGTAGTTCAAGTGTGTCAGGACACGTGCATGACACTTTGGTGTTGTAGTTCAAATGTGTCAGGACACTTGCACGACACTTTGGTGTGGTAGTTCAAGTGTGTCAGGACACTTGCACGACACTTTGGTGTGGTAGTTCAAATGTGTCAGGACACGTGCATGACACTTTGGTGTTGTAGTTCAAATGTGTCAGGACACTTTGGTGTGGTAGTTCAAGTGTGCACGACACTTTGGTGTGGTAGTTCAAGTGTGTCAGGACACTTGCACGACACTTAGGTGTTGTAGTTCAAATGTGTCAGGACACTTGCACGACACTTTAGTGTGGTAGTTCAAATGTGTCAGGACACTTGCACGACACCTTGGTGTGGTAGTTCAGGTGTGTCAGGACACTTGCACGACACTTTGGTGTGGTAGTTCAAATGTGTCAGGACACTTGCACGACACTTTGGTGTGGTAGTTCAAGTGTGTCAGGACACTTTGGTGTGGTAGTTCAAGTGTGTCAGGACACTTGCACGACACTTTGGATTTATCTTGAGTCACCTGTTGTTTTAGTCACCAGTGATGGAATTTAACAAAATAGTTCCTGGAATTATAAAAAAAAAATTACATTTATTTTTTAAAAAAGCATCCCCTTATATGCGCCTCGTGAACTCTACTTTAGAATGGTAAATCTGAAGATTGATTATAGATTGTAATTTTTGTTAACAGTGTCTCTTCTATAACCCTAACTCTGGTTCAAACCCTTGCCCTTATCCCAATCCCAAACTTTTTCCTGATTCTGGCCCTAAACCTAATTTACTTGTAGAAAAAACGATCCTGTTTGCTGGGGCTTTTTTCTGTTTTCATGAATGCTAGCTATTATTTATTGTTACCCTAACTCTAGCCCTGTACTGATTTTATCCTTAACCATAACCCTAATTAATATTAACTCCGAACCTAATCATGACACTAGTAGAAATGGAACGATTTTTCATTGTAATGTAGGCTGTTTATAAGGTCTTAATCTTACTTAGCCCTGATCCTAACGACATTAGCGGCAGAAAAACAAGCATCGTTACGTTATTGTCATGTTCTGCCGACGTTGTTACACTGAATTTAGTTTTCGTGTAATAATAGAACATCTTGAGTGATTGCCAGGGTTCACGGAAAGACTTATAAGCATTAGCTTCTGTGAAATATGTTTGTCAGTCTTTAGAATGTGACTAGACCAACATTGAAAAATAATTGGCTTCTATTTATGGGTTCAATTTTCAAAAAAGTAGAGCAAAGGGCGTTAAGTTTTGTTGTGTAGCTATTGGTATAATTTCTTGGATTACCGTTCTTGCATCATGACAAAGCGATTGTGTAACGGTAAAAGTCTTATATAGTATTGAACCCATTTTTGTTAGTATCCCAGTCCTTAATCCTTGCCTATAACAGCGATACCACTTAACATATTCATATAGCTATTATCACTCCTTCCGATACTTAACGTGTCAGTTTATATTTAGGATAAAGGTTAGGATTATGACTAGAGCTAATAGAGCTTTAAAAATCACTTCATGTTGTACTAGCGAACATCATCGACACACTTATCCAATTTATGAAGATGACTGTGTTCCTGTATGGTTACTTTTACATTAGGTCTTATGGTTTAGGTTTGTCTTAAGCTAGAAAGTATAAGTACCTACATCAGAACAATTAAACAATTACATAGGAATACTATAATCGACGTGTGGATAAACGATTTTCTATCACATTTGGGATAAAGACGGGGTTAACAGATTATCTTAATCTTTATCCGTGTTGCGTGCGGAACACATACAAACAAGACCTACCATAACTTTTATAAAGATTCGTACGATCTATTTTATAAACATAGATAAATGTGTAGATGTTTTCCCCACCCAATTTTATAATGATTAGCTCCGTGTATTTTGTGACATATCACCTCATTAGGCGACACCTGGTGGCAAAATACGTTTGCCAGTCACAAGCAGTAAAAAAATATTATGTTTCCAAAGGGCAATAACTGTAATTCCTAATGAACGTTTTACTTTCATTATGTCGAATGGTTCTGTGTGGATGCACGCCCTGTAAAACTATTGATCTTTTATATCTGAGTAAGCGATCACTGAGTCCCATAATATGTTATTGTGTAGAACTAATCCCGGGTAGATGAGGCTTGGGACGCAACTCTTCTAGGAGAGACAACTCCAAAATCAAACAACTGCTGCCTTGTAGTTTGTTCTTGGTTGGACAAAGTCTATGGAAGCAAATCCAAAAAGGAAAAGCAGGCTGAACTCGGCGTCAATGGCCTCAATGGCGCATAACCAGTTGACACGTATCCTTAATTGTGATGGAGAGAATCCCTTCCAACATTAAAAAATTAAGAACGAAGAAGAAGAAGAAGTAGAACTAATTAACCGACATGTGTCGTAGTGTGATACCACATATATGCCTAGAACTCTAATTAGCTAAAGCGGACATTACACTTAAATACATCTAAAATATGTGTTGACATAATTTTTGAACGATAATGGCATTAAAATTTGTTATCGATGATCATTTGATCGCCGGCTGAAACCTTTGAACAAGTGAAAGCTTTTATCGGCAGGTATCGATGGGGCCATTAGAAATGTGAAGTGCTCATTAGCGGGACTTGAGTTACAAATGGACATGGTCTGATGTCCATCTGTCGATGGGTACTGGTGTCTCCCTCTGTAAGGTAGTACAGGGCATGACACTATCTAATCAGCTTGTTGTTTTTTTCTGCTAGAATTGATGAGTGGAAAATTTTAAGGATTATGGTTAGGACAGTCGCAGTATGACATCAGTAACTAAACGATGCCACGAAGATTGTTAGGGTTAGGATTAGGAAGGTCACACCAAAGTATGACATCGGTAACTAAACGATGCCACGAAGATTGTTAGGGTTAGGATTAGGAAGGTCGTAGCAAGTTATATGTGTTGAAAAAATAGCAATGATTAGGGTTTATGAAGATCGCACCAAGTTAGTCATGAAGATGTATAGAAAACTGTAGAAATGAAGCAGTCACAGTGTGGTCTGACTAGAGGACGAAAGCAAGGGTATTATATCACTTTGTGGGTTATAACTGGGTTGTAAGCTGTAAATTTGGTTTGAATATTCAATCTTTAAGAATCAGAAGATATTTTATGAAGTTTAAAAATAACTTCTATTGTGTGTAATGGTGTGAAATAGGGTCTAGCCTTTATGTTTGTTACATCCATGTAACAGCAGTTACTTACAGTAACTGACACGAAAATCGTTATCGTCATTTAATCGTCGTCTTGACCTCAAGCAGGCTTTACAATTATTTTTAGCGCCCAACACACTATTCAAATTAAATGTTTTTTTTTTAAGAAACTTATCTAACGTTTTTTAAATGTTTGTATACAGGTACAACAGATTTACTTTCATGTTAAATCTAGTTGTATAAAAGTTTTCTCTTCTCTCTGTGCTCAGGTAAAGAAGATGCAGCCAACAACTACGCGAGAGGGCACTACACGATCGGGAAGGAAGTTGTGGATTTGGTACTGGACAGGACACGGAAACTGGCCGACTTGTGCACGGGCTTACAGGGGTTCTTCGTCTTCCACAGCTTTGGTGGGGGCACGGGCTCGGGGTTCACCTCCCTCCTCATGGAGAGGCTGTCTGTCGACTACGGGAAAAAATCGAAAATTGAATTCTCCATTTATCCCGCGCCACAGATCTCGACGGCCATTGTGGAGCCGTACAACTCCATCCTAGTGACGCACACCACTCTAGAACATTCCGACTGCTCGTTTCTTGTCGACAATGAAGCCGTGTACGATGTTTGCAGACGAAATTTGGACATTGAACGACCGACATACACAAATTTAAACCGTCTTGTTGCGCAAGTTGTATCGTCCATCACAGCGTCTTTGAGGTTTGACGGAGCTTTGAATGTGGACCTTCTGGAATTTCAGACCAACCTTGTCCCCTACCCTCGCATCCATTTCCCCCTAGTCATCAACTCCCCCATCATATCAGCAGAGAAGGCGTACCACGAGCAGTTGAGCGTGGCTGAGATCACCAACGGCTGCTTTGAGCCCGGGAACCAGCTGGTCAAGTGCGACCCCCGCCACGGCAAGTACATGTCCTGTATCCTGCTCTACCGAGGGGACGTCGTGCCCAAAGACGTCAACGCCGCCATCGCCACCATCAAAACCAAAAGAACCATCCAGTTTGTCGACTGGTGCCCGACAGGTTTTAAGGTGGGCATCAACTACCAGCCGCCCACGGTGGTACCCGGGGGTGACTTGGCCAAGGTGCAGAGGGCCGTGTGTATGCTGAGTAACACGACGGCAATATCGGAGGCTTGGGCTCGGCTAGATCACAAGTTTGACCTGCTCTACGCTAAACGTGCATTCGTCCACTGGTAAGTCACACACAATGTAGGGATATATCGCTACACTAAGCTGATTAACATTTGGCTAATTACATTGGTAAGTCACCGCCACTAGATCATACACTATGTAGGGATATGTCCTTACACTTAGCTGATTAACATTTGGCTAATTACATTGGTAAGTCACCGTCACTAGATCACACACTATGTAGGGATATGTCCTTACACTTAGCTGATTAACATTTGGCTAATTACATTGGTAAGTCACCGCCACTAGATCACATACTATGTAGGGATATGTCCTTACTCTTAGCTGATTAACATTTGGCTAATTACATTGGTAAGTCATCGCCACTAGATCACACACAATGTAGGGATATGTCGTCACACTTAGCTGATTAACATTTGGCTAATTACATTGGTAAGTCACCGCCACTAGATCACATACTATGTAGGGATATGTCCTTACTCTTAGCTGATTAACATTTGGCTAATTACATTGGTAAGTCATCGCCACTAGATCACACACAATGTAGGGATATGTCGTCACACTTAGCTGATTAACATTTGGCTAATTACATCGGTAAGTCACCGCCACTAGATCACACACTATGTAAGGATATGTACATACACTTAGCTGATTAACATTTGGCTAATTACATTAGTTAGTCAGCACGCCTAGATCACACACTAGTTTACTGCACATCCATATGTGGTCACACTTAGCTAATTAATTGATAGGTAGTCAAACGTAGCTAATTTACATTTATCAAATTACTTCGGACAGTATACACCCATAGCACACACAACACTATCATTTTACATTCGTGAGTATCCAAACACACTCATCACTATCAAATAACTTGCCATCATGGCGAAAGTAGCTTCGCCCCATAATGATGTAGAACTCTTAATCCGTTAGTATCAACAAAGTATAATAGTGCTAGAAATAAATGTATTTGTATCTTCGTCTATGCTGCTCCCTTCTTGAGTACTGTCAAGATCTATGTGTCATTCGCATGTCATCACATTTACATACTTGTCGTTGTGTTGTATGAATACTGTCAAGTGTCATTCCAATGTCACCAAATTTAGATACGTGTCGTTGTATTGTTTAAGTGCTGTCAAGATCTGTGTCATTCCCATGTCATCACATTTACATACTTGTCGTTGTGTTGTTTGAGTACTGTCAAGATCTATATGTCATTCCCATGTCATCACATTTAGATACTTGTCGTTGTGTTGAGTACTGTCAAGATCTATATGTCATTCCCATGTCATCACATTTAGATACTTGTCGTTGTGTTGAGTACTGTCAAGATCTATATGTCATTCGCATGTCATCACATTTAGATACTTGTCATTGTGTTGTTTGAGTACTGTCAAGATCTATATGTCATTCCCATGTCATCACATTTAGATACTTGTCGTTGTGTTGAGTACTGTCAAGATCTATATGTCATTCCCATGTCATCACATTTAGATACTTGTCGTTGTGTTGAGTACTGTCAAGATCTATATGTCATTCGCATGTCATCACATTTAGATACTTGTCATTGTGTTGTTTGAGTACTGTCAAGATCTATGTGTCATTCCCATGTCATCACATTTAGATACTTGTCATTGTGTTGAGTACTGTCAAGATCTATATGTCATTCTCATGTCACCAAATTTAGATACTTGTCGTTGTGTTTGAGTACTGTCAAGATCTATGTTTCATTCTCATGTCACCAAATTTAGATACTTGTCGTTGTGTTTGAGTAGTGCCCTGTCTCTAGCACCTCTTCCCCCCCCCCTCCCCAGGTATGTTGGTGAAGGTATGGAAGAGGGTGAGTTCTCCGAGGCACGTGAAGACCTGGCTGCCCTGGAAAAAGATTATGAAGAAGTTGGATTGGATTCGGTGGCGGAAGAAGGCGAGGGTGAAGGCGAAGAGTACTAAAAAAGTTCCAGCAGAGAAGATGAGGCGACCATTTGTTTACCCCACCCAAGCCACAGAGGAGAATTGTTGACTGACTTTGTGACATCTTTGGTGTTGTTGTTCTTGTGTGACGGACAGTTTTTGACTGCTAGAACTGGTCTTTCATAATTCATGAATTTCCGGGATATTGTGACGACATGACGGATGGTTACACAAGGAATATCATTTTCAACAATTAGCTTTTAATTATATTTATATACTGCATACATGGACGTTTTATAGACGACGATATACACCTTATATTTGTGTACGCATATAATTGTTCGTACACAGAAGCAGAGATACATACAGACTTGATATAACTTTGAGTATTGTGTTTATATAGATGTTTAGATCGAACTTTTAATTTGTAGAACTTTGAATTCTTTGAAAGAAAACCACTGTACGATAGAGATGTGTTTAGACCGGCCGAGATCCTGGTGTGGATGGTTTGGTCTGGTCCATGGTGGCAATACAACGTCTTTATTCAACTCTGGCTTGGCTTCTCATTTACTGGTGGTGGTTGGCTGGTGTTTGGTGGTGGTTGGCTTCTCATTTAGTGGTGGTGATTGGCTGGTGTTTGGTGGTGATTGGCTGGTGTTTGGTGACTAATTGGCTGGTGTTTGGTGGTGATTGGCTGGTGTTTGGTGGTGGTTGGCTGGTGTTTGGTGGTGGTTGGCTGGTGTATGGTGGTGGTTGGCTGGTGTTTGGTGGTGATTGGCTGGTGTTTGGTGGTGATTGGCTGGTGTTTGGTGGTGGTTGGCTGGTGTTTGGTGGTGGTTGGCTGGTGTATGGTGGTGGTTGGCTGGTGTTTTGTGGTAAATGGCTGGTGTTTGGTGATGATTGGCTGGTGTTTGGTGGTGATTGGCTGGTGTTTGGTGGTGATTGGCTGGTGTTTGGTGACTAATTGGCTGGTGTTTGGTGACTAATTGGCTGGCGTTTGGTGGTGATTGGCTGGTGTTTGGTGACTAATGGGCTGGCGTTTGGTGGTGATTGGCTGGCGTTTGGTGGTGATTGGCTGGTGTTTGGTGGTGGTTGGCTGGCGTTTGGTGGTGGTTGGCTGGCGTTTGGTGGTGATTGGCTGGTGTTTGGTGGTGGTTGGCTGGTGTTTGGTGGTGGTTGGCTGGTGTTTGGTGGTGATTGGCTGGTGTTTGGTGGTGATTGGCTGGTGTTTGGTGGTGGTTGGCTGGTGTTTGGTGGTGGTTGGCTGGTGTTTGGTGGTGATTGGCTGGTGTTTGGTGGTGATTGGCTGGTGTTTGGTGGTGGTTGGCTGGTGTTTGGTGGTGATTGGCTGGTGTTTGGTGGTGGTTGGCTGGTGTTTGGTGGTGGTTGGCTGGTGTTTGGTGGTGATTGGCTGGTGTTTGGTGGTGATTGGCTGGTGTTTGGTGGTGATTGGCTGGTGTTTGGTGGTGGTTGGCTGGTGTTTGGTGGTGGTTGGCTGGTGTATGGTGGTGGTTGGCTGGTGTTTTGTGGTAAATGGCTGGTGTTTGGTGATGATTGGCTGGTGTTTGGTGGTGATTGGCTGGTGTTTGGTGGTGATTGGCTGGTGTTTGGTGACTAATTGGCTGGTGTTTGGTGACTAATTGGCTGGCGTTTGGTGGTGATTGGCTGGTGTTTGGTGACTAATGGGCTGGCGTTTGGTGGTGGTTGGCTGGCGTTTGGTGGTGATTGGCTGGTGTTTGGTGGTGGTTGGCTGGTGTTTGGTGGTGGTTGGCTGGTGTTTGGTGGTGATTGGCTGGTGTTTGGTGGTGATTGGCTGGTGTTTGGTGGTGGTTGGCTGGTGTTTGGTGGTGGTTGGCTGGTGTTTGGTGGTGATTGGCTGGTGTTTGGTGGTGATTGGCTGGTGTTTGGTGGTGGTTGGCTGGTGTTTGGTGGTGATTGGCTGGTGTTTGGTGATTGATTGGCTGGTGTTTGGTGGTGGTTGGCTGGTGTTTGGTGGTGATTGGCTGGTGTATGGTGGTGGTTGGCTGGTGTTTGGTGACTAATTGGCTGGCATTTGGTGGTGATTGACTGGTGTTTGGTGGTGGTTGGCTGGTGTATGGTGGTGGTTGGCTGGTGTTTGGTGACTAATTGGCTGGCGTTTGGTGGTGATTGGCTGGTGTTTGGTGGTGATTGGCTGGTGTTTGCTGGTGGTTGGCTGGTGTTTGGTGGTGGTTGGCTGGTGTTTGGTGACTAATTGGCTGGCGTTTGGTGGTGATTGGCTGGTGTTTGGTGGTGATTGGCTGGTGTTTGGTGACTAATTGGCTGGCGTTTGGTGGTGATTGGCTGGTGTTTGGTGGTAATTGGCTGGTGTTTGGTGGTGGTTGGCTGGTGTTTGGTGACTAATTGGCTGGTGTTTGGTGGTGGTTGGCTGGTGTTTGGTGGTGGTTGGCTGGTGTATGGTGGTGGTTGGCTGGTGTTTGTTGGTGATTGGCTGGTGTTTGGTGGTAATTGGCTGGTGTTTGGTTGGTGTTGGCTGGTGTTTGGTGACTAATTGGCTGGTGTATGGTGGTGGTTGGCTGGTGTTTGGTGGTGATTGGCTGGTGTTCGGTGATGATTGGCTGGTGTTTGGTGGTGATTGGCTGGTGTTTGGTGACTAATTGGCTAGTGTTTGGTGACTAATTGGCTGGCGTTTGGTGGTGATTGGCTGGTGTTTGGTGACTAATGGGCTGGCGGTTGGTGGTGGTTGGCTGGTGTTTGGTGGTGATTGGCTGGCGTTTGGTGGTGGTTGGCTGGTGTTTGGTGGTGATTGGCTGGTGTTTGGTGGTGATTGGCTGGTGTTTGGTGGTGATTGGCTGGTGTTTGGTGACTAATTGGCTGGTGTTTGGTGGTGATTGGCTGGTGTTTGGTGGTGGTTGGCTGGTGTTTGGTGGTGGTTGGCTGGTGTATGGTGGTGGTTGGCTGGTGTTTGGTGGTGATTGGCTGGTGTTTGGTGGTGATTGGCTGGTGTTTGGTGGTGGTTGGCTGGTGTTTGGTGGTGGTTGGCTGGTGTATGGTGGTGGTTGGCTGGTGTTTTGTGGTAAATGGCTGGTGTTTGGTGATGATTGGCTGGTGTTTGGTGGTGATTGGCTGGTGTTTGGTGGTGATTGGCTGGTGTTTGGTGACTAATTGGCTGGTGTTTGGTGACTAATTGGCTGGCGTTTGGTGGTGGTTGGCTGGTGTTTGGTGGTGATTGGCTGGTGTTTGGTGGTGGTTGGCTGGTGTTTGGTGGTGGTTGGCTGGTGTTTGGTGGTGATTGGCTGGTGTTTGGTGGTGATTGGCTGGTGTTTGGTGGTGGTTGGCTGGTGTTTGGTGGTGGTTGGCTGGTGTTTGGTGGTGATTGGCTGGTGTTTGGTGGTGATTGGCTGGTGTTTGGTGGTGGTTGGCTGGTGTTTGGTGGTGATTGGCTGGTGTTTGGTGATTGATTGGCTGGTGTTTGGTGACTAATTGGCTAGTGTTTGGTGACTAATTGGCTGGCGTTTGGTGGTGATTGGCTGGTGTTTGGTGACTAATGGGCTGGCGTTTGGTGGTGGTTGGCTGGTGTTTGGTGGTGATTGGCTGGCGTTTGGTGGTGGTTGGCTGGTGTTTGGTGGTGATTGGCTGGTGTTTGGTGGTGGTTGGCTGGTGTTTGGTGGTGATTGGCTGGTGTTTGGTGGTGGTTGGCTGGTGTTTGGTGGTGATTGGCTGGTGTTTGGTGGTGGTTGGCTGGTGTTTGGTGGTGGTTGGCTGGTGTATGGTGGTGCTTGGCTGGTGTTTGGTGGTGGTTGGCTGGTGTATGGTGGTGCTTGGCTGGTGTTTGGTGGTGATTGGCTGGTGTTTGGTGACTAATGGGCTGGTGTTTGGTGGTGGTTGGCTGGTGTTTGGTGGTGATTGGCTGGTGTTTGGTGGTGGTTGGCTGGTGTTTGGTGACTAATTGGCTGGCGTTTGGTGGTGATTGGCTGGTGTTTGGTGACTAATTGGCTGGCGTTTGGTGGTAATTGGCTGGTGTTTGGTGGTGATTGGCTGGCGTTTGGTGGTGGTTGGCTGGTGTTTGGTGGTGATTGGCTGGTGTTTGGTGACTAATTGGCTGGCGTTTGGTGGTGATTGGCTTCTCATTCGGTGGTGATTAGCTTGGTGTGATACCACTAGCTGAATGTCATGGTGTAATTTGACAGATTGAATGTCATACTGTGATTTCTCTTATTGCACGTCTGCTTGTCATTTCACTGACTGGATGTCATGGTGTGATTTCAATTACTGGATGTCATGGTGTCATTTCAATGACTGAATGTCATGGTGTCATTTCACTGACTGAATGTCATGGTGTCATTTCAATGAACAAATGTGTCCTATCACGTTTAATTAGAAAGAGCATCACCTGGCTATCGAGATTTAAAAATGTCTGCATAATCCAACTTTAATTTGAGCGCGGTAAGTCTGTCTGTTAATTGGCTAGCATAATTAGTCTTTAACAAGGCAGCCTGTTAATTGGCTAGGCATGATAAGTCTGAACAATAGTCTGTTTGTTGGCTAGCCTTGTAAGTCTTTAACAAGACAGTCTGTTAATTGGTTAGCCTTGTAAGTCTTTAACAAGACAGTCTGTTAATTGGTTAGCCTTGTAAGTCTTTAACAAGACCATTGTTTCTTCCAGACCTTTTTCTCCGGGGGGGGGGGGGGGCACTTGAAATTTTCGGCGGGGGAGGGGAGGGCGGTAGACTTTTTCGGCGGGCGGACACTGTTAAAAGAATATATTTTCTATATAAATTATATAAATTTCATTTTGTTCGGGGGGGGGGGGCTTACACACTTTCAGAGTGGCAAAACGTCTGTGCTTTCTTTAAAAAGTTATGTTTACAATGTCTTATTTCCATCAATTTAAAATTAGATTTTGTAAACTCTTAAGGGATCTCCGTGGGCCTCCATCTTGCTCTGACACTAGATGCCATGCTTTAAACTGCAAATCGCAAGTTTGAAATAACTCAAGGTTGTTTTTTTTTTTACTGGCGACCGAAAACATGCAGACCATCAAGAAATACAATGCCTGTGATTACTTGCAAGTTAAGATCAAAACTTATAGCAATGTTACCCATCAAAGCTGCGTGGACTTTAAACTTTTTGCTCGGTAAAATGCTTACATTTTTTAGAACGAAATCACCATAGGCCTATAGACATCATTTACATTGCGCAATCGTAGAAACAGTTCGTGATTAGCCTATACACTACTACATCTCTCCCCCACCCCCTCAACACCTAGTTTTTCAGAACAAATTTGAATGGCCACATCAGCAACAAAGCTGAATCAAAATACCCGCCATTTTGATAAGTTTTGTAAACAGAAGTTTCAAAATAAGAATATAATTTGATTAAATACGAATTTTAAAACTTAGCCTAGCCTAAATTTTTTTTCAAGCATTTTTTTTAATTGACTGAAAATTCAAATGGCGAGTGTTTGTTCGTTTGTTTTTCCGATTTTCCACGGCAAGCAAAATATATTTTGTTTGTTTAGTATTTGCGTTGATGTGCCTAATATGTTTTTTTTTAATTTAAAGTTTGGGCCTAGATATTAAATAAGAAAAAGAAAAACCAAGTCGAATGTGCCCGCGCCGCAAAGACCGTAGAAGTAAAAAATGTCGCCCTGGCCAATACACACGTTTAAACAATCGCCGAGCAATTTGGCACATCCGATATTTTGGCCAATTAAAATTCTCGCCTCAAACCTATAGAAACGAGTAGGGTCTGGCGTCTGTTAAAACATGTGGCAACGATCTACATACACACCACATGTTATTGTATGGGTAAATTGGGGGTCGGGCTATAGAGAACTATATGGTTATCTGGACGTCCATTAACTGAGTTTCTCCGGAAGAAACACTGCCATTCTTCTTCTTCGTTCTTAATTGTTAGTGTTGGAAGGGATCGAGCCTTATCTGCCAGATAACTCGAGACTTTTCCGATTGTATCAACCATGAGCTTTTGCCGACTCGACCACGCCTCCATCAGTTAAGGATACGTGTCAACTGGTTATGCGCCATTGAGGCCATTGACTCCGATTTCAGCCTGCTTTTCTTTTTGGATTTGCTTCCATAGCCTTTGTCCAACCAAGAACAAACTAAAAGGAAGCAGTTGTTTGATTTTGGTGTTGTCTCTCCTAGAAGAGTGGCTGTCCCCAGCTAACGAGCCTCATCTGCCCGAGGGTTCAAACTCTAGACTTTTCGGTTTAGCTTTGCCGACTCGACCACGCCTATCCCCACCCTGCCATTATCATTGAAGGTCCAAAGTGGGATAGGACGTGGGTGTCTAAACTGGCAGTCTAACAAACAAGGCATTGTCTTAGAAGGCTTTGGATATAACAGTAGCCACAACCAGTTATATCAATTTACGTATTTTAATTACATTTGTTTTAATTGAATGAATATTGATCTCGTGGTTTATTTTCAATTGATTGCATTACATAATTGGAAGCTTTATAACCGAAAGAAAACATTACATAATTGGAAGCTTTATAACCGAAAAAAAACATTACATAATTGGAAGCTTTATAACCGAAAGAAAACATTACATAATTGGAAGCTTTATAACCGAAAGAAAACATTATATATAAGTGGAAGCTTCGTCAAAGTCAGACAACATTTAAAAAATAACTTTATCATAACACTGGATGCCAACAAAAAATAATAGTCCGACCTTTTCTCCCTCGCCCACATTGGACCCCCCCCCCCTCCCCCCCCCCCAACCCTCCCTTCAGTCAATGTTAAAGGTCGTCATTTAAAATATATTGTTCTATGCAGGATTACCTACAATTTCCTCTATAATAACATGTAGATCTAGTGTGTTGACGATATCTATGGCGAGAGCTGTATTCTTTACTTTGGAAGATAAATGTTAAAATGAAAGATTTTCTGTAGCTGAACGCATCATTTTTAGCATCGGTAGTCGTAGGGTCACTTGAGGTCACATCCGGTTCCTAACCCTTGTTTCGATTTCTTCATGGTTTGCTTGGTCTAACTTCTAATCTAGATCTAAATCCCGTTAGGGAACGTGTACATAAGAGTATGCTACTGTCATGCACGGAGGGGACGGGCTTTTAAAAATCTCTAAACCACTCGGTCAAAAGGTCAATGCTTTAAGGAGATGTGATGCTAAAACATCGGTCCATGTCTAACCATTCACTTCGTTATGTCAGAACCTCCCTACAACTTGGACGTGTTTTCTCAAATTTAACATCCATGTAACGCCTTCTGTCCAGTTCAGGTGGGGGGGAAATCCACTAATGTTGACCATGGCCTGAACCCACCTCCACATTTCATTACATCAATTTGGGCTCAATTACTATACAGATGGCTCTACTATTAGATGAAATAAAACTGGGTCTATATAATGTGCCCCCAATTAAGATAATGAGTTGGTGCTTTGGGGTGGGTGAAAGTTGGTGGGGTGAGGTAAAGGATCACGCAGACTGTGCATTTAAATTTATGCTTATCGGATGGAAAACCAAAAAAAAAAAAAAAAAGCAACAGAGTCTCCAGATTCGAGTTCAATAGGAGGATTGTGTCTAAATTGAGGGAGGTAACCAAGTGACAGCCAGCTACACCTTATTTATGTGTTTCTCGACGGTACTACCGGGCGGCCGTGAATGCCGGTAATTAATACGTGTGAGACTTCAGGACAACTTTACAATGTGTGTATCAAAACAGTACGCACTGTAAAGTTTGTATTTAATCCCTACAATATTTAAAAACAACAACCATATGGTCATGAATATTATAAAGAACATCATTACAATTTTAAAAAACAGGCTATGTGCTTAAACACTCTACGAATGCCGTTACGTCCATCAAAATGAATATGGGCATAATTATTGTAAGGAAGCCCTACAAACATCATGCAATAAATAGAAACATAATAAAGATGTCCCGATAATATATGAAACGAACATCGGCATATAATTACTGTATGTATGCCCTTCAGACATTCAATAATGAATATAAGCATAATAAATATCATCCGATAATATATAAAACGGATATGGCATAACTGCTGTAATTATATAAATACAAACGTGAATACAAGTAAATTACTTTAAAGATGCCCTGACGATATATAAAATGAATGCGGGCATAATTACTGTTTGGATGCCCACAAAACTATTATGATGAATATAAGCAAAATTACATTAAAGATGCCCCTACAGTGTATAAATTATAATCATGGGCTTTAATACTCTATGGATGACCATAAGAGTATAAAATGATTATGGACATGTTCTCTAAAAGATACCCCTACCTACACTATACCTAAATAAGTATCAGATACTCAATTAATTGAAAGACTGCATACATTTATTCGGGGAATATCAATGACTACTATGTCACCGATGCCCCTTTCTCCCTGAAGTGTTATGACACGGACAGTACAATGACTTTTGTTGATTGTAAAAACACATTTCGGTGAATTCGGCAAATTGATAATTCTGCCTAGGTAGACAAACCTAAGAAGTCTTTAAATTTTCCTAAAAATAAAAAAATAGAATATATATTATATAATTATATATATATATATATATATATATATATATATATATATATATATATATATATATATATATATATATATATATATATACATATACACATATATATAAAACAATTTTTTTACCCCGTTGGTGGATGCCCCCTTGATGTGGATGCCCGGGGCCCCATCCGCCCCCCCCCCCTCTGCACGCCACTGAGGCCAGCACGCGGGTGGGTACCTGCCGGTTCAGTATATGTAACTGCCGCGAATAAAAAGATCGGATCTGGGTGAGGCAAAGCGTAGCAGAATTTCAGTTGTGTTTTTAATCGTGGAGCGTACGGTTCGGCTTTGGTGATTGTACAATATGGCTGAACTTCGAAATTATTCACCAAAATCGACGGATAACGGTAATCATTTTAGTTATGTTTTGTTAATGTAGATCTAGTCTAGATCTAATAAAAAAAAATTCATAAAAAACGTTTTAATAACAAGCTTTTATGTAATGATGCACTAAAAAGTAGAAAATAAATTATAGACTACTATTTAAATAACTATAAAGAAAAGCGTGGGTCACTTTAGTATCTATTGGATACCTTTGACCTTTACTAATGTTAAGGAAGACACCCACGCTTTTCTTTATAGTTATTTAAATAGTAGTCTATAATTTATTTTCTACTTTTTAGTGCATCATTACATAAAAGCTTGTTATTAAAACGTTTTTTATGAATTTTTTTTCAGTACTTTACATGTTTTATCTATAATAGAGTTACATGACTAAAAACCATTGCGCGCCTACTGAACATCACGTTCAGTAGGCGCGCAATGGTTTTTGAACGCAGCCATTACGTGGTCGTGATGGCGCAGCTATTGATGACGCGTGTGGTGTGGTTGGCTAGACATGCCTACTAAGTCGGTCCAAATTTTAATTAATTCATAAAAAATCAATTAGGCATCCAATTAAGTCAAATTTAGTTTCAGATTGCATTGTCTTCATGTCTTGACCCACGTGCCAACTGTGAATCGTGTCGGTCAAGTAGAACTGTCCGAATTTTCACTCCTGCGTTTCAATCTAGACAGACTGTCGACAGACTGACGACAGAGGAAGTGAGTTAAATAAAAGCTTGTAAAAAAAGTGTAAAATTATTAGGCTAATAACTGTGTATTTTTTATTTTAATTAATTAAAGATTTTGGCCTATCTAGCGGAGTAAAAAAAGATGGGCCAGTGTGTAAACTTCAAGAGGATGCGTGTTTTTAAACAGACATTCTCTACACTAGTCTACACAAATACAATTATAATGTGGACGCTTTTAGAAGGAATTACAGATATATAGATCTATTACTTCATTATCATAGTTTAGATAACGTCTGGCTAGATCTAGGTCGAGAATCTAGAATTTTATTTATAACTAGGCATGCTGCCCAGCTTCGCTTAGGCTTTCGAAAACATTGAGAATTTGAATGCTTAATTAATTCGCCCGAGGGTCGGTCTACGACCTCAAGAGTTATGAAGAGGTTCCTCCGTGGACATTTTTTTTCGATTTATAGCTCATATAAGGTACCGGTCAGTCGAGGTCAGTTTTGACCCCATCATCGTAGACTTTTCGGCCAACCGGCCCCCGTGTTCTGTCGCCCCAAGGCAAGATCCTGCCAAATTTGAAGCGCCTGCGGCGCCGGGAAGTGCCTTATCGGACACCCGACAATCTAGATCTAGATCTAGAATCCTAATTGAATTTTTTTTTTTAAGTTTAGTCCGAGCAAAATAAAAAAAAATACATTAACCAAGTTGACTTGGTGGATCTCGAACTCGCACCACCTGCGTGGTTTATAGTACACTAACATCTCCGCTATTTAGGCACATTATAAAATACAGAGAATGAAAGACGTATTTTAAAATCTTAACTTACGCGAATATGCCTATGCTTTCAAATTAATTTTTTTATCCCAAATTAGCCAGTTCCAAACAAAGATTTTGTATAAATAAATGTTATGAGTTTAGGCCGGAAAAATTGTATTGTATACATTTCATAGTGTAGCCTACGTAGATCTAAATCAAATTTGAATGAAATAGTTCATTTCTTTTTTATTCTAAACACGGCAGATGACGTCATTAGTAAGCAATAGTGTCGTCACGGTTTTATGCGTTCTTTTACACATCTATTAATGCTTTTCCGGTTGCATAAATAATACTGTTTCTCTACATTCGAATACGCCTTTATTTTATATTTTTCTTCTTTAAATAAAATTGTGGTTATACATTTAAAACATCTAACATATTATTTTCAACAAAAGTCCGTATAAAGTTTTCCATATATTGCTGCCGTTTCTGACGTGATGTCCGGCGAAAATTTTTTGCGGACAGAGAGAGAGAGAGAGAGAGAGATGTGCGAACGTGGCCCATTATAGTTTTACTAGGCATGCTGCCCAGCTTCGCTTAGGCTTTCGAAAACATTGAGAATTTGAATGCTTAATTAATTCGCCCGAGGGTCGGTCTACGACCTCAAGAGTTATGAAGAGGTTCCTCCGTGGACATTTTTTTCGATTTATAGCTCATATAAGGTACCGGTCAGTCGAGGTCAGTTTTGACCCCCTCATCGTAGACTTTTCGGCCAACCGGCCCCCGTGTTCTGTCGCCCCAAGGCAAGATCCTGCCAAATTTGAAGCGCCTGCGGCGCCGGGAAGTGCCCTATCGGACACCCGACAATCTAGATCTAGATTCCTAATAGAATTTTTTTTTAAGTTTAGCCCGAGTATATTAAAAAAAATACATTAACCAAGTTGACTTGGTGTGTCTCGAACCCGCACCACCTGCGTTGTTAAAAGTACACTAACATATCCGCTATTTAGGCACCTGATGAAATACGGAAAATGAAACACGTATTTTAAAATCTTAACTTACGCGAATATGCCTATTCTTTCAAATTAATTTTTTTTAGGCACCTGATGAAATACGGAAAATGAAACACGTATTTTAAAATCTTAACTTACGCGAATATGCCTATTCTTTCAAATTAATTTTTTTATCCCAAATTAGCCAGTTCCAAACAAAGATTTTGTATTAAATAAATAAGTCTTGAAATAGTTTAGTCCTAATATAGAAATTTATTTTTGGTATTGATTTTAGAGAAGTTAGTCTAAATCTAGATCTTAGCGTCTACGTCTAGATCTAGTTATTGCGTAGATTTAGATTTAGATTTAGTCTAGATCTAGAATCTCTAGATCTAGAATCCAAATACATAAAATAAATTTTATGAGTTTAGGCCGGAAAAATTGTATTGTATACATTTCATAGTGTACGTAGATCTAAATCAAATTTGAATGAAATAGTTCATTTCTTTTCATTCTAAACACGGCAGATGACGTCATTAGTTAATGTATAAGCAATAGCGACGTCACAGTTTTATGCGTTCTTTTTCACATATATTAATGCTTTTCCGGTTGCATGAATAATACTGTTTCTCTACATTCGAATACGCCTTTATTTTTTATTTTTCTTCTTTAAATAATTTTGTGGTTATACATTTAAAACATCTAACATATTTTTTTCAACAAAAGTCCGTAAAAAGTTCTCGATATATCGCTGCCGATTCTGACGTGATGTCCGGCGAAAATTTTTTGCGGACAGAGAAAGAGAGAGAGAGAGAGATGTGCGAACGTGGGGATTTATAAATTAGGATTTATAATAATTGGTATTATTATTATTAATTACATTAGTATGATTAGTATTAGTCAGTGGCGTAGCTAGGATTTTCGGGCCCCTTTGCAAAAATGATCAGTGATCCTGATGTATTTTGCACTATATTATTAAGTAGTTTTGTAAAATGTTACAGGCTTACAGTTGATGTTTTTACAGTAGCATCATAATGCTGGGGAAGAGGTGACAACACTTAGGCGCGACACCATGACAAAACCTTGTAAATTTTACTGTCAAAACTATGTTGTATCCAGCTAAAATAATAAAAGAATAGTAACACCCTACCGAAAATGCTAAATTGTTGGGGATGATGTAAACACGTGTAAACGTAGTGTTACACCCAGAGGCGTAGCTAGGGCGGGGCGGGGGTGCGGACCGCACCTGGTGCAGTGGCGGAACTACAAAACAAGGGCCACCCCGCAAAAAAGTTTTTTAGGCCCTCTTATATATATATATATATATATATATATATATATATATATATATATATATATATATATATAAGCACAAAATACGAACATAGGATACTCATTGCTGGCCTGTTCGGGATTTGAAAAACATCAATTTAATGAAATTTCAACATTTTGTCATGTGTATAAGTGCATTAGTCTGTTTTGTGGGAAAATCAGTTTTAATTAATTGTTGACAGAAGCCCTCTAAACCTTTAGTCAGTCAAAATAATATAAAACATGAAAGCTTTGTTATAAGTAATGGTATCTCAAGTTAGGTTTATTTTATGTTTTTTTTGTATTTATATTAATAATTTTTTAAATATTATAGATTTAATACACTTCCTTTTTATACAATGTTATTATTTAAAAATTACTTATAAAAAGTAATAATTAAGGGAAGATATTTGCTTTTTTAATTTGTTTAATACGAATCTATTAAAAGGAACTTATGATCACCCCTATTTGACTATTTTAAAAATAAGGGAAATAAGTCAGGGAAGTGGTTTGAACATTTGCTTATCTTTGATAAGTTTAATTGTAGGAGAAAGACTCGGCTTTCACAGTTGTTTAAAACAAAGGGAAAAAGAAGATACAAGAGCGTGGGGTGGTGTCTATAGAATAAAGATAATCCAACCGCAGCTACTGTAATTTTTAAAAAAAAACAACCATCAAGTCAAAAATGCAAGAAAATTTACTTTTTTTTAACTATTAATTTTTTTATTATGGTCGGCTCTGGGCCCCTAAATGGCGTTCCGCCCCTGACCTGGTGACACCATTTTGGGGGGTGACAGCAAGGCAAAAAATTGCAAAATATACAGAAGAAAAATGCCCTTTTTGCCATTTCCATTAATGATTATTTAAAGCTAAATAGGCTTTTAAGTACAAATTGACAATTATTACAAGGTTGAGGTGACACCATGATGTGAATCTGCTAAATATAAAGAAAAAATGCTACATCCAACTGTATTATTAACAGACTATAGATAAGCATAGTTACTATTAAGTCTGTAGGTCGACATACAAACATACAAAGTGAGCCCCCCCCCCCCCCCCGAGATGTCTGGAAGAATCTCTGATTATTAGGCATGGGCCCTGTTCAACCCCCCCCCCCCCCCCTACTGAATCCTACTACTTATTGTAAAGTAATAAAGGACTGGGGGGGGGGGGGCTTTTTGGAACTTTTAATTATTTCTACAATAGAAAAGAAACTGTATTTTCATTTTCTTCTTAAAATTATTTATATAAAACAAATATTAAAATCCCAATGTAAAAGTTTTATTTTTTAGAGGAAAAACGTCCCCTAAGTGCCTTGGGCCCCTATGCCTTGCTTACGCTAGCTTTATGGTAGCTACACCACTGGTATTAGTCAGTATTAGATCTAGCTAGATGTCTAAAAACTTAAGTACTAATCTACAAACTAAGTAAGTAGATCTAGATCTAGTACGAGGCATGTGGTCTAAGTCGCCTCTAGACCCTAGATCAAATGTACTCAGATCTAGATTCAGGCCAGTTATGTTTAATCTTAAATCTGTAGGGTACTCTACTTACTAGATTTGCTTGCACCATAAATAAAATAGACAAATAGGCCTATACTATATTGCCACTAGTGACTGGATACTACTATATTTAACTATATAGCTCAAGGCCTATATACTATATATATAGACTACATGTAAAAAAAATTGAAAACAGTATGTTTATTGGATTGAAAACTTTTCTACTAATTTGTAACATTTTTTATGTTAACCCTAGATCTAATTTTATTCGTTATCAACTTACAGTCTTATAGATTTAGGCTTATAATTAAACATGTGTTTATAAATATTTTACATTCCAGAATATCACAATGTTACAGTGCCTCCAGATTATCAAAATGGAAAAGATCATATAACAAATTATACCAATGGAAATCTCTCTGATGTACCTAATGGGAAAGAAAATAAGGCCACAGATGAGGATGAAAAAAAGAAGAAAAAGGAAACTATTCCTATGGTTGGGCCTTTAGATGTGGTAAGTTTCGTTATCTGTTGATAAGTAAATTTAGCGTGTGTGTTGTTTTTCGTAAATTTTTGACATTAATCTTTTACCCATACTTTCTTGTGTTGTTTTAATTTTTTTCATAGAATCTTTCACATTGATCTTTTACCTATACTTTCTGTGTTGTTATTTTCATAACATCTTTGACATTAATCTTTTACCTATACTTTCTGTGTTGCAGAGGCGTAGCGACCCCTCCCGGCGCCCGGGGTGAACTTTCAGTTTGGCGCCTCCCCCCCCCCACACACATATATATATATATATATATATATATATATATATATATATATATATATATATATATATATATATACATATGTGTATGTGTGTACGACAGTCAGGAAAAAAAATTAATAATTACGCTGTATGATTGTCGCTCCTTTTGCATGATTACAAGACTTTCTCTATACTTCGTATATACGAGAAAGTAAAAATTCAATCATGATCTATAGCTAAATATAATGTATATTTTACTGTATGGCTCGGAGCTAGGTTAAAGACAGTGGAGAATGAAAAGGTGTGGTTAGGACACAATAAGAGAAAGACAAAAAATAACATCACTATGCAGGTGCTTGTGTGAGGTCCACGGGGAAAGGAGAAGAGAACAATACCAAATAAGTCCTGAAGGAAATCGTTTGAAATAGAGAAGGAGGAGGCTGTGCTTCCTTAGGAAACCGAAACTAATAAGAAGAAAATCAAAAGAGTTTAGAACAGTGGGTTGCATCGAACCCAAGAGGCTCGGTAAGTCAGTCTCAGGGCTTCTGCGGAGGTCAAGACACACGCCTGACCCATATGATTCACGATCAGATTTTGTCAGTGTGGACGATACAACTATTAAGAAGGGTTCGGTGATTGCGCATATGAAACTGTTAGTTAAAAGATAGGAACCACTGCTTTAGAGTGTACTTTGTAGAAGGTGCAAGCTTATTTGGTCTACTTTTGGTCATGTCTTTGGAACAATTTCGATAATAGTAGGCCCATATTACAATTTTAAATTATCAATTAAGTTGAGTAAAGTGTTAGAAAAAAGCAATAAAAAATGGTCTGTTCAGTACAAAATACTAATTTTATTCTCACTTAAAATTTTGGCAAAGAGTGTCGCTTTCCACCACCCACCAGTCTGCTATTTTACTGATCGGATAGTGATACAATAATTCGTGATATTTATTTCTCTTTAATGCAGTGATCCAGGTAAGATGTAATGCAATGAAGTAAAAGTATCTGATCTCTCACGTTGAAGTTGAGAGAATCGTAAGAATCTTACAAAGAACTAGTCGCATTATTTCAGAGCAAAACTGGGTAGTGAAATCGTACATTAAGTGTTAATAAGCGTTTTCTTTTCTATGTGTTAAAAGAGTTATCTACTCACCGATCCAGTACAAATCCTGCGGTTTTTGTTGCTGAAAAAGCGCCCCTCCCCCCCCCCCCCCCCACCCACCATCTTTGACAAAAATGGTAGAGCGAATTGTAAACGTCACCTACTAATTTTTTTTTACTTTCTCGTATATACGAAGTATAGAGAAAGTCTTGTAATCGTGCAAAAAAAAAAATCGAGATTTTTACAAATCTCGACGTTTTACATCTCACTGATACGGAAAAACATAATTTTGCAATCTTGTCCGTATGTCTGTGTGTCTGTCTGTGTGTGTGTGTGTGTGTGTGTGTAAACACGATTACTTGAGTACCGTTACAGCTAGGTTGCTGAAATCTCATATATAAGTATTTTATCAAAATCGTAGATCCGTATAAACTTTTGAGCGATTTCCGATAACCGGAAGTGGTACTTTTTCTACTTTAAATTTTTCAAAAGCCTATAACTTGAGTACTATTTCAGATAGATAAATGAAATTTAACATTTAAGTAAAAGATCTAATTCTCTACCTTCTGTCAAATTTTGGGTAATTTCCGTTGACCGGAAGTACTAATTTACGCTATTTCCGATTTCTCAAAAAACGCATGTAAAATTATAAAGTACTAATAATATTGCGCACGATTATGCACATTTTTTTTGTGTTCGCTTGGTGCGCAATTCTTTTTTCTATGAGATTCTATTATATTTTTAAAAGTTAAATTAATTAAAAATCATGTCTATATTCCAAGTTATATAAGAATATTCGAGAAAGTTTAGGGGAGATCACTCCCGGTTTATTATGTTACACAATCGTAAATACGCTTTAGTACTATGGGTTTCTTAATTTCTTTTCTAAGTGATATCAGTTATTTATTCCTTAACCCGGTGTGAATTTTTGCTATTTTACTATTTTAGTTTTCGAAAAAGCGCTCTCCCCCCCCCCCCCCCCCCACATCTAGGAAACCTGGAAAGCGATTTTTTTCCGGTCACTGTTTCTTAAGGTTATACGTTTTAAAGTTACACAATCAAGGTAGAAAATAGTTAAATCCGTATGCAAAAGCTCTTAATCGTTAAATTTCTTACTTTAACTGTTTATAATTAAAAACTGCTGCTTAAAATGAGCTTTTAATTTTTTTTTCTACCCCTTTTGGCGCCCCTAGGGGCTGCGCCCGGGGCAGCCGCCCTCCCCGCCCCCCGTAGTACGCCTCTGCTGGTTTGTTGTTATTTTCATAACATCTTTGACATTAATCTTTTACCAATGCTTTCTGTGTTGTTGGTATTTTCATAACATCTTTTACATTAATTTTTTACCTATACTTTCTGTGTTGTTGTTTTCATAACACCTTTGACATTAATCCTTTACCTATACTTTCTGTGTTGTTGTTATTTTCATAACATCTTTGACATGAATCTTTTACCAATACTTTCTTGTGCTGTTTTGTTATTTTGTAAATTTTTGACATGAATCTTTTTCCTGTACTTTCTGTTTACAGTTCAGGTTTTCAGATTCAGTAGACAAGTTGATGATGGTGATTGGAACAATAGCTGCCGCAGTTGCAGGTGCTGCTCTCCCTGTCATGATTATTGTCTTTGGGGAAATGATTGACACGTTTGTAGACACAGAAAACATTGAGTTGCTGGTCAAGGAATTAAAAGAATATGTACAATATAAAGGACTCAATGAATCCCAAGTGATAAAAAACCCATCTCTTTTACAGTAAGTTCATATTAAACAATATATAATATATATCAGATATAGCAGTTTATTATTGTTTATATTGTTTGTTTACATTTTTTAAAAATTATTGGCTTTTTATGTTTCCCCTAGAAGTATGTCAAATATGAAATTGTACTTTATATTTTTAATCAAATATTTACACTAATCTATCTTTGTGTTTAAGGGTTCAAATGTTATTTTTAAAATTTTATTAACATTTTTAGTCAAATAATTACACTAATCTAATGTTTTTTAATTTACATTGTTAATCAAATATTTACACTAATCTAATGTTTGTGTTGAAGGAATAACTGTGATGATATTAAAAAATACTACAACAACAGCAAAGACTGTGACATTCTTTTAGAAGACATTGTCGATGACATGCAGGAATACGCCATCTACTATTGCAGTAAGTAGACATTGTGCTTACAATATCATCAAAGATAACATCTAAGAATGTATGTCTTAACTCTATTATGTGTAACTCTTGAATCTGATGATGTGTGCATTACATAAATGGGATGGTATAGTAGAACCATAGAGTGCTTGACTGCTAACCCAAAATTCTTGAGTCAGTAGGACGTTCACCCAGTTCTGATGGGTACCTGACTCAGAGAAAGTAAATGTAGTTGAGCATAGTGCTAATTACACTATCCCTTCATTCGCCACTGTGACTAAAACAGGTGAAGTTTACTTCACCAGCCCCACGAACCAAAAGGTTCAAAAGGGTACTACCATAACACAACCAATAGATGTCTAAATGTTTTTTATTCAATCACATAAACTTTTTTCTAAACCAAACTAGTTCTTGTTATTAAAAAAAGCGTGGTTAAACTAGTGTATAGAAGAGTATGGTTCTAAACTCAATCCATTTGCTTACAGTTATTGGAGCAGGTGTACTCATTGCCTCCTATCTACAAGTGGCGTTGTGGATGACTGCGGCTGAGCGTCAGGCACATCGCATCCGGCAGGAATTTCTCAAGAATGTCATGAGACAAGACATTGGTTGGTTTGATACACATGAAGCTGCTGAACTCAACACAAGATTGGCGGAGTGAGTTGAAATTAACACAAATGTTAAGACTAGCTTAGGATTGTGACTTGACTTTACAAAAAAGTTTACACAAGATGAGTTGACATGCCAAAGCTAAACCACCACATATTTTAAGAAACACCATATAGCCTAAAACATGGGATGGCATAGTCAAATGGTAGAGCATAAGACTGCTAACCGTAAAGTCTTGATTTTGAATCTGGGTTCAAGTCTAGATAACGTATCTGAGTCCACCCAGCCCTGATGTATACCAGATGCATGTTACCGGTAGGTGGCTGGGAATAGTGCTCATATTCCTTCATATGCTGATGTCACAGAAACAGATTAACTCTGCTTCATATGCCACATATATGTCATATGTCAAAAAGGAAAGTTTAAACACCACATATCCTAAAACTAAACACCATGTAGCCTAAAAGAAAACACCAAATATTCCACAATTAAGCACTAGATTTACAGAGTAATAGTATGGAATCTGAATTTCTATTTTCAGTGATGTGGCGAAAATCCAAGACGGAATAGGAGATAAAATGGGCACCTTCATGCAGTGGTTTGCAGCTTTTATTGCTGGTTTTGCCATTGGCTTTGCCAATGGTTGGAAGTTAACTCTTGTGATTCTGGCAGTCAGTCCATTGTTGGTTGGTGCAGCTGGACTTTTCAGCAAGGTTAGTTGACAAAACGTTAAAATTATATGGCTGATACAAGGTCAG
Source organism: Physella acuta (assembly GCF_028476545.2). Classification (NCBI taxonomy): domain Eukaryota; kingdom Metazoa; phylum Mollusca; class Gastropoda; family Physidae; genus Physella; species Physella acuta. The sequence goes on from NW_026731598.1 coordinate 787,951, forward strand.
GTTCAATTGTTAAGTCATGCAGGTAGGCCTATTTGGAATATATATGAAAAAAATTGTTTTAAAATACTTCGGTCTAATTAAAAATTGTTTTAATAAATTGCTACTCTTAGTTGGCATCTTCAATGACATCAAAAGAGTTAGAGTCTTATGCTAAAGCTGGTGCTATAGCGGAGGAAGTTTTTGGGGCTATCAGGACTGTTGTAGCTTTTGGTGGCCAGGAGAAAGAGGCTAAGAGGTAAGGAAGTTCTGCAATAGAAGTATGTTATCTGCCAGTTCACTGAATTTGTTGGTTGTGTGAGTTATACAAAATGCTGTAGTCTATTGATGCAAGTTGCTGCAATTTGTTTGTTGTGTGTTTGCTACACATATTGCTTTAGTGCAATAATACAAGTTGCTCAAATTTGTTTTGTTGCAAATGATCATTTAAATTGTTATAGATTGTTTTCCTTTGAATTAACTCCCTTATTTGTGTATCAGTTACAAGCTAGATGATAGTTGATATAGCTTTCTACCAGTTAAATTAGAATGCCCATCATTTTGATATAGTTTTTACCAGTTAAAATAGAATGCTCATCATTTTTATCAGGTTACGTGCACAGGTAAAAGACATTTTTTTCATGATATAGAGATATATAAAAGGCCTGTTACAACCCTAATTTAAACTCCTGTTTGATGCTGATCAAGTTAAATTATTAAATGTGTTGAAAACCACTTCCCTCAGCTTTAAAATGCATGAAGCCCAATTAGGCTTATTAAATGTTGGCCTTGAATTAATAATCTATCCAGGATGTCTCATACTTCTTGCATGAATGAATTGGAATTTGGTTAAGTTTGTTTAAGAATGTCTACTGTTTTTGTTAATAAACATGTTGGTATTGATAAAATATGACTTAAAATTAATCCAACTTATAAAAGTACAGTAATTTATAAGTTTTAATTGATTTGATTGTGTGAGCTAACATATTTAAATTATACCCAGATTGTCATTGCAGAATAGTTGTGGGATGGGCTCGTCTTTCAAAAAATAAATACCTTCAATTAAAATGTTAATCAAGTCAATGTCTTATGTTTTGTAATTAAATGATATCTTCACAATGTATGAAATATTATGTCTTGCTAGCATTACTTGTGAAATTCATAATAAAGCCAATACATTTGAGGGTTTAAAAACAATGTATGTGTATTTTCTATAGCTTCTTATACATTTTTTTGTTGACAAGGAATCCATTTTTTTAATGCCTGTTTGGTAGTATTCACTTTAATATTCTATGTGAAAAATTCATTTTTTAAATGGTTTAATCATTATTATAGTCAGTTTTCTTAGTATTCAGACCTTTTGTTGGTTAATAAAGATTTTAAAACATTTTTTACTGAACATTATTCATTGAGTATTGTTACTTGGTTGCTTTATTTTAAATTTACAGAGTTTCTTTTTCCCATCCTTACTGATATTACTGATATGATCTTTGTTTGAACAGATACACTGTCAACCTAAAAGATGCTCATGAATTTGGTATCAAAAAAGGACTGACCAATGGAATTTCAATGGGATTTATTTGGCTTGTTATTTTTGGCTGTTATGCTTTAGGCTTTTGGTATGGTGGAAAACTGGTCAGAGAAGACGACCACTACACTGTTGGGAAAATGATTGTAGTAAGTTTTTTATAAGCCATAGAATATTGATGTTGAGGTATACTTGGGTTTATAAACTTAACTGTAATCTAAGAATGCTCTAAAGCATAATAAATATAGAAATTGTTCATTCCTGGACTAAAACCTGCAGCTAGATTTAACTTTGAATTCTTTTCAGGTCTTCTTTTCTGTCCTAATTGGGGCGTTTTCATTGGGTAATGCTGCTCCCAGTTTACAGTCTCTAGCTACAGCACGTGGCGCCGCCTACATCATCTTTCAAATTATTGACTTGGTAAGTTGGGCCGCCTACATCATCTTTCAAATTATTGACTTGGTAAGTTGGGCCGCCTTCATCATCTTTCAAATTATTTTCTGGGCAAATCCCAACTCATATTTTTTTTAATGGACTTCCAGCTTTACCAATATTTTCCAATGTAATTTGTTTTATTAAACTTTTCTAACAGAAATCTGCCATTGATAGTAGTTCAAAAGAAGGCAAGACTCTCCCAAATGTGCATGGTACTATCAATTTTAAGAATATTCATTTCAGCTACCCATCTCGTCCAAGTGTCAAGGTAAAGTTGATATTAAAATTGTTTTAAATGCCTTTGAATCTTTAGTGTTTTATATCCAGGTTGTTTTTTAAATTTTGCCTCAGATTAAATATTTACTTAATTTAGTAAAATGCTTTAATTTATTGTCCAGATTTTGAATGGCTTGAATTTGGAGGCTAAACCTGGCCAGACTGTTGCTTTAGTGGGCTCCAGTGGTTGTGGTAAAAGTACAACAGTTCAGCTCTTGTTAAGATTTTATGATCCTCATGATGGAGAGGTAAGCATAGATTTAATTATTAAACCTCATTAATGGGTCTAATACATGATTAGCAAAACTTTAAAAAAATATTTTTGTAAATATAAAATATGTTATGTTGTAGGCTTTTTAAAAATTTGTCCAATACATGTGTTTAAAAAAGAAACCTACATAAAACCCATATATTCTGATCTACACTTTTCAAGAATCTTAATATTTGCTGCTACTTAAGAACTAACACAAAAATATTGAGACATTGAATATTCAAGATAGTTTAACATAGTAACATACAATACTCTAGTGGTTTTTTCTTGTGATAATTAGGTACAACTAGATGGAACAAATATTAAAGAGCTGAACATCAAATGGCTGCGTAGCAATATTGGGCTTGTTAGCCAGGAGCCAGTGCTGTTTGCTACAACAATTAAGGAAAATATTCGCTATGGTAGAGATGATGTGACTGAAGATCAGATCATTCAAGCCACCAAAAATGCTAATGCTTACGACTTTATTATGAAATTACCTGATGTAAGTAGCCATGCCCTGTGATGCTAACTTAGAGTCTGGGGTTCTTTTTTGTTGTTGCTTTTTTTTTTGTCTTTAGGAGTTTTGATGTGATAAACATCTTTAGATTTTGAATGTAAATTGAGTCACCATTGGTATGGAGTGTAGACAGAGTGCTTGTAAACTTCAATCTGACACTGGTCTGGACAAGTGATAAAAAAAATTGAATCTATTGTATCTACTCTATAGCACTGTCTGATTTTGTTGTTTTATAATCAGTTTATAGCATGTTACTTAGTTTGATAATTTTTTATATATGCTTGAAAAAAAATTATGTTCCTTTTGTTTAGATTTGAACAAGCATTAAATTTCTTTAAGAAAAAAGGAAAAATTCTTGCCTGTCTGTTTAAGGTTTGATGTTATTTTTCCTCCTCCCCAGAAATTTGAAACGCTGGTTGGTGAGAGAGGAGCTCAGCTTAGTGGTGGCCAGAAACAGAGAATAGCCATAGCTCGAGCACTGGTCAGAGATCCAAAGATTCTGTTACTTGATGAAGCCACTTCAGCCCTTGACACAGAGAGTGAATCAATAGTGCAGGATGCCCTCGATAAGGTTGGGGGACATTTTTTAAATGGATTAAATAGCACTGTATCTATTGAAAGAAAAAGTAATATAATATTACTTGAAATTTTTTTAATCAACACTACAGTCACTTGTTAGTCACTTTTTCAGTTTTCTAAAGTTTAGTTTGACTAATTATTGAACTCATTCTTAATTTATATAATCTATTTTCAAACATTTTTTAATTTTAGGTTTTTATGCTAAAAAGTTTTTATTATATGTGCTAATTTAAAACAATATTCAAATTTGAAACTACTGTACAATTAAAGTTATATAAATTGGACTTAGATTTTACCTTATGGAACGCATTACAATTAATTTGAACTTAAATTATATTAAAATAAATTGAATGTTTTTGTTCAGGCAAGACAAGGAAGAACAACTCTTGTGATTGCACATCGCCTTTCAACTATTAAAAATGCAGACATTATTGTTGGCTTTAACAAAGGAGTTGTAGCAGAAAAAGGCACACATGATGAACTGATGGCCATCAATGGGATTTATCATCAACTTGTTACTAATCAGGTATGTTTAGAATTCACAAATTTATAAATCAATCATTTATTATCCTGATGGTAAAGTCATGTTAGAAATACTAAAATGGTTGCATTTTTTAAAAGCATAAGTAATTTATAAAAATTTAAAAATAACTGATACAGTATACTTAGAAATAGTTAAATGATTGTTACAATTTTATTTTGCATTTACAGAGTCAGAAAGAGGCAGAAGGTATTGTTTACTACTTTATTTTTACTATTGTTATTTGTAATGTTTGTTTTTCTATCTTAAAATAGGCAGAACGTATACAAAATATATTTTTTTTTATCTTAAATTAGGCTTAACATAGTTTTTAACAATGTTTTTAAATCTAAAAGAACAAGAAGAAAACGCCATTGATCTTAGCGAAGTCAAGCACAAACCATCTTCAGCAGGACAAAAGGATCTTATGAGGCAGGCTTCTCGTGTTGATCCTAAAGCTGATGAGGTAATAGCTCTTATTTTTTAGAATTATTTTTCCTTTTAATTAAATTAGTAAAAAAAACATTTTATTTACCTGATCTTAAAAATATTTGAAATAAATGTATCAAGCTTTGTATGTTATTATTTCTCTTCAATTGTTGCAAAAATAAAAGGATTTTGAATATAAAGAGGTATGAATTATTGCATGATTGTATTTCCTAATTGCTCTATTAAATAATTACAATGTTTTGTTTGAAGTAATTGCTTTTAAATTATTACAATTTAATTTTTTAAACACAATTAATACTCTATTGTGGAAGGGGGATGAACATTTAAAATGCCTATTATTTTTTAACATAAATACTTCCTTGGAAAAAACTACAACTTGAAAAGTTATTTTATTGCGCACATACTAACATAGTTTTATTTTGTTGCATGTTTTTATTTTAAAATTCAATTTTTGTTGTATCTTAAGAATTGATTTCACTTTAAATAATTTTACCATTTATTTAAACAATCTAGAAAAACACAAGTGCACAATATAAAAGCCTTAAGCTCACTATATTATAGGAAGAATTTCTTTGATTAAAAGACTTAATTTAGTCAGGGATGACATGGCTGGGTAGTAGAGCACTTGACTGCTTAACCTAAGGTCTGGAGTTCAGATCTTGTTCTAGACTCAAGACTGCAGGATGTCCCTGAGTCCACCCAGCTCTAATGTGTACTTGACTCACATTAGAAATCAAGAAACATGAACTCTACTTCATCTGCCCCTTGGACTGTAAGGGGAATATGACTTAAGTCATTTTATATTTTATCTTGGTGTCTATAGAAACCTGTGTTTGATGGTGTATTGGGTTATGTAATATGTATCATTTTTAACCCTAACAAGTTTGATTGTTGACAGGAATAGTGTATTGGTTTCTATATTATGTATACTTTCTTATTTTAACCCTATAAATGTCATCTTGACTGGAATAAGAATGGCTAACAAATGCCTCTTTCATACTTCTTATTTTAACCCTTCAACTGTTGGCTTGTTGACAGGAAGAAGAAAAGTTAACAAACGCCCCATTCACAAGACTGATGGCCCTAAATTCACCAGAGTGGTACTTTATTATTCTTGGATGTTTTGGAAGTATTGTCAATGGTGGAGTTCAGCCAGCATTTGCTGTTATTTTTAGCAAAATCATTGCTGTAAGTCATTTAATATAAACAATTAAGTTTAGAAAATATGTAGCCACCCCCACACTGAATGGAACAGATGGCACTGACCCATGTTATTTTATTTGGTCTCCAGGTGTTTTCCAAACCCAAAGATGAACAAGAAGATGACATCCGCGATTACAGTTTGCTCTTGTTTGGCCTTGGCCTCATAAGCTTTGTTACAATGTTTTTACAGGTAATTTGTTACACTTTTTTTACAAGTAATTTGTTACACTTTTTTACAGGTAATTTGTTACACTTTTTTTACAGGTAATTTGTTCTTGTTGTTGTAAGCTCGATAGAAAGGGACAAAAACTCTCCTTTATTGATGAACTAATTGCTCAAAAAGACTAGTGTTTTAGAAGATGTAAATTTAAATAATGATTATAATAATGATTACAATGTAATGAAATGTATGTAATATTTTTAAAATTTAAATAATGATTATAATGTAATGAAATGTATGTAATATTAATAAGATGTAAATTTAAATAATAATGTAATGAAATGTATGTAATATTTATAAGATGTAAATTTAAATAATAATGTAATGAAATGTATGTAATATTAATAAGATGTAAATTTAAATAATAATGTAATGAAATGTATGTAATATTTATAAGATGTAAATTTAAATAATAATGTAATGAAATGTATGTAATATTAATAAGATGTAAATTTAAATAATAATGTAATGAAATGTATGTAATATTTATAAGATGTAAATTTAAATAATAATGTAATGAAATGTATGTAATATTTATAAGATGTAAATTTAAATAATAATGTAATGAAATGTATGTAATATTAATAAGATGTAAATTCTAAGACTAGAAATTTGATTTCACTTGTAGGGCTACATGTTTGGCCGCTCAGGTGAAGCACTCACTATGAGGCTACGTAATCTAACCTTCAGATCCATGTTGAGACAGGTAACTTCAACATTTTTACAAAAAAATATATGTCCGACTTTTCATGGCTCAATTGTTTATTTTCTCAATTGTCCAGATTTTATAGTCACATGTCAAAGATAATTTTAAAGTTTTTAACAAGTCCTGTTGCGTTGTCAGACATAGGCTGGTATTATCTAATACTATTGGAGCCATCTTTTACTTTTATGCCTTAAGTTATTTGAAAGTGTATTTTGTGTTACAGGACATAGGCTGGTATTATCTAATACAATTGGAGCCATCTAAAGTTACATTAAGTGTATGTTGTATTACAGGACATAGGCTGGTATTATCTAATACAATTGGAGCCATCTAAAGTTACATTACTAAGTGTATGTTGTATTACAGGACATAGGCTGGTATGATGATCATAAGAACAGTGTGGGGGCACTCACTACAAGACTAGCTACTGATGCTTCACTTGTCCAGGGGGTAGGGAATCATCTGTTATTATGTCATCTTCAATGTCATTTGTAGTGTGATCTTCAGTGTCATTTGTTATGTTCTCTTTTGTGTCTTGTCATCTGTTTTGTCATATGTCATCTTCAGTGTCATCTGTTTTGTCATTTGTCATGACAACATGTTAGCTTCAGTGTTATTTGTCATGCCATCTTCAGTGTCATTATTCATGTCAACCTTCACTTGTCAATTGTCATGTCTACAATGTCATATCTGTCATGTTTTCCCTACTGTAGGTAACAGGTATCAGACTGGGCACGGCCCTTATGGCCTTTTCCAACATGGGTGTGGCTATCATAATCTCCTTTGTGTACGGCTGGCAGCTGACCCTACTTATTCTGGCCTTCATGCCATTTATTGCTCTGGGTGGGATGATGCAGGTCAAACTTTTGGCTGGGCAAGCTGGCAAGAATAAAAAAGCTTTGGAAGGAGCTGGCAAGGTAAAACGTTATGGGGTTTTCTAGTGAGACGCTTTAGATTGTTTGTATGAGTAGGTCATTTGCTGAATTATGTTGCTTACATTATTATATTTTGTCTAATTATTTTGTTCGACATGTGTGCCTAATTATGATTTTTTTCTACATAATGTTTGTTGAGCAATGTAGTCCACATTACAATGTTACATTTCAATATTTCATGTCTAATACAAATTTCAATTTTAAAGGTTGCTGTGGAGAGTATTGAAAATATTCGTACAGTTGCATCCTTGTCCAAGGAAGAACTGTTCTTCAAGCAGTATATGGAGAAGGTGGAGCCACCGTACAATGAAGCACTGAAGAGAGCTCATCTTGTGGGATTAACCTACGCCTTCTCTCAGGCCATCATCTACTTTGCCTACGCTGCGGCTTTTGTTTTGGGTGCTTATCTTATTGAAGAGAAAGAAATGGATTTTGAAGATGTCTTTTTGTAAGCAAACGTGATTTTTATAGATTTTTTTTTAATATCGATTTTGGGGATTAAGTTTTCTATCATTATTTATCTGCTAATGCCAATATATGCGGTGTTCTCTTTTTAAAAAAATATAAGTTTATATGAAGGGCTCAGTGGAAAAAGTACTTAAGTTATATTTTTAAGACCGGTATATTATTTGATTACCTACCCTTAACCATCCCTATATATTTTTTAAAAAAATGTTTAATCAATAGCATTGCCAAAATTTTGAATGAGAAAATTGTACACAAAAGTCAAGATTTCACCATTGTTTTTGTCCCTAACCCCATTTAGTTGACCATCCAGTTTGCCAATTTTGGAAAAAGTGAATTCCCTTGTTTAGTTTAGTTTTACCTTTGGTAAATTAAAAATGCCAATCATGAGTAGATATGAACAGGTTTGATCTGAAGATGCTTTAGAGCTAATCTGCATTAAAACTTCTAAACTACAGAATGTGCTTTACCCATTACATTGCAATTAAATTTACTTTAAATCCAAATGGCTTGGAGGCAAAACAGTTTATTTCTTGTAGGATTATTGTGAATACATAAATTTATACATTAACACCAGTATGATATTGCCAGTTAATTTAATTTTGGCTTAATATCTGGCTAGGGTTTTTGGTGCTATTGTGTTTGGAGCCATGGGCATGGGGAATGCAACTGCTTTTGCCCCAGATGTTGGCAAGGCTCAGAATGCTGCTAAACACATCATATATTTACTGGACTCTAAGCCCACTCTTGATTACACATCCACTGATGGACAGAAGTTGCCTGTAAGTTGGCTTGTATTTTTGTTATCTGTATCAAAGTGGGACATTTAGAAACTTTTAAAAATATTTTAACAAATTAAAAAGTTATTTAACATATAATTGGACTTAAATTTTTTAGAACTTAAACTTAGTTATAATGACTTCTTAATGACTTATTATAATTATAATAATATTATTATACTTAATTATAAAAATAATTTGAAGACTGTTCCTTAAAATGAACTAATGTTGAGCAAAATAGATGACCATGGGTTGTAAATTTTTAAAATAATAATCATTAAAAAAGTTTTAAAAAACCCACGTTTTCTGATTGAACTAAAAAGTAGAAAATAAATGCTATACATCACAATAATGCAAGCGATCACTCTACTATAAGCGATCAAAAACGTGGGGCGCCGAAGTAAAAGTTATATTACTATTGATTAGATAATACTATTGACTTTTATCAGGGAGCTTGTAGAGAGTCAACAGTATTAGAAACTGTAAGAAAATCACGTTTTTGATCGCTTATAGTAGAGTGATCGCTTGCATTATTGTGATGTATAGCATTTATTTTCTATTTGAAAATGATTCTAACACTTTGAAATCTGTGTATAGGAAAGTTACAAGGCAGAAATAAAGTTTGAAAATGTGACCTTCCGATATCCAACACGCCCCACTGTTCAAGTTGCCCAAGGGCTGACGTTTTCTGTTTCCCCTGGTCAAACCCTAGCGCTGGTGGGCAGCAGTGGCTGTGGTAAAAGTACCTCAGTCCAGCTCATTGAGAGGTTCTATGATGTAGAGAGTGGAAGTGTGGTGAGTTTGTTTAGCTCATTGAGAGGTTCTATGATGTGGAGAGTGGAAGTATGGTGAGTTTATTTAGCTCATTGAGAGGTTCTATGATGTGGAGAGTGGAAGTGTGGTGAGTTTGTTTAGCTCATTGAGAGGTTCTATGATGTGGAAGTTGGTGAGTTTGTTTAGCTCATTGAGAGGTTCTATGATGCGGAGAGTGGAAGTGTGGTGAGTTTGTTTAGCTCATTGAGAGGTTCTATGATGTGGAGAGTGGAAGTGTGGTGAGTTTGTTTAGCTCATTGAGAGGTTCTATGATGTGGATGTGTGGTTAGTTTATTTAGCTCATTGAGAGGTTCTATGATGTAGAAGTGTGGTGAGTTTGTTTAGCTCATTGAGAGGTTCTATGATGTGGAGAGTGGAAGTGTGGTGAGTTTATTTAGCTCATTGAGAGGTTCTATGATGTGGAGAGTGGAAGTGTGGTGAGTTTGTTTAGCTCATTGAGAGGTTCTATGATGTGGATGTGTGGTTAGTTTATTTAGCTCATTGAGAGGTTCTATGATGTAGAAGTGTGGTGAGTTTGTTTAGCTCATTGAGAGGTTCTATGATGTGGAGAGTGGAAGTGTGGTGAGTTTATTTAGCTCATTGAGAGGTTCTATGATGTGGAGAGTGGAAGTGTGGTGAGTTTGTTTAGCTCATTGAGAGGTTCTATGATGTGGAAGTTGGTGAGTTTGTTTAGCTCATTGAGAGGTTCTATGATGCGGAGAGTGGAAGTGTGGTGAGTTTGTTTAGCTCATTGAGAGGTTCTATGATGTGGAGAGTGGAAGTGTGGTGAGTTTGTTTAGCTCATTGAGAGGTTCTATGATGTGGATGTGTGGTTAGTTTATTTAGCTCATTGAGAGGTTCTATGATGTAGAAGTGTGGTGAGTTTGTTTAGCTCATTGAGAGGTTCTATGATGTGGAGAGTGGAAGTGTGGTGAGTTTATTTAGCTCATTGAGAGGTTCTATGATGTGGAGAGTGGAAGTGTGGTGAGTTTGTTTAGCTCATTGAGAGGTTCTATGATGTGGATGTGTGGTTAGTTTATTTAGCTCATTGAGAGGTTCTATGATGTAGAAGTGTGGTGAGTTTGTTTAGCTCATTGAGAGGTTCTATGATGTGGAGAGTGGAAGTGTGGTGAGTTTATTTAGCTCATTGAGAGGTTCTATAAAGTGGAAGTGTGGTGAGTTTGTTTAGCTCATTGAGAGGTTCTATGATGTGGAAGTGTGGTGAGTTTGTTTAGCTCATTGAGAGATTCTATGATGTGGAGAGTGGAAGTGTGGTGAGTTTATTTAGCTCATTGAGAGGTTCTATGATGTGGAAGTTGGTAAGTTTGTTTAGCTCTTTGAGAGGTTCTATGATGTGGAAGTGTGGTGAGTTTGTTTAGCTCATTGAGAGGTTCTATGATGTGGAAGTGTGGTGAGTTTGTTTAGCTCATTGAGAGGTTTTATGATGTGGAAGATTGTTGATTGTTTAAACTGGCTCTAATTGAAAAGTCCTGTGTTTGTTAGTGTTGTGATTTTGTTAAGAATTACTCTCATAGGTAAATGCACTAGTAAACTCTAAAAGCTAATATTTTAAAATTGCATATAGCTCCTTGACAACAGTGAAATAAAGGCACTGAATCTTCAGTGGTTGAGGGCCCAGATTGGGATAGTATCCCAGGAGCCCATTTTGTTTGACCGGAGTATAGCTGAGAACATCACCTACGGAGACAACTCGCGTGAAGTCTCAATGGATGAAATCATCAAAGCTGCTCGTGGTGCGAACATTCATGACTTTATTTCAAACTTACCTGAGGTGAGTGGTTTGGTTATACAATTGTTTTAAAACAGAAGGCCCATTTAGACCTGCGGCAAAATGCCAGATCTTGAGACTGTAACAAAATGCCAGTAACAAAACACCAGACCTTGAGACTAGCAAAATGCCAACCCATCTACCTAAGAACACAACACCAATTTCTTGTTCTAAGAACATTTCCAAATTATGAGTTTATTACTTCTGTGAAATAACAGGCATGGTATTGTAATTTGTTTATGTACAGACCATCTTAAAAAAAGGAAATTTAACTTTGTCAGCAAGTTAGGTGTTGGGGTTTGGGACAATTATCATCTGTTAGTATTTCCACATTTGAAGATGTTAGTATAATTTGAGCACTAGATCATCAGTGTTTCTTTCAGACTTTTTTCTCTGGAGTGCACTTGACATTTGCGGGGGGTGGGGAGGGCGGACACTGGTTATAGTATATGTTTTCTATATAAATTCCATTTCGTTCGGGGGGGGGGGGCAGAGCCCCTCCGAAGAGATGCCTGGAACAAACTCTGTAGATCATTAGTCATCGTACACCCCTTTAGTGCTGCCATATGTTGGTATACATTTAGCACTAGATCATTAGTCATCGTACACCCCTTTAGTGCTGCCATATGTTGGTATATATTTAGCACCAGATCCTATTGATAGAATGTTCTCCAAATTCTTCTACCCAGGGCTATGATACAAATGTTGGCTCCAAGGGGACACAACTCAGTGGTGGTCAGAAACAGAGAGTGGCTATAGCTAGAGCACTGGTTCGTCATCCCAAGATTCTTCTTTTGGATGAAGCTACATCAGCATTAGACACAGAAAGTGAAAAGGTCAGGTTTTTTAATGTTTTTTTTTTTTTTTTTTATTTGTTGAAGGCATTTCGTTTTAAAAAATCAAAATTTTAAAATAGTTTTTTGTTGAAGGCAGTTTTCACTGCTCCTAACCCATATATTTAAAAAAATTTAAAGTGCTATAATATACATAAACATTGTATTTTTTAAAAAGTATAGAATTTTAAGCGGAGTTGCATTTTATTTCAATGTTAATGATTTAAAAAATCAATGTTTGTCATTTAAAATCAAATATAATGGAATTAAATGTAAACATGAAATTTACCCAAGTGTGGCCGATTGTCCTTATAGAGAGTTAGCTGTTCTAAATAAGGCCTCTATTTCAACACCTATTGCTGAATGTATTTATCTTAACATAGCTCTGTAGTTTGTAATGGTGCTTCTATTTTCTTGTACTGCAGATTGTCCAAGAAGCATTAGATAAAGCAAGGGAGGGCAGGACGTGTGTGGTCATAGCTCACAGGCTGTCCACCATCAAGAATGCTGACAAGATTTGTGTGGTCAGCCATGGGAAGATTGCCGAGTCTGGCACACACACGGAGCTGTTGAACAAACAGGGCTTGTATTATAAGCTGGTCAAGAGCTCAATGAGGCACTGATTTGGTTTATAAACAGGGCTTGTATTATAAGCTGGTCAAGAGCTCAATGAGGCACTGATGTGGTTTATAAACAGGGCTTGTATTATAAACTGGTCAAGAGCTCAATGAGGCACTGATTTGGTTTATAAAAAGGGCTTGTATTATAAGCTGGTCAAGAGCTCAATGTAGCACTGATTTGGTTTATAAACAGGGCTTGTATTATAAGCTAGTCAAGAGCTCAATGAGGCACTGATGTGGTTTATAAACAGGGCTTGTATTATAAGCTGGTCAAGAGCTCAATGAGGCACTGATGTGGTTTATAAACAGGGCTTGTATTATAAGCTGGTCAAGAGCTCATTGAGGCACTGATGTGGTTTATAAACAGGGCTTGTATTATAAGCTAGTCAAGAGCTCAATGAGGCACTGATTTGGTTTATAAACAGGGCTTGTATTATAAGCTGGTCAAGAGCTCAATGAGGCACTGATTTGGTTTATAAACAGGGCTTGTAAAGCTGGTCAAGAGCTCAATGAGGCACTGATTTGGTTTATAAACAGGGCTTGTATTATAAGCTGGTCAAGAGCTCAATGAGGCACTGATTTGGTTTATAAACAGGGCTTGTATTATAAGCTGGTCAAGAGCTCAACGAGGCACTGATTTGGTTTATAAACAGGGCTTGTATTATAAGCTGGTCAAGAGTTCAATAAGGCACTAATGTGGTTTATAAACAGGGCTTGTATTATAAGCTGGTCAAGAACTCAATGAGGCACTAATTTGGTTTATAAACAGGGCTTGTATTATAAGCTGGTCAAGAGTTCAATGAGGCACTAATGTGGTTTATAAACAGGGCTTGTATTATAAGCTGGTCAAGAACTCAATGAGGCACTGATGTGGTTTATAAACAGGGCTTGTATTATAAGCTGGTCAAGAACTCAATGAGGCACTGATTTGGTTTATAAACAGGGCTTGTATTATAAGCTGGTCAAGAGCTTAATGAGGCACTGATTTGGTTTATAAACAGGGCTTGTATTATAAGCTGGTCAAGAACTCAATGAGGCACTGATTTGGTTTATAAACAGGGCTTGTATTATAAGCTGGTCAAGAGCTCAATGAGGCACTGATGTGGTTTATAAACAGGGCTTGTATTATAAGCTGGTCAAGAGCTCAATGAGGCAATGATTTGGTTTATAAACAGGGCTTGTATTATAAGCTGGTCAAGAGCTCAATGAGGCACTGATGTGGTTTATAAACAGGGCTTGTATTATAAGCTGGTCAAGATCTCAATGAGGCAATAATTTGGTTTATAAACAGGGCTTGTATTATAAGCTGGTCAAGACCTCAATGAGGCACTAATGTGTTTCCATCTCTTTATGATATTTCAGGTCCTTTGAAAATAATCATGTACAAACTAACAGGCTTTAACACGTACAAAAATATTTTTCTTTACACTAGTTTATATTTCTGTCATATTTACTTTTTGTCATACTTGCAATATTTATTTAAATGCCAGTTTGTTATTTTGTCATTGAAATATTTATATTTAACCTCTTCACTGTACCCAGTGACCTCAACACCTCTGGAAGTTTATCCACCTGGGCTTGATAATTGGATTGACATTCGTGGCAACAATGTGTAACTAGAGTTACCAGTTAGTTTACAAACATTGTCTTTTTTTAATGTCCAGATTTTATTTGCTAAAGTTGTAGTGCTAAATCTGATAACATGAGTTAATAATGACGTGTTTTTTAATCAACCTATTTAATTTAATTATACAGACATAAATTATTTTTTACAAATTTAGAAATCCATTTGTATAACCAATTTACAACCAACTGAGGTGATATATTTTACTTCTGGCTAAGTGTATAGCTGATGTTCTAAGATCTGTTTTCTGTAAATAGATAATTCTGTGATTCTATGTTATCAATACACTTTGTTGTTAAATGTTGAAATCAAATTAATTCATGTCAGTTTTTTACAATCTTTTTATTCTTTGCAATAATTGTGTTTTTTTTTCAGTTTCTGTTTAAAATAAAAAAGATTTATGCATGGTGTGACATCTTTAGGTTTTGTATATCATAGCTGAAGTTAAAATAGTTAGTGATGCTAGTCATTTTAAAACTTAGTCGTGTTTTATGAGCTTTATTCCTTATGTGAGGAATTTTAAAAATCATTGTTTTAAAAGTGTTGAATTTAGTTGTTAAAAATTAAATTAAATTGTTTTTTTGTTGATATGTTTTTACTGATGTGCACAATGTTATATGAAAGATATAAGAAATCTGTGTTAATGATATAATCAGGATTTTAAAAACTTGAATCTTTAAAACCTGGTGAACTGGCATTCACTTGTTGTCCAATGTTTCAAAGTTCAAAGTTCAAGTTCTCAATGAACTTGCCATGCTGTATGTGTATAATGCCAGTAGGTTAGACCAAACCCCTCAACCGGTGTTTCTTTCAACTCCTCCACTTGACCAGGCAGTTTTTGCCCATCTGCGTGTTGCTTCTAAATGTAACTGTTAAAAATTAATATACATATCCAGGTGAATTTGTATTGTGTTATCACTGACTTTTTAATATGATTGATTTGATATTGTTCTAATTTACCTCTTATTATAGTAGGTAATTTTTTAATGCTTTTTTTCCATCAAAAGTCTGGTTTTTTAAATTTTATTTCATGTAATGTTCAGCTTTACTTCCTATGAATGTGTTATTGAAACATCAGTTTAAAAGATAAGATATCTAGACCAGGTGTGAATCAATGAGTTTGAGAATATGACCCATATTGTTTCTGACTGTTGCAGTTTTCATATGACTTTCTTTCCTTGCATTGACTTGCTAGTTGAGGCGTACATTTGGGAATGAAATAAAAACATTTTCTTCAGGCCATAGATATTTTTCTAAAGCATAATAGTAGTGTTTCTAACAGCGTAAAATTACTTTTCATTTGTACTTAAATACACGAGTTTAATTTTGTGTACATGTTAATTGATTTAAAGTAATTTATTACAACTAGTTTACCAGTTTCATTCATGTAAATTTCAAAATATGTGGAGTGTTGAATTTGTTCATGATATAAGAATTTGGTGCCTATTATCTACAGCACATATTTATCATTGTATTGTGAATTAAAGAGAAAATGTGAATAGAGCATTGTGTTATTTTTTATGTAGCAATTATTAAAGGGCTACTGTAATTAAGTCATTTCTGTTGAAGTTGGAGAGTAATTTTAGACTGTTATCTTTACATTATTGAAATGTTCCAAAAACTTTCACCCCTGTTTCGCTCAATAGTGGACTCTTCTTAAAGCCTTCTACCCTTTAGAGTCCAGATGGAATAGTTTCAAAACAATTAGAATAGACAAACTACATTAAAACATTTATTTCTCTTTAAGAAACACTCCAAATGTAAGTGGTTCATAAGCTTATAATACATATGGATTTGGGGAACAGGGCATTACCCCCCTGTCAATTACACACACACACCTTCACCCCCCCCCCGTCATAGTTTGAGGTTCAGCTAGGGCTTGGTCTAGTGTCAGGATTAGGGTTAGGCTTAAATCAACGTCTAGAGTTGGGTTCAGTGTTTCTTCCACTTTTTTCTCTGAGGGGGGCACTTGAAATTTTCGGGGGTCGGACATTAGTAAAGTGTATGTTTACTATATAAAATCCATCTCGTTCGGGGGGGGGGGGGGGGGGTCGGTAGACTTTCTTCTCTTCCCCCCCCCCCCCCCCCCCCCCGAAGAGATGCCTGGAAGAAACTCTGAACAAGACTGTCTGTTAATTGGTTAGCCTTGTAAGTCTTTAACAAGACAGTCTTTTAATTGGCTAGCATAATTAGTCTCTAACAAGGCGCATGTTAATTGGGGTGGTGGGGGGGGGGGAGTCGGACTTTTGGGACGATGTGTGGCGAGGTTCAAAGAGGTAGACTCTGGCATCTTGACTTTTTGTGGTAATGTGGAGGGGGGAGGTAAAAATCGTCAGAAATATTTCCTTATAGGTATAATAACAAAATATAAATTGTTGTTATAACAAAGAAGCCCTGCTTAAGTTTTAAGTCGGGAATCTTCCATCAAATGCCATAAGTTCATTCAACAAAAGTTTAACTGTTTCGTTGTTTGGCCTCTACCAACCTCCATAGCCATCACGATACAGGCAGGAAATGGCTTTCTTAGCGACTGTTAGGAGTGAGAAGTTGATGCATGGCAGACTCGATAAGCAAACAGAGCCACACCAATGTTAGATACTGGCTTGACCGCATTTCATTGGCTTAGTCAATGCGCATGTCAGACACCAATGACACGCTCGAGTGACTTTTAAATGGCGATGGGTAACGTGGTTTCGGGAATCTCCTATTTCTATTTATACTTTATCGTTTATTATCAAGTAGTTTATTCAATAAAAAAAATCGTTTAGATTTAATGCTTTAAGTACAGAAAAGACGTAGATATACAGAGGGCATTAACTCCGTGAGATTAAAAAGCTTAAGTAAAAAGTTGGTATGTAAGTGTAAGCCCTTTCATCTTTGAGATGTTGGCATAGGCAATCTATACTCACCTTTAAAGATATTGTAGATAATGTATCAGTTTTTCTTTATTTTTTATGGCATCCGCGCCCTAGAACATCGGTTATTAGAGTGATCATTCACTAGGGAACTATTGGCCATTTTCATAGAATAATTAACAGGGCAAAATAAACTAGAGCGATTCAATTTTTTAAATTACTAACCTTTATCTTAACAATAATAGCCAAAAATGTTTTTAACCTATCAATTTTATATTATCTTTTTTTTTTGCTGGTTCCGACTCATTGTTTTTTTTTTTTTTTTTTAAATTTGACATTTGGCTCTCGACAAAATTCTCATTCGTTTAGCCTAGTATTGTGTCACAATATATGTGACCTACGTTGCCTAATTTGGGAATAATACACGCGCGGCATACAAAAATGTCTGTCAAAAACGACATCGTTTATTGCAGCCTGTCAATGTAAATTTATTCCAAATACTTTATTTTTCAATGGGTTATTTACCTCACCGCAAGCAATACAGTAATAAAAGCCCTAATGCTTTCACGGCTGTAAAGATAAGACAGTTGACAAATCCAGTTTTCTAGATTAGGGTATAAGGACGCTCGGGTCGGGCTGATGTAACCTAGTTATGGCAATAGTGGGGGTAAGGTACTCGGAAGTAGGTGGTATGGTTGGTGTGTGGTGGTATGGTTGGTGTGTAGTGGTATGGTTGGTGTGTAGTGGTATGGTTGGTGTAGTGATATGGTTGGTGTGTGGTTGGTGTGTAGTGGTATGGTTGGTGTGTAGTGGTATGGTTGGTGTATAGTGGTATGGTTGGTGTGTAGTGGTATGGTTGGTGTAGTGGTATGGTTGGTGTGTGGTTGGTGTGCAGTGGTATGGTTGGTGTGTAGTGGTATTGTTGGTGTAGTGGTATGGTTGGTGTGTAGTGGTATGGTTGGTGTAGTGGTATGGTTGGTGTGTGGTTGGTGTGCAGTGGTATGGTTGGTGTGTGGTTGGTGTGTAGTGGTATTGTTGGTGTAGTGGTATGGTTGGTGTGTGGTTGGTGTGTAGTGGTATGGTTGGTGTGTGGTTGGTGTGTAGTGGTATAGTTGGTGTTGTGGTATGGTTGATGTGTAGTGGTATGGTTGGTATGTAGTGGTATGGTTGGTGTGTAGTGGTATGGTTGGTGTAGTGGTATGGTTGGTGTGTGGTTGGTGTTGTGGTATGGTTGATGTGTAGTGGTATGGTTGGTATGTAGTGGTATGGTTGGTGTATGGTTGGTGTTGTGGTATGGTTGATGTGTAGTGGTATGGTTGGTATGTAGTGGTATGGTTGGTGTATGGTTGGTGTTGTGGTATGGTTGATGTGTAGTGGTATGGTTGGTATGTAGTGGTATGGTTGGTGTAGTGGTATGGTTAGTATGTGGTTGGTGTGTAGTGGTATGGTTGGTGTATAGTGGTATGATTGATGTGTAGTGCTATGGTTGGTGTGTGGTTGGTGTGTAGTGGTATTGTTGGTGTAGTGGTATGGTTGGTGTGTGGTTGGTGTGCAGTGGTATGGTTGGTGTTGTGGTATGGTTGATGTGTAGTGGTATGGTTGGTATATAGTGGTATGGTTGGTGTAGCGGTATGGTTGGTGTATAGTGGTATGGTTGGTGTAGTGGTATGGTTGGTGTGTAGTGGTATGGTTGGTGTAGTGGTATGGTTAGTATGTGGTTGGTGTGTAGTGGTATGGTTGGTGTATAGTGGTATGATTGATGTGTAGTGCTATGGTTGGTGTGTGGTTGGTGTGTAGTGGTATGGTTGGTGTATAGTGGTATGGTTGGTGTAGTGATATGGTTGGTGTGTGGTTGGTGTGCAGTGGTATGGTTGGTGTAGTGGTATGGTTGGTGTGTAGTGGTATGGTTGGTGTATAGTGGTATGGTTGGTGTATAGTGGTATGGTTGGTGTATAGTGGTATGGTTGGTGTATAGTGGTATGGTTGGTGTATAGTGGTATGGTTGGTGTAGTGGTATGGTTGGTGTGTAGTGGTATGGTTGGTGTATAGTGGTATGGTTGGTGTATAGTGGTATGGTTGGTGTATAGTGGTATGGTTGGTGTGTAGTGGTATGGTTGGTGTATAGTGGTATGGTTGGTGTATAGTGGTTAGGTTAGGGAGTTTAATAAGCTGAGGAACAATTTTCGTCATAATTGACAAAGTGTTTGGTGTTAATCTAGTTTTTGTAGCGTGAACAGATTTTGGTGAAGTTTTTTTTTAACGTATTGATCTACATCATGGACAGACATCACTAGTGAAGGCTGGAAGGGGGGGGGGGGGGGTAGACGTGTAGACTCATCACATGACATTACAAAGAGGGTTTGAAATGTAACGAATATTTAATTAGTTTTTTTATTATGAATCAGTTTTTAATGAATCAGTTTTTCAATGAATCAGATTTTCGATTAATCATCTGAACTTCTAAATAAAGTATCGATACACACGTATCTCTAGAGAAATAAATGAATATCCAAATGTAGGCCATAAACAAAGGTCACCCATATAAAAACGAAAATTCCATGTAAAGTGACCTCCTTATATAAAAAGGCTTGAGAAATTGTATGGCATGATTGCAGTATCCACGTCACGGTTGAAGAAATGTAACGTTGTGCCTGACTGAGAAAGATTGGCGGCCCGACGTAAGGTCGTTAGAGGGCGCAGCTCAGGTGTGCCAGGTGTAACAGGCAGGTAGACATTACATGGTGGTAAAGATGTAATCAGACAGGTAGACATTACATGGTGGTAAAGATGTAATCAGTAGTAAGGTAGACATTACATGGTGGTAAAGATGTAATCAGTAGTAAGGTAGACATTACATGGTGGTAAAGATGTAATCAGTAGTAAGGTAGACATTACATGGTGGTAAAGATGTAATCAGTAGTGAGGTAGACATTACATGGTGGTAAAGATGTAAACAGGCAGGTAAACATTACATGGTGGTAAAGATGTAATCAGGCAGGTAGACACTACATGATGGTAAAGATGTAATCAGGCAGGTAAACATTACATGGTGGTAAAGATGTAATCAGGCAGGTAAACATTACATGGTGGTAAAGATGTAATCAGGCAGGTAGACATTACATGGTGGTAAAGATGTAATCAGTAGTAAGGTAGACATTACATGGTGGTAAAGATGTAATCAGTAGTAAGGTAGACATTACATGGTGGTAAAGATGTAATCAGTAGTGAGGTAGACATTACATGGTGGTAAAGATGTAATCAGGCAGGTAAACATTACATGGTGGTAAAGATGTAATCAGGCAGGTAGACACTACATGGTGGTAAAGATGTAATTAGTAGTAAGGTAGAAATTACATGGTGGTAAAGATGTAATCAGTAGTGAGGTAGACATTACATGGTGGTAAAGATGTAATCAGGCAGGTAAACATTACATGGTGGTAAAGATGTAATCAGACAGGTAGACATTACATGGTGGTAAAGATGTAATCAGGCAGGTAAACATTACATGGTGGTAAAGATGTAATCAGACAGATAGACATTACATGGTGGTAAAGATGTAATCAGACGGGTAGACATTACATGGTGGTAAAGATGTAATCAGGCAGGTAGATATTACATGGTGGTAAAAATGTAATTTAGAAGGGTGGTGCACATCAAAGTTTGTAGCTGTCAAGTAGATGTTTTGATGGTCAAGTAGAGCATGCTATTTTAATAGTCAAGTAGAGCGTGATGTTTTAATAGTTAAGTAGAGCGTGATGTTTTAATAGTCAAGTAGAGCGTGATGTTTTAATAGTCAAGTAGAGCATGATGTTTTAATAGTCAAGTAGAGCGTGATGTTTTAATAGTCAAGTAGAGCGTGATGTTTTAATAGTCAAGTAGAGCGTGATGTTTTAATAGTCAAGTAGAGCATGATGTTTTGATAGTCAAGTAGAGGATGATGTTTTAATAGTTAAGTAGAGCGTGATGTTTTAATAGTCAAGTAGAGCGTGATGTTTTAATAGTCAAGTAGAGCGTGATGTTTTAATAGTCAAGTAGAGCGTGATGTTTTAATAGTCAAGTAGAGCATGATGTTTTGATAGTCAAGTAGAGGATGATGTTTTAATAGTTAAGTAGAGCGTGATGTTTTAATAGTCAAGTAGAGCGTGATGTTTTAATAGTCAAGTAGAGCGTGATGTTTTAATAGTCAAGTAGAGCGTGATGTTTTAATAGTCAAGTAGAGCATGATGTTTTGATAGTCAAGTAGAGGATGATGTTTTAATAGTTAAGTAGAGCGTGATGTTTTAATAGTCAAGTAGAGCGTGATGTTTTAATAGTCAAGTAGAGCGTGATGTTTTAGTAGTCAAGTAGAGCGTGATGTTTTAATAGTCAAGTAGAGCGTGATGTTTTAATAGTTAAGTAGAGCGTGATGTTTTAATAGTCAAGTAGAGCATGATGTTTTAATAGTCAAGTAGAGCGTGATTTTTTAATAGTCAAGTAGAGCATGATGTTTTAATAGTCAAGTAGAGCATGAGGTTTTAATAGTCAAGTAGAGCGTGATGTTTTAATGGTCAAGTTGCATGGTTGTTACACCTCTGACTATGGACATCATCGTTTAAGCAGCACGATAAAATGCCCTCGTTCTTGATGAATTCACTACACAAAATAATCTTTTCCTCTTCCTCCTTTTTTTTTTGACGTATTTCTGAGTTTATATCCACTCTCGTTAAATAACAGTATCGCGACCTCTATAACAGACTTGGGGTCCTGGGTCTATAACAGTAGATCACCTCTGGGCTGGGTGTATAACAGACTAGGGGTCATGGGTTTCTAAGAGTAGATCACCAATGGATGAATAGGGGTCTTGGGTCTAAAACAGAATAGGGGTCTTGGGTCTAAAACAGAATAGGGGTCCTGGGTCAATAGCTGTAGATCATCCCTGGGTCTATAAAATTATGGCGTGTTTTTAAAGCATAGCGACACACAACATAACTTAATGTCATAACCGCTTCTTCTTCTTCTTATTTCTTAATTTTTAGTGTTGGAAGAGATCGACCTTTTGCCGACTCGACCACGCCCCCATCACAATTAAGGATTACGTGTCAACTGGTTATGCGCCATTGAGGCCATTGACTCCGATTTCAGCCTGCTTTTCTTTTTGGAAAAAAAGGCAGTAGTTGTTTGATTTTGGAGTTTTCTCTCCTAGAAGAGTGGGGGTTCGAACTCGAGACTTTTCGGTTCAGCGACCATGAGCTTTACCGACTCAACCAAGCCGACCGCCATCGATCTCTTGTATTCCCGACGACACACCACGAAACAAAAACATACTGTCTCCGTCTATTGGAACCCATAAATATGGGCTATCGACCTGATAGACAGGTTGTGACATTCAGCCATATTGGGCCTACATATGTGTTACATTTATCACATAAGTTGTGACGTTCGGCCATATGCATACTCGTTACATCTGTTACATAACTTGTGATATTCAACCATATACATATTCCTTTCATTTGTTACCTAAGTTGTGACATTCACCCGTATAAATACTTGCAATATTTTTTTACACCCCCTAGCCAAATTTGAGCAATAGAAATATTTTACATATATCTTTTTAAAATACATTTTTCTTCTCCTATCAGAAGCAACAGGTAAAGTAGCAAACAAGCTCACTACACCAATCATTGATTTCATGATGTTTATTTTTTGCCCCCAGCCCTCACTCACGAAGTTGACATTTAAATTTACAATCATTCAAACACGCGCTGGGCGAGGAGTTGCCTCCCGTGGTGCAGTGCAGCAAAGATTTGTTGCTGAGTCATGGCCGCCGCATTGATTGTTTCACCGTGGAATTATAAAAATAAATACGGCTGCCGTATTAGTCTAGTGACGTCACATAGAGTTACACATTCTTTGGTGACAGGCCGCCGCTGGGGGAAGATAGTAATTGGAATCCGGGTGAAAAACTGGAACTTGTCAGGTTTTTGTAAGGGTTGATTCAGCGGGTGGTCACGTGGTCATTGTGAAGCGCCGTGGAGCGTGGAGAGACCACAGTGACGTGCGGGCTAGAGGTTCTCAACCAGACAACAGGGCCACGGTGTGTCCTGGCCTGTTTAGATCAGTGTTTCTTTCAGGCGTCTCTTGGAAACGAAATAGAATTTATATAGAAAATATATACTTTTACCAGTGTCCGCCCACAGCCCACAACCCTCGGAAAATTTAGTCCCCCCCCCCCCCTTGAAAGTTTCAAGTCCCCATCCCCGTGTGAAAGAAACACTAGTTTAGATTAGCATGGTGATTTATTTATGTTTTTTTTCTGCTCGGTCCGGATCAAGACTGCAGCACGTCCCTGAGTCCACCCAGCTCTGATGGGTACCTGGCTCCAGAGTTTCTTCCAGGCATCTCTTCGGGCCGAAAATATATACTTTCACCAGTGTCCGCCCCCCCCCCCCGGAAAATGTTGACCGCCCCTCCCCCCCCCCCCCCCCGAAAATGTCAAGTGCCCCCCGGAGAAAAAAGTCTGGAAGAAACAGTGCCTGGCTCACGCTGGGGAAAGTAAAAGCAGATGGGTATAGTAGCGAGGTGTCACCCGGTGCGGCACTTAATGTTGTCACCCCCAGAGGCGTAGCGACCCTTTCCGGGGATAAACTTTCAATTTTCGATTTGCATCTCCCCCCCCCCCCCCAAACAAACTTTTGATATCCAATAGATACTAAAGTGACCCACCCTTTTCTTTATAGTTATTTAAATAGTAGTCTATAATTTATTTTCTACTTTTTAGTGCATTACTACATAAAAGCTTGTTATTAAAAGGTTTATTATGAATTTTTTTAGTCATGTAACTATTGTAAATAAAACATGTGAAGTACTGAAAAAAAATTCATAAAAAAAACTTTTAATAACAAGCTTTTATGTATTAATGCACTAGAAAATAAATTATACACTACTATTTAAATAACTATAAAGAAAAGCGTGGGTCTCTACCTAAATATTAGACACTACTATTTAAATTACTATAAAGAAAAGCGTGGGTCACTTTAGTATCTTTTGGATACCTTTACTAATATTTAGGAAGAGACACCCGCTTTTCTTTATAGTAATTTAAAAATAAGTGTATAATTTATTTTCTAATGCATTATCACATAAAAGCTTGTTATTAAAAGTTAATTTTTTATTAATTTTTAAAAATATTTTAAATTCTAATTCAGCCTTTTGTTTTAATGGCTGTTGTAAACTACATTTTTTTGCTTGCATGATTGGGATGTTAGAAAAAAGTTTATCATAAGAAATATGTAGGTCTCAGTTTAAGTTTTGATACCAGTTTAAAATCTGCACCGTGCATGTGCTAATGTTGTGGTTTGTGTGGTACTACTGTTGTAGTTAGCGGGGTGCTAATGCTGTTTGTGTGGTGCTAATGTTGTGGTTTGTGTGGTGCTAATGTTGTTTGTGTGGTGCTAATGTTGTGGTTTGTGTGGTGCTAATGTTGTTTGTGTGGTGCTAATGTTGTGGTTTGTGTAGTGCTAATATTGTGGTTTGTGTAGTACTAATGTTGTGGTTTGTGTGGTGCTAATGTTGTGGTTTGTGTGGTGCTAATGTTGTGGTTTGTGTGGTGCTAATGTTGTGGTTTATGTGGTGCTAATATTGTGGTGTGTGTTGTGCTAATGTTGTAGTTAGTGGGGTGCTAATGGTGTGGTTTGTCTGGTGCTAATGTTGTTTGTGTGGTGCTAATGTTGTGGTTTGTCTGGTGCTAATGTTGTGGTTTGTGTATTGCTAATAATGTGGTTTGTGTAGTGCTAATGTTGTGGTTTGTGTGGTGCTAATGTTGTGGTTTGTGTTGTAGTTTGAGTGGTGCTAATGTTGTGGTTTACGTGGTGCTACTGTTGTGGTTTGTGTGGTGCTAGTGTTGTGGTTTGTGTGTTGCTAATGTTGTTTGTGTGGTGCTAATGTTGTGGCTTGTGTGGTGCTAATGTTGTGGTTTACGTGGTGCTACTGTTGTGGTTTGTGTGGTGCTAGTGTTGTGGTTTGTGTGTTACTAATGTTGTTTGTGTGGTGCTAATGTTGTGGCTTGTGTGGTGCTAATGTTGTGGTTTGTGTGGTGCTAATGTTGTGGTTTGTGTGGTGCTAATGTTGTTAGTGTGGTGCTAATGTTGTTGTTTGTGTGTTGCTAATGTTATGTGTGTTGCTAATGTTGTTTGTGTGGTGCTAATGTTGTGGTTTGTGTGGTGTTAATGTTGTGGTTTGTGTGGTGCTAATGTTGTTTGTGTGGTGCTAATGTTGTGGTTTGTGTGGTGCTAATGTTGTGGTTTGAGTGATGCTAATGTTGTTTGTGTGGTGCTAATGTTGTGGTTTGTGTGGTGCTAATGTTGTGGTTTGTGTGGTGCTAATGCTGTGGTTTGTGTGTTGCTAATGTTATGGTTTTTGTGGTGCTAATGTTGTGGTTTGTGTAGTGCTAATATTGTGGTTTGTGTAGTACTAATGTTGTGGTTTGTGTGGTGCTAATAATGTGGTTTGTGTAGTGCTAATGTTGTGGTTTGTGTGGTGTTAATGTTGTGGTTTGTGTGTTGTAGTTTGTGTGGTGCTAATGTTGTGGTTAGTGTGGTGCTACTGTTGTGGTTTGTGTGGTGAAACGGGAAAAATTGTTATCACTGTAATCAGATTGTAAAAAATGTTTACTGTTGAAAGAAAAAGGCGAAGTGTAACAATTACCATCATCTAAAACAGGGGTTCCCAACCTTTTTTTACTCTAGAGCACATTCTAAAATATCGGTAGGGTGGCGGGCACCACCTATTTTAAATCGACAAACTCCTTCCAGAGGCGTAGCGACCCTTCCCGTCACCCGGGGACAAAACTTTCGATTAGCACCCCCCCCCCTCTCAAATTTTCGATTTGCACCCCCCTCAAACTTTCGATTTCCATCCCCTTCAACCTTTCAATAATGTTTATAAAAAATTCTGTCTCTGTCGAATAATGAGAGGCGGGCACATACGAATCGTTCGGCGGGCGCCATGGCGCACGCGGGCACGGGGTTGGGAACCCCTGAGCTAAAGCAATCTCGGTTTCAAACTATGGTGCAATCCAGTCCAAATTTTCATGTTGATCAATGACAAACACACCCTCATACTGTCATACCTTAACCCCATTTTTCATGAACCGGTGGAGGTCACAGTTACAGTTAGACTGTGTTCAGCCAGTGAACGTCCTTCTTATCTAAGTCAACAAACTTATTCCATATATGGCTGCTTCTATTTCAACTTTCTAATTTCCAATGCAGGTTCTCTTTAACATTTTCTCTTATTTGGTTGTTTCCCCTACTGGTTCAACTCTACCCTTTACGTTTCCACTGCAAGTTCTACTTTTACATTATCCACAATAGATGGTACACTATAATTAGGTTTTGCTTAAATAAGACGGGTACTAGCAAATATAAACTTTACCAGAACAACTTAAATAGAAAAAGCTACTAAATATAACTATTCTATGAAGTGTAACAATTTTTGACTGCTAGGAGTTGGCCGCGGACATGCAGTTGTGCCAATAGAAACTTGATATGCTATGTATGTAAGTGATACATAAACTAAACGGAGTAGCGTTTCGCTCAGTGTAGCCAGTACTGAATATCTGGTTTAAATATAGGGGGGCATATATATATATATATATATATATATATATATATATATATATATATATATATATATATATATATATATATATATATATTGTATTACTCTTTGATAAGTGTTTCTAATTGGGTGTGGCTTAATTATAATTGGGTGAGGCTTAGTTATAATTTGGTGTGGCTTAATTGCTGATCATTGGTACGTGAGTTGGATAGAGGTTGGTGGAGTGTTAAAGCATAGCGTTCGGTTACATGAAATCCGGGTTCGATTCTCGATGGAGCAAAGGTTTTATAACAAGTTTACGGAATAGTTTAGAAAGAGGGGTGGATCGTCCAAGAATCCGGGGAGTTTTGTTTAGTGATGTTGTGGTAGCCTCCCTTATAAAGTGTCGTTGTGGTAGCCTCCCTTATAAAGTGTCATTGTGATAGCTTCCCTTATAAAGTGTCGTTGTGGTAGCCTCCCTTATATTTATATATTAAGTGTCGTTGTGGTAGTATCCCTTATAAAGTGTCACTGTGATAGCCTTCCTAATAAAGTGTCGTTGTGATAGCCTCCCTTAAAAAGTGTCGTTGTGATAGCCTCCCTTATGAAGTGTCGTTGTGATAGCCTCCCTTATGAAGTGTCGTTGTGATAGCCTCCCTTATGAAGTGTCGTTGTGATAGCCTCCCTTATGAAGTGTCGTTGTGATAGCCTCCCTTATGAAGTGTCGTTGTGGTAGCCTCCCTTATAAAGTGTCGTTGTGATAGCCTCCCTTATAAAGTGTCGTTGTGATAGCCTCCCTTATGAAGTGTCGTTGTGATAGCCTCCCTTATGAAGTGTCGTTGTGATAGCCTCCCTTATGAAGTGTCGTTGTGGTAGCCTCCCTTATAAAGTGTCGTTGTGATAGCCTCCCTTATAAAGTGTCGTTGTGATAGCCTCCCTTATGAAGTGTCGTTGTGATAGCCTCCCTTATAAAGTGTCGTTGTGATAGCCTCCCTTATAAAGTGTCGTTGTGATAGCCTCCCTTATAAAGTGTCGTTGTGATAGCCTCCCTTATAAAGTGTCGTTGTGATAGCCCCCCTTATGAAGTGTCGTTGTGATAGCCTCCCTTATAAAGTGTCGTTGTGATAGCCTCCCTTATGAAGTGTCGTTGTGATAGCCTCCCTTATAAAGTGTCGTTGTGATAGCCTCCCTTATAAAGTGTCGTTGTGATAGCCTCCCTTATAAAGTGTCGTTGTGATAGCCTCCCTTATAAAGTGTCATTGTGGTAGCCTCCCTTATAAAAGGTGTCGTTGTGATAGCCTCCCTTATGAAGTGTCGTTGTGGTAGCCTCCCTTATAAAGTGTCGTTGTGATAGCCTCCCTTATGAAGTGTCGTTGTGGTAGCCTCCCTTATAAAGTGTCGTTGTGGTAGCCTCCCTTATAAAGTGTCGTTGTGATAGCCTCCCTTATAAAGTATCATTGTGGTAGCCTCCCTTATAAAGTGTCGTTGTGATAGCCTCCCTTATAAAGTGTCATTGTGGTAGCCTCCCTTATGAAGTGTCGTTGTGGTAGCCTCCCTTATAAAGTGTCGTTGTGATAGCCTCCCTTATGAAGTGTCGTTGTGGTAGTCTCCCATCTGAAGTGAAGAGCCGTGTTAGGCTCCGTTTATCTAGAGTACTCTGTGATTCCCCCCCCCCCCACCCCTTGTGTGGATCAAGGTTCACATGTTTACAGGTGAACCAGATGGGCCATGTGGAACAGTCAGTGTGAGCCACGTGCCAAATATATTTTAAACATAAACTTATTCGGTCTCGTCCTGCATTTCTGACAATGACATAGCCAGCAGCTGATGGCCCGTCACCCATCTACTGATGGCCCGCCACCTGCCTAGTGATGGCCCACCACCCATCTAGTGATGGCCCGCCACCCAACTACTGATGGCCCGCCACCTGCCTAGTGATGGCCCACCACCCATCTACTGATGGCCCGCCACCTGCCTAGTGATGGCCCGCCACCTGCCTAGTGATGGCCCACCACCCATCTACTGATGGCCCGCCACCTGCCTAGTGATGGCCCGCCACCTGCCTAGTGATGGCCCGCCACCTGCCTAGTGATGGCCCGCCACCTATCTAGTGATGGCCCACCACCCAGCTACTGAAGGCCCGCCAAATTTTGACCCGACAAAATCCTGAAGCTCAAAGCTCTTAGTTTCTCCAACACCACCCCCACCTACCTCCACCTCTACTCAATACCAGCGATAGAAAAATATGAAGTAAAACAATAACGAAATGTACCAATGGAAGACAATTTCAAGAGTAGCTTGGTCGAACACGCCATACAAGGACAACAACACACAACAGTTCAAGAAGGAGATAACGCTTGCAATCAAATAACACAAGGTGGTCGCCCCTGATGACGCCATTTTATGTTCATGTCTTAATAAAACCACCAGCGATAAGGGATCGGCATAAAATATGACCGGCCTAAAACTCGAGAGCTGCGACAAGAAATAAAAGTCACCGAGATAAAGCTCAAATACGCAATCACCCGGATAACAGTGACCTCACGGCTACTGTTTTAGGTCAAATAGATCTAAAAATAGATTTTGCACTCCCTACCCTTGTTGAGTTTTTTCAGTTAAGAGGGCAGAGGGCATGATGTTTGTAAGGTGGAGGAGGCAGACAGACACATACGGCTGTGCTTTCTTTAAAAAGTTATGTTTAAAGTGACTTATTTCAATCAATTAAAAATTAGATTTTGTAAACTCTTAAGGGATCCGCGTGGGCCTCCATCTTGCTCTGATACTAGACGCCATGCTTTAAACTGCAAATCGCAAGTTTGAAATAACTCAAGGTTTTTTTTACTGGCGACCGAAAACATGCAGCCTATCATTACTATCAAGAAATACAATCCCACCGATTACTTGCAAGTTAAGATCAAAACTTACAGTAATGTTACCCATCAAAGCTGGGTGGACTTTAAACTTTTTGCTCGGTAAAATGCTTACATTTTTTAGAACGAAATCACAATATAGTTTGACATCATTTAGATTCTACATTGCGCAATCGTAGAAACCGTGATTAGCTTATACGATATTACATCTCTCCCCCACCCCCTCAACACCTAGTTTTTCAGAACACATTTAAATGGCCACATCAGCAACAATGCTGAATCAAAATACCCGCCATTATGATAAGTTTTGTTAACAGAAGTTTTTGATTAAATACGAATTTTAAAACTTAGCCTAATTTTTTTTTTTTTAAAGCATTTTTTTAACTGACTGAAAATTCTAATGTCGAGTGTTTGTTTTTTAGATTTTCCACGGCACCCAAAATATTTTTTTTGTTTAATACTTACTTTGATATGCCTAATATGTTGATATGTTAAAATTTAAACAAAGTGCTATGATATTAAATACGAAGAAAACAACCACGTCGAATGTTCCCATACGCTGGAATACAAACGAACGAAACGATCGCGCCGCAAAGACCGTAGAAGTAAAAAAATGTCGCCCTGGCCAATACACACGTTTAAACAATCGCCGAGCAATTTGGCACATCCAATATTTTGGCCAATTAAAATTCTCGCCTCAAACCTATAGAAACGAGTGGGGTCTGGCGTCTGTTAAAACATGTGGCAACGATCTACATACACACCACATGTTATTGTATGGGTAAATTGGGGGTCGGGCTATAGAGAACTATATGGTGTATCTGGACGTCCATAATCCAGAGTTTCTCCGGAAGAAACACTGATATTCTTCTTCTTCTTCGCGTTCTTAATTGTTAGTGTTGGACTGGATCGAGCCTTATCTGCCAGAGGATTTGAACTCGAGACTTTTTCGAATTTATCAACCATGAGCTTTTGCCGACTCGACCACGCCTCCATCACAATTATGGATACGTGTCAACTGGTTATGTCTTATTTCAGCCTGCTTTTCTTTTTGGATTTGCTTCCATAGCCTTTGTCCAACCAAGAACAAACTAGAAGAGTTGCTGTCCCCAGCTAATGAGCCTCATCTGCCCGAGGGTTCAAACTCGAGACTTTTCGGTTTAGCAACCATGAGTTTTACCGACCCCCACACTGCCATTATCATTGAAGGTCCAGAGTGGGGTAGGACGTGGATGTCTAAACTGGCAGTCTAACAAACAAGGCGTTGTGTTAGAAGGCTTTGGATATAACAGTAGCAACAACCAGTTATATCAATTTACGTATTTTAATTAAATTTGTTTTAACTGAATGAATATTGAACTCCTGGTTTATTTTCAATTGATTGCAATACATAATTGGAAGCTTTGTAACCGAAAGAAAACATTTTTAAAAATCACTTTATTATAACACTGGATGCCAACAAAAAATAATAGTCTGACCGTTTCTCCCTCGCCTACATTGGACCCCCCCCCCCCCCCCATTCAGTCAATGTTAATGGTCGTCATATAAAATATATTGTTCTATGCAGAATTACCTCCAATTTCCTCTATAATAACATGTAGATCTAGTGTGTATGTAGATCGTTTACGATATCTATGACGAGAGCTGTATGCTTACTTTCTCGTATATACGAAGTATAGAGAAAGTCTTGTAATCGTGGGGAAAAAAAATCGAGATTTTTTAAAATCTCGACGTTTTACACCTCACTGATACGGAAAAACATAAATTTGCAATCTTGTCCGTATGTCTGTGCGTGTATCTGTGTGTGTGTGTGTGTGTGTAAATACGATAACTTGAGTACCATTACAGCTAGGTTGATGAAATTGTATATATAAGTATTTTATCAAAATCGTAGATCCCTATCAACTTTTGAGCGATATCCGATAACCGGAAGTGGTACTTTTTCTACTTTGAATTTTTCAAAAGCCTATACCTTGAGTACTATTTCGGATAGATAAATGAAATTTCACAAGTAAGTAAAAGATCGAATTTTCTACCTTCTGTCAAATTTTGAGTAATTTCCGTTAACCGGAAGTACTAATTTACTTTATTTCCGATTTCTCAAAAAACGCATGTAAATTTATAAAGTATTAATACTCTTGAGCACTATTATGAACATCTTTATTTGGCGTTCGCTTGGTGCGCAATTCTTTTTTTCTATGAGATTCTATTCTATTTTAAAAAGTTTAAGTATTTAAAATGGATTTAAAATCATAATTATATCCCGAGTTCCCATCCCCTGTTGTTTTATATAATTATAAGAATATTCGAGAAAGTTTAGGGGAGATCACTCCCGGTTTATTTACTTTGGAAGATAAATGTTAAAATAACTTAAAATGAGAGGTTTCCTGTATCTGAACGCATCATTGTTAGCATCGGTAGTCGTAGGGTCACTTGAGGTCACATCCGGTTCCTAACCCTTGTTTTGATTTCTTCATGGATTGCTTGGTCTATATAACAGTTTCGTTTTCATGAACATCCTAATTTATAAAAGCCCAATGTGCGCACATCTCTCTCTCTCTCTCTCTCTTTCTCTGTCCGCAAAAAATTTTCGCCGGACATCACGTCAGAATCGGCAGCGGTATATGGAGAACTTTTTACGGACTTTTGTTGAAAATAATATGTTAGATGTTTTAAATGTATAACCACAATTTTACTTAAAGAAGAAAAATAAAAATTAAAGGCGTATTCGAATGTAGAGAAACAGTATTATTTATGCAACCGGAAAAGCATTAATATATGTGAAAAAGAACGCATAAAACTGTGACGTCACTATTGCTTATACATTAACTAATGACGTCATCTGCCGTGTTAAGAATGAAAAGAAATGAACTATTTCATTCAAATTTGATTTAGATCTACGTACACTATGAAATGTATACAATACAATTTTTCCGGCCTAAACTCATAAAATTTATTTTATGTATTTGGATTCTAGATCTAGAGATTCTAGATCTAGACTAAATCTAAATCTAAATCTACGCAATAACTAGATCTAGACGTAGACGCTAAGATCTAGATTTAGACTCTAACTTCTCTAAAATCAATTCCAAAAATAAATTTCTATATTAGGACTAAACTATTTCAAGACTTATTTATTTTATACAAAATCTTTGTTTGGAACTGGCTAATTTGGGATAAAAAATTAATTTGAAAGAATAGGCATATTCGCGTAAGTTAAGATTTTAAAATACGTGTTTCATTCTCCGTATTTTATAAGGTGCCTAAATAGCGGAGATGTTAGTGTACATTAAACCACGCAGGTGGTGCGGGTTCGAGACACAGCAAGTCAACTTGGTTAATGTATTCTTTTTTATTATGCTCGGGCTAAACTTTAAAAAAAAATTCTTTTAGGAATCTAGATCTAGATTGTCGGGTGTCCGATAGGGCACTTCCCGGCGCCGCAGGCGCTTCAAATTTGGCATGATCTTGCCTTGGTGCGACAGAACACGGGGGCCGGTTGGCCGAAAAGTCTACGATGTGGGGGTCAAAACTGACCTCGACTGACCGGTACCTTATATGAGCTATAAATCGAAAAAAAATGTCCACGGAGGAACCTCTTCATAACTCTTGAGGTCGTAGACCGACCTTCGGGCGAATTAATTAAGCATTCAAATTCTCAATGTTTTCGAAAGCCTAAGCGAAGCTGGGCAGCATGCCTAGTATTATTATAAACGTAGTGGATAAGTATAACGTGTGGAAGTAAATAGTATAGAGTCTCTGTCATTGCCTAGGATTCTTAATCTTACGCGCTGTAATGAATTGAGAGGCGAGCTAGATCTATAACTTCAGAGTAAAACTTTTTTATTAAAAACGGTAGGCTAAAGTTAAAGCTTTAACATACTCGTTATGAAAATGGGTTGCCTAGCAACGCTTGGATTTATTTACTGTCAATCTCTGTATGTGGACACTGGCACGTGTAAACTTTTTGCACTAGCTGGATAGCCGTTCCCATCTTCTCTCCTCCAGTCGTCTGCTGTGAACTAGGCCCAGAAATCTTACGCCGCCCAGCGTGTTGACCTATTGAATTTTTGCCGTCCTGGCGATTTGTTACCTTGACCTTTATGAGCACACTAGTCATACAAGCAACTCAAATCCTTGATCCATAATTGGGCACATTGGAAAATCATGAGAGCATAAATCTTAAAATTGTTTTAAATATAAATCTGACGAAACGTTTTCATTCACCACTCCCATTCACTGGGCCGTGTTCAAAGTATTCGCCGAATTTGTAGTCGCTGTAAAATATTCCCCTCTCGTTTCCAGTATTACTTGGCTGTCGAGATATATTTTAAGAAATATCGATTTCCCTCGTAGCGGTATCGATACTGCGTGTACTCAGGTATGCACTATAGGCCAGCACGCGGGTGGGTCCCTGCCGGTTCAGTATATGTAACTGCCGCGAATAAAAAAATCGGATCTGGGTGACGCAAAGCGTAGCAGAACTTCAGTTGTGTTTTTAATCGTGGAGTGTACGGTTCGGCTTTGGTGATTGTACAATATGGCTGAACTTCGAAATTATTCACCAAAATCGACAGATAACGGTAATCATTTTAGTTATGTTTTGTTAATGTAGATCTAGAATCTAGTCTAGATCTTATAAAAACTAATAAATGTGTATTTTTTATTTTAATTAATAAAAGATTTTTGGCCTATCTAGCGGAGTAAAAAAAGATGGGCCAGTGTGTAAACTTCAAGAGGATGCGTGTTTTTAAAAAGACATTCTCTAGGCCTACACTAGTAAACACAAATACAAATGAAATACATGGACGATTTTAGAATGAATGACAGATATAGATTATAGATTCTAGATCTATTACTTCATTATCATAGTTTAGATAACGTCTGGCTAGATCCTCTAGATCTATATCTGAGTATGTAGATCTATGTATATCTAGTTCGAGAATCTAGAATTTAATTTATAATATAATTAATCTAGATTTCTAGATCTAGAATTAGTATCAAGTATTTAGTATTTATTTAATATTTATTATTATTATTTAGTACTCACTAGTCAGTATTATTATTATTAATTTAATATTATTGAATAATTATTAATTGTTATTAGACTCTAGATCTAGTATTATTATTAGCTACTAGATTCTAGATCTAGTCTAGCTAGATGTCTAAAAACTAAAATACTAATCTACAAAGTAGATCTAGTGTAGTTAGTAGTAGTAGGAGGCCTTTGGTCTAAGTCGCTTCTAGACTCTATACTCTATGATAGTGTACAGTGTACTCAGATCTAGTTCCAGGCCAGTTATGTTTAATCTTAAATCTGTAGGGTACCCTACTTATTTACTAGATTCTAGATCTGCTTGCGTCATAAATATTAAATAAAATAGACAAATAGGCCTATAGGCTATATATTGAATATATTGTCACTAGAGACTATATATACTACTATATTTATTATTTAACTATATAGTTTATAGATCAAGGCCTAGATCTATATATACTAGATATAGATTCTATATATATAGAATAGATTACATGTAAAAAAAAATTGAAAACAGTATGCTTATTGGATTGAAGTTTTCTACTAATTTGTTAATGTTTTTTATGTTAACCGTAGATCTAATTATATTCCTTATCAACTTATACTTATAGTCTTATTGATGTAGGCTTATAATTAAACATGTGTTTATAAGTATTTTACATTCCAGAGTATCAAAATGGAAAAGATCATATAACAAATTATACCAATGGAAATCTCTCTGATGTACCTAATGGGAAAGAAAATAAGGTCACAGATGAGGATGAAAAAAAGAAGAAGAAGGAAACTACTCCTATGGTTGGGCCTTTGGATGTGGTAAGTTTCGTTATCTGTTGATAAGGAAATTTAGTGTGTGTGTGTTGTTTTTTGTAAATTTTTGACATTAATCTTTGACCCATACTTTCTTGTGTTTTAATTTTTTCATTGAATCTTTGACATTTATCTTTTACCTATACTTTCTGTGTTGTTGTTATTTTCATAACATCTTTGACATTAATCTTTTACCCATACTCTCTTTTGTTGTTTTGTTATTTTGTAAATTTTTGACATTAATCTTTTCCTGTACTTTCCTGTTTACAGTTCAGGTTTTCAGATTCAGTTGACAAGTTGATGATGGTGATTGGAACAATAGCTGCCGCAGTTGCAGGCGCTGCTCTCCCTGTCATGATTATTGTTTTTGGGGACATGATTGACACTTTTGTAGACACAGGAAACATTGAGTTGCTGGTCAAGGAATTAAAAGAATATGTACAATATAAAGGACTCAATGAATCCCAAGTGATTAAAAACCCATCTCTTTTACTGTAAGTTCATATTAAACAATATATATCAGATATGGCAGTTTATTATTGTCTATATTGTTTGTTTACATTTTTTTTTTAAATTATTGGCTTTTTATGTTTCCCCTAGAGGTATGTCAAATATGAAATTGTACTTTTGTGTATATTTTTAGTAAAATATTTACACTAACCTATGTTTGTGTTTAAGGGTTCAAATGTTAATTTATTTACATTTTTAGTCAAATAATTACACTAATCTAATGTTTTTTAATTTACATTGTTAATCAAATATTTACACTAATCTAATGTTTTGTGTTGAAGGAATAACTGTGATGATATTAAAAAATACTACAACAACAGCAAAGACTGTGACATTCTTTTAGAAGGCATTCTTGATGACATGCAGGAATTTGCCATCTACTATTGCAGTAAGTAGACATTGTGCTTACAATATCATGAAAGATAACATATAAGAATGTATGTCTTAACTCTATTATGTGTAACTCTTGAATCTGATGATGTGTGCATTACATAAATGGGATGGTATAGTAGAACCTTAGAGTGCATGACTGCTAACCCAAAATTCTTGAGTCAGTAGGACGTTCACCCAGTTCTGATGGATACCTGACTCAGAGAAAGTAAATGTAGTTGAGCATAGTGCTGATTACACTATCCCTTCCTTTGCCACTGTGACTAAAACAGGTGAACTTTACTTCACCAGCACCACAGACCAAAAGGTTCAAAAGGGTACTCCCATATCACAAACAATAGTTTCTACATGTTTTTTATTCAATCACATAAACTTTTTTCTAAACCAAACTAGTTCTTGTTATTAAAAAAAGCGTGGTCAAACTAGTGTATAGAAGAGTATGGTTCTAAACTCAATCCATTTGCTTACAGTTATTGGAGCAGGTGTACTCATTGCCTCCTATCTACAAGTGGCGTTGTGGATGACTGCGGCTGAGCGTCAGGCACATCGCATCCGGCAGGAATTTCTCAAGAATGTCATGAGACAAGACATTGGTTGGTTTGATACACATGAAGCTGCTGAACTCAACACAAGATTGGCGGAGTGAGTTGAAATTAACACAAATGTTAAGACTAGCTGAGGACAGTGACTTGACTTTACACAAAAGTTTACACAAGATGAGTTGACATGCCAAAGCTAGACACCACATATTTTAAGAAACACCATATAGCCTAAAACATGGGATGGCATGGTCAAATGGTAGAGCAAAAGACTGCTAACCGTTTGAATCTGGGTTCAAGTCTGGATAACGTCTCTGAGTCCACCCAGCCCTGATGTATACCAGATGCATTTTACCGGTAGGTGGCTGGGCATAGTGCTCACCACATTATTCCTTCGTATGCCGATGTCACAGAAACAGATAAACTCTGCTTCATATGCCACATTGACCGTCAAAAGGGAAGTTTTAAACACCATATATCCTAAAACTAAACACCATGTAGCCTAAAAGAAAACACCACACATATTAAAACTAAACACCATGTAGCCTAAAAGAAAACACCACACATATTAAAACTAAACATCATGTGGCCTAAAAGAAAACACCAAATATTCCAAAATTAAGCACTAGATTTACAGAGTAATAGTATGGAATCGGAATTTCTATTTTCAGTGATGTGGCGAAAATCCAAGACGGAATAGGAGATAAAATGGGCACCTTCATGCAGTGGTTTGCAGCGTTTATTGCTGGTTTTGCCATTGGCTTTGCGTATGGTTGGAAGTTAACTCTTGTGATTCTGGCAGTCAGTCCATTGTTGGTTGGTGCAGCTGGACTGTTCGGCAAGGTTAGTTGACAAAATGTTAACATTATACTGCTGATACAAGGTCAGGTTCAATTGTTAAGTCATGCAGGTAGGCCTATTTAAAATATATATGAAAAAAAATCATTTTAAAATACTTCAGTCTAATTAAAAAAAATTTTTTTAATAAATTGCTACTCTTAGTTGGCCTCTTCAATGACATCGAAAGAGTTAGAGTCTTATGCTAAGGCTGGTGCTATAGCCGAGGAAGTTTTTGGGGCTATCAGGACTGTTGTAGCTTTTGGTGGCCAGGAGAAAGAGGCTAAGAGGTAAGGAAGTTCTGCAATAGAAGTATGTTATCTGCCAGTTCACTGAAGTTGTTGGTTGTGTGAGTTATACAAAATGCAGTAGTGTATTGATGCAAGTTGCTGCAATTTGCTTGTTGTGTGTTTGCTACACATATTGCTATAGTGCAATAATGCAAGTTGCTCAAATTTGTTTTGTTGCAAATGATCATTTTAATTGTTATAGATTGTTTTCCTTTGAATTATCTCCCTTATTTGTGTATCAGTTACAAGCTAGATGATAGTCGATATAGTTTTTTACCAGTTAAAATAGAATGCCCATCATTTTGATATAGTTTTTTACCAGTTAAAATAGAATGCCATCATTTTTATCAGGTTACGTGGACAGGTAAATGAAATTTTCTTGCATGATATAGAGATATATATAAGGCCTGTTACAACCCTAATTTAAACTCCTGTTTGGTGCTGATCAAGTTAAATTATTAAATGTGTTGAAAACCACTTCCCTCAGCTTTAAAATGCATGAAGCCCAATTAGGCTTATTAAATGTTGGCCTTGAATTAATAATCTATCCAGGATGTCTCATACTTCTTGCATGAATGAATTGGAATTTGGTTTTAAGTTTTTTGTTTAAGAATGTCTACTGTTTTTGTTAATAAACATGTTGGTATTGATAAAATATGACTTACAATTAATCCAGCTTATAAAAGTACAGTAATAAATCAGTTTTAATTGATTTGATTGTGTGAGCTAACATATTGAAATTATACCCAGATTATCATTACAGAATAGTTGTGGGGTGGGCTCGTGTTTCAAAAAATAAATACCTTCAATTAAAATGTTAATCAACTTAATGTCTTATGTTTTGTAGTTAAATGTATGAAATATTTTGTCTTGCTAGTAATACTTGTGAAATTCATAATAAGGCCAATACATTTAATGGTTAAAAAAAACAATGTATGTGTATTTTCTATCGCTTCTTATACATTTTTTTGTTGACATGGAATCTATCTTTTTTATGCCTGTTTGGTAGTATTCACTTTAATATTCTATGTGAGAAATTCATTTTTAAATGGTTTGATCATTATTATAGAGTCAGTTTTCTTAGGATTCAGACCTTTTGTTGGTTAATAAAGATTTTAAAACATTTTTTTACTGAACATTATTCATTGAGTATTGTTACTTGGTTGCTTTATTTTAAATTTACAGAGTTTCTTTTTCCCATCCTTACTGATATGATCCTTGTTTGAACAGATACACTGTAAACTTAAAAGATGCTCATGAATTTGGTATCAAGAAAGGACTGACCATTGGAATTTCAATGGGATTTATTTGGCTTGTTATTTTTGGCTGTTATGCTTTAGGCTTTTGGTACGGTGGAAAACTGGTCAGAGAAGATGAGCACTACACTGTTGGGAAAATGATTGTAGTAAGTTTTTTATAAGCCATAGAAGATTGATGTTTAGGTATACTTGGGTTTATAAACTTAACTGTAATCTAAGAATGCTCTAAAGCATAATAAGTGAACAGCTATGGAAAATGCTCATTGAGATTAAAATTTTGTAAGTTTTGTCATCCTTCTTATCAAACAATATTTCCTGGACTAAATGTTACAACTAGATCTAACTTAAACATTAAATTCTTTTCAGGTGTTCTTTTCTGTCCTAATTGGAGCATTTTCATTGGGTAATGCTGCTCCCAGTTTACAGTCGCTAGCTACAGCCCGTGGCGCCGCCTATATCATCTTTCAAATTATTGACTTGGTAAGTTGGGTAGTCTACATCATATTTCAGATTGTTTTCTGGGTAAATCTCAACTCAAATTTTTTTAATGGTCTGCCAGCTCAATGTTTTCCAGTGTTATTTATTTAATTGTTTTATTATATTAAACTTTTCTAACAGAAATCAGCCATAGATAGTAGTTCAAAAGAAGGCAAGACTCTCGCAAATATGCATGGTACTATCTGTTTTAAGAATATTCATTTCAGCTACCCATCTCGTCCAAGTGTCAAGGTAAATTTGATATTAAAATTTTGTTTAAAATGCCTTTGAAACTTTAGTGTTTTATATCCAGGTTTTTTTTTTAATTTTGTCTCAAATTAAATATTAACTTAATTTAGTAAAATGCTTTTGTTTAATTTATTGTCCAGATTTTGAATGGCTTGAATTTGGAGGCTAAACCTGGCCAGACTGTTGCTTTAGTGGGCTCCAGTGGTTGCGGTAAAAGTACAACAGTTCAGCTCTTGTTAAGATTTTATGATCCTCATGATGGAGAGGTAAACATACATTTAAATATTGGACCTCATTAATAGTTCTAATATATGATTAGTAAAACTTTAAAAAATACTATTCTAAGTGCTAGAAGCATTATGTTGTAGGCTTGTTTAGAATTTGTCATGTAAGTGTGTTTTAAAAAGAAACCTACATTTAGCCCAAATATTCTGATCTAAACTTTTCAAGAACCTTAATATTTGTTGCAACTTAAGAACTGACACAAAAATATTGAGACAATGAACATACAGAACTCTAGTTCCTTACTTCTTGTGATAATTAGGTACAACTAGATGGAACAAATATTAAAGAGCTGAACATCAAATGGCTGCGTAGCAATATTGGGCTTGTTAGCCAGGAGCCAGTGCTGTTTGCTACAACAATTAAGGAAAATATTCGCTATGGTAGAGATGATGTGACTGAAGATCAGATCATTCAAGCCACCAAAAATGCTAATGCTTACGACTTTATTATGAAACTACCTGATGTAAGTAGCCATGCCATGTGATGCTAACTTAAATTAAGAGTCTGGAGTTCTTTTTTGTTGTTGCTTTTTTTTTGTCTTTCTGAGTTTTGATGAGATAAACATCCTTAGATTTTGAATGTATTTTGAGTCACCATTGGTATGGACTGTAGACAGAGTGCTTGTAAACTTCAGACACAGGTCTGGACAATTGATAGTGGGAGTCTGAAAAATAATTCAAGTCTATTGTATCTACTCTACAGCACTGTCTGATTTTGTTGTTTTATAATCTGTTTATAGCATGTTACTTAGTTTGATTATTTTTTAAATATGCTTGAAAAACAATTATGTTCCTTTTGTTTAGATTTGAAGAAACATTAAATTTCCTTAAGAAAAATTCTTGCCTGTCTGTTTAAGGTTTGATGTTTTTTTACCTCCTCCCCAGAAA
Organism: Physella acuta; assembly: GCF_028476545.2. Classification (NCBI taxonomy): domain Eukaryota; kingdom Metazoa; phylum Mollusca; class Gastropoda; family Physidae; genus Physella; species Physella acuta. The sequence goes on from NW_026731598.1 coordinate 829,341, forward strand.
TTTGAAACGCTGGTTGGTGAGAGAGGAGCTCAGCTTAGTGGTGGTCAGAAACAGAGAATAGCCATAGCTCGAGCACTGGTCAGAGATCCAAAGATTCTGTTACTTGATGAAGCTACTTCAGCCCTTGACACAGAGAGTGAATCAATAGTGCAGGATGCCCTCGATAAGGTTGGGGGACATTTTTTAAATTGATTAAATAGCACTGTATCTATTGAAAGAAAAAGTAATATAATATTGCAAACTTGAAAATTTTTTAATTAACACTTAAGTCACTTGTTAGTCCAATGTTCAATTTTCTAAAGTTTAGTTTGACTAATTATTGAACTCATTCTTAATTTATATAAGCTATTTTCAAACATTTTTTTATTTTAGGTTTTTATGCTAAAAAAACTTTTTTTATATGTGCTGATTTAAAACAATATTCAAATTTGAAACTACTGTACAATTAAAGTTATATAAATAGAGCTTAGATTTTACCTTATGGAACACATTACAATTAATTTGAACTTAAATTATATTAAAATAAACTGAATGTTTTTGTTCAGGCAAGACAAGGAAGAACAACTCTTGTGATTGCACATCGCCTTTCAACTATTAAAAATGCAGACATTATTGTTGGCTTTAACAAAGGAGTTGTAGCAGAAAAAGGCACACACGATGAACTGATGGCCATTAATGGGATTTACCATCAACTTGTCACTAATCAGGTACTTTTAGAATTCACCAAATTTATAGATAAATCATTTATCATCTGGATGGTAAAGTCATGTTAGAAATACTAAAATAGTTGAATTTTTTATAAGTATAAGTAGTTAATAAAATTTTAAAAATAACAAGTGATACTGTATAATTAGAAATTAAATGATTTTTACAATTTTATTTTGCATTTACAGAGTCAGAAAGAGGCAGAAGGTATTGTTTACTACTTTATTTTTACTATTGTTATTTGTAATGTTTGTTTTTCTATCTTAATAAAGGCTGAACATATACAAAATACTATTTTTTCAATCTTAAACTAGGCTTAACATAGTTTTTAACAATGTTTTTAAATATAAAAGAACAAGAAGAAAACGCCATTGATCTTGGCGAAGTCAAGCACAAACCATCTTCAGCAGGACAAAAGGATCTTATGAGGCAGGCTTCTCGTGTTGATCCTAAAGCTGATGAGGTAATAGCTCTTATTTTTTCGAATTATTTTTCCTTTTAATTAAATTAGTAAATAACAATTTATTTACCTAATCTTTAAAATATTTGAAATAAAATGTATCAAGCTTTGTTTGTTATTATTTCTCTTCAATTGCTGCAAAAACAAAAGGATTTTGAATATAAAGAGGTATGAATTATTGCATGATTGTTTCCTAGTTGTTCTATGAAATAATGACATTGTTTTGTTTGAAGTAATTGGTTTTAAATTATTACAATTTAATTCTTTAATCACAATTAATACTCTATTGTGGAAGGGGGATGAACATTTAAAATGCCTATTATTTTTTTAACAAATACTTCCTTGGAAAAAACTACAACTTGAAAAATTATTTTATTGTCTAGCCTACATACTAACATAGTTTTATTTTGTTGCATGTTTTTATTTTAAAATTCAATTTTTGTTGCATCTTAAGAATTGATTTCACTTTAAATAATTTTACCATTTATTTAAACAATCTAGAAAAACACAAGTGCACAATATAAAAGCCTTAAGCTCACTATATTATAGGAAGAATTTCTTTGATTAAAAGACTTAATTTAGTCAGGGATGACATGGCTGGGTAGTAGAGCACTTGACTGCTTAACCTAAGGTCTGGAGTTTGGATCTTGTTCTAGACTCAAGACTGAAGGATATCCCTGAGTCCACCCAGCTCTAATGTGTACTTGACTCACATTAGAAATCAAGAAACATGAACTCTACTTTATCTGCCCCACGGATTGTTAGGAGAATATGACTTAAGTCATTTTATATTTGATCTTGGTGTCTATAGAAACCTGTGTTTGGTGGTATATTGGGTTCTGTAATATGTACCATTTTTAACCCTTAAAAGTTTGATTGTTGACAGGAGTAGTGTATTGGTTTCTATCTATATTATGTATAATTTCTTATTTTAACCCTATAAATGTCATCTTGACTGGAATAAGAATGGCTAACAAATGCCTCTTTCATACTTCTTATTTTAACCCTTCAACTGTTGGCTTGTTGACAGGAAGAAGAAAAGTTAACAAACGCCCCTTTCACAAGACTGATGGCCCTAAATTCACCAGAGTGGTACTTTATTATTCTTGGATGTTTTGGAAGTATTGTCAATGGTGGAGTTCAGCCAGCATTTGCTGTTATTTTTAGCAAAATCCTTGCTGTAAGTCAATTGATATAAGCAATTAAAATTAGAAAATATGTAGCCACACCCACACTGAATGGAACAGATGGCACTGACCCATGTTATTTTATTTGGTCTCCAGGTGTTTGCCAAACCCAAAGATGAACAAGAAGATGACATCCGCGATTACAGTTTGCTCTTGTTTGGCCTTGGCCTCATAAGCTTTGTTACAATGTTTTTACAGGTAATTTGTTAAACTTTTTTTTACAGGTAATTTGTAACACTTTTTTTTACAGGTAATTTGTTTTTGTTGTTGTAAGCTTGCTATACAGGGAGGAAAACTCTTCTTATTGATGAACTAATTGCTCAAAAAGACTAGTGTTTTTGAAGATGTAAATTTAAATAATGATTATGATGTAATGAAATGTATGTAATATTTATAAAATTTAAATAATGATTATAATGTAATGAAATGTATGTAATATTAATAAGATGTAAATTCTAAGACTAGAAATTTGATTCACTTGTAGGGCTACATGTTTGGCCGCTCAGGTGAAGCACTCACAATGAGGCTACGTAATCTAACCTTCAGATCCATGTTGAGACAGGTAACTTCAACATTTTTACACAAAAATATATGTCCGACTTAACATGGCTCAATTGATTATTTTCTCTATTGTCCAGATTTTATAGTCACATGTCAAAGATAATTTTAAAGTTTTTAACAAGTCCTGTTGCGTTGTCAGACATAGGCTGGTATTATCTAATACTATTGGAGCCATCTTTTATGTCTTAAGTTATGTGAAAGTATATTTTGTATTACAGGACATAGGCTGGTATGATGATCATAAGAACAGTGTGGGAGCACTCACTACAAGATTAGCTACTGATGCTTCACTTGTCCAGGGGGTAGGGAATCATCTGTTATTATGTCATCTTCATTGTCATTTGTAGTGTCATCTTCAGTGTCATTTGTTATGTTCTCTTTTGTGTCTTGTCATCTGTATTCTCATATCATCTTCAGTGTCCATCTGTTTTGTCATTTGTCATCTTCAGTGTCATCTGTTTTGTCATTTGTCATGCCATCTTCAGTGTCATTTGTCATGCCATCTTCAGTGTCATTTGTCATGCTATCTTCATTTGTCATTATGTCAACAACTCTGTAATTTATATCATCTTTGGTGTCATTATTCATGTCAACCTTCACTTGTCAATTGTCATGTCAACAATGTCATATCTGTCATGTTTTCCCTGCCTTAGGTAACAGGTATCAGACTGGGCACCGCCCTTATGGCCTTTGCCAACATGGGTGTGGCTATCATAATCTCCTTTGTGTACGGCTGGCAGCTGACCCTACTTATTCTGGCCTTCATGCCATTTATTGCTCTGGGTGGGATGATGCAGGTCAAACTTTTGGCTGGGCAAGCTGGCAAGAATAAAAAAGCTTTGGAAGGAGCTGGCAAGGTAAAACGTTATGGGGTTTTCTAGTGGAACTCGTTAGATTGTTTGTATGAGTAGGTCATTTGCTGAATTATGTTGCTTACATTATTCCATTTTGTCTAATATTTGACATGCAAGATGTTTGCCTAATTATGTATTATTATAATACCAATTGCTAAGTTATGATTTTTTTCTACATAATGTTTGTTGAGCAATGTAGTCCACATTACAATGTTACATTTCAATATTTCATGTCTAATACAAATTTCAATTTTAAAGGTTGCTGTGGAGAGTATTGAAAATATTCGTACAGTTGCCTCCTTGTCCAAGGAAGAACTGTTCTTCAAGCAGTATATGGAGAAGGTGGAGCCACCGTACAAGGAAGCACTGAAGAGAGCTCATTTGGTGGGCTTTACCTACGCTTTTTCACAGGCCATCATCTACTTCGCCTACGCTGCAGCTTTTGTTTTGGGGGCTTATCTTATTGAAGAGAAAGAAATGGATTTTGAAGATGTCTTTTTGTAAGTAAACTTGTTTTATAAAAAATTTTAATATCAGTTTTTAGATTTAGTTTTCTATTATTATTTAACTACTAATGCTAATACATGTAGTGTTTTTAAAAAACAAGTTTAAATTATTATTTTTTTCAAGTTTTAATAAATAACATTCTAATTTTTAATTGAGAAAATTGTTTTTAAAAAAGTCAAGTTTTCCCTTTTGTAGTTACCATCCAGTTTGCCAATTTTGGAAAGAGTGAATTGCCTTTACTTTAATTTAGCTTTACTTTTGGTAAATTAAAAATGCCAATCATGAATAGATAAGAACACATTTGATCTGAAGATGCTTTTACATTAAAACTGCTGAACTCTAGACTCCATTTTGAAAAATCTTTTACCCATAAAATAGCACTAATTTACTCTAAATCCACATGACTTGGAGGCAAAGCAGTTTATTTCTTGTAGGATAATTGTCCATACATAAATTTATGCATTAACAGAAGAATGATATTGCCAGTAAATTTAATTTTAGTTTACATTTCTGGCCAGGGTTTTTGGTGCTATTGTGTTTGGAGCCATGGGCATGGGGAATGCAACTGCTTTTGCCCCAGATGTTGGCAAGGCTCAGAACGCTGCTAAACACATCATATATTTACTGGACTCTAAGCCCACTCTTGATTACACATCCACTGAAGGACAGAAGCTGCCTGTAAGTTGGCTTGTATTTTAGTTATCTGTATCAAAGTGGGACATTTTAGAAACAAACAAATTAATAAGTTATTTAACATATTATTGGATTTTACAAAATAGCTGACAATAGGTTGAAGATATAAATTTTTAAAAATCTTTTTTGTAAATGATTCAAACATTTTGAAATCTGTTTGTAGGAAAGTTACAAGGCAGAAATAAAGTTTGAAAATGTGACCTTCCGATATCCAACACGCCCCACGGTTCAAGTTGCCCAAGGGCTGACGTTTTCTGTTTCCCCTGGTCAAACCCTAGCACTGGTGGGCAGCAGTGGCTGTGGTAAAAGTACCTCAGTCCAGCTCATTGAGAGGTTCTATGATGTGGAGAGTGGAAGTGTGGTGAGTTTGTTTAGCTCATTGAGAGGTTCTATGATGTTGAGAGTGGAAGTGTGGTGAGTTTGTTTAGCTCATTGAGAGGTTCTATGATGTGGAAGTGTGGTGAGTTTGTTTAGCTCATTGAGAGGTTCTATGATGTGGAAGTGTGGTGAGTTTATTTAGCTCATTGAGAGGTACTATGATGTGGAGAGTGGAAGTGTGGTGAGTTTGTTTAGCTCATTGAGAGGTTCTATGATGTTGAGAGTGGAAGTGTGGTGAGTTTGTTTAGCTCATTGAGAGGTTCTATGATGTGGAGTTGGTTTAGCTCATTGAGAGGTTCTATGATGTTGAGTGGAAGTGTGGTGAGTTTATTTAGCTCATTGAGAGGTTCTATGATGTGGGGAGTGTGGTGAGTTTATTTAGCTCATTGAGAGGTTCTATGATGTGGAGAGTGGAAGTGTGGTGAGTTTGTTTAGCTCATTGAGAGGTTCTATGATGTGGGGAGTGTGGTGAGTTTATTTAGCTCATTGAGAGGTTCTATGATGTTGAGAGTGGAAGTGTGGTGAGTTTGTTTAGCTCATTGAGAGGTTCTATGATGTGGAAGTGTGGTGAGTTTGTTTAGCTCATTGAGAGGTTCTATGATGTGGGGAGTGTGGTGAGTTTATTTAGCTCATTGAGAGGTTCTATGATGTTGAGAGTGGAAGTGTGGTGAGTTTGTTTAGCTCATTGAGAGGTTCTATGATGTGGAGTTGGTTTAGCTCATTGAGAGGTTCTACGATGTTGAGTGGAAGTGTGGTGAGTTTATTTAGCTCATTGAGAGGTTCTATGATGTGGAGAGTGTGGTGAGTTTATTTAGCTCATTGAGAGGTTCTATGATGTTGAGAGTGGAAGTGTGGTGAGTTTGTTTAGCTCATTGAGAGGTGCTATGATGTGGAAGTGTGGTCAGTTTATTTAGCTCATTGAGAGGTTCTATGATGTTGAGAGTGGAAGTGTGGTGAGTTTGTTTAGCTCATTGAGAGGTTCTATGATGTTGAGAGTGGAAGTGTGGTGAGTTTGTTTAGCTCATTGAGAGGTTCTATGATGTGGAAGTGTGTTGAGTGTTAAGATTAGCTCTAATTGAAAAGCCCTGTGTTTGGTAGTGTTGTGAGTGTTAAGAATCACTCTCATAGGTAAATGCACTTGTAAACTCTAAAAGCTAATATTTTAAAATTGTTTATAGCTCCTTGACAACAGTGAAATAAAGGCACTGAATCTTCAGTGGTTGAGGGCCCAGATTGGGATAGTATCCCAGGAGCCCATTTTGTTTGACCGGAGTATAGCTGAGAACATTGCCTATGGGGACAACTCACGTGAAGTCTCAATGGATGAAATCATCAAAGCTGCTCGTGGTGCTAACATTCATGACTTTATTTCAAACTTACCTGAGGTGAGTGGTTTGGTTATACAATTATTTTAAAACAGAAGGCCCTTTTAGACCTGCAACAAAATGTCAGATCTTGAGACTGTAACAGAACATCAGTAACCAAACACCAGCCCATCTACATACAAACACAACACCAATTTCTTGTTCTTAGAACATTTCCAAATTATGTTGGTATACATTTAGCACCAGATCCTATTGATAGAATGTTCTCCAAATTCTTCTACCCAGGGCTATGATACAAATGTTGGCTCCAAGGGGACACAACTCAGTGGTGGTCAGAAACAGAGAGTGGCTATAGCTAGAGCACTGGTTCGTCATCCCAAGGTTCTTCTTTTGGATGAAGCTACATCAGCATTAGACACAGAAAGTGAAAAGGTCAGATTTTTTAATGTTTTTTTTTTTTTTTGTTGTTGTTTAAGGCTTTTCATTTAAAAAAATAAAATTTTTAAAATAGTTCTTTGTTGAAGTCAGTTTTTACTGCTCCTAACCAATATATATTAAAATATTTAAAAAGTGCTATAATATTCATAAACATTGTATTTTGTAAAAAGTATAGAATTCTAAGCGGAGTTGCATTTTATTTCAATTTTAATGATTTAAAAAAAAAAACTTTTGTCAATTAAAATAAAATCTAATGGAGTCAAATGCAAACATGAAATTTACCCAAACATGGCCAGTTGTCCTTATGGAGAATTAGCTGTTCTAAATAAGGCCTCTATTGCTGAATGTATTTATCTAAAAATAGCTCTGTAGTTTGTAATGGTGCTTCTATTTTCTTGTGCTGCAGATTGTCCAAGAAGCATTAGATAAAGCAAGGGAGGGCAGGACGTGTGTGGTCATAGCTCACAGGCTGTCCACCATCAAGAATGCTGACAAGATTTGTGTGGTCAGCCACGGGAAGATTGCCGAGTCTGGCACACACACGGAGCTGTTGAACAAACAGGGCTTGTATTATAAGCTGGTCAAGAGCTCAATGCGGCACTGATGTGTTTCCATCTCGTTATATTTCAGGTCCTTTGAAAATAATCATATACAAACTAACAGGCTTTAACATGTACAAAAATGTTTTTTTTACACTAGTTTATACTTCTGTCATATTTACTTTTTGTCATACTTGCAATATTTATTTAAATGCCAGTTTGTTATTTTGTCATTGAAATATTTATATTTAACCTCTTCACTGTACCCAGTGACCTCAACACCTGTGGAAGTTTATCCACCTGGGCTTGTAATTGGATGATATTTGTGGCAACAATGTGTAACCAGAGTTACCAGTTAGTTTACAAACATTGTCTTTTTTTTTTAATGTCCAGATTTTATTTGCTAAAGTTGTTGTGCTAAATCTGATAACATGAGTTAACAATGACGTTATGACTTTGTTTTTTTTATCAACCTATTTAATTTAATTATACCGACATAAATTATTTTTTACAAATTTAGAAATCCATTTGTACAACCAATTTACAACCAACTGAAGTGATATATTTTACTTCTGGCTAAGTGTATAGCTGATTTTCTAAGATCTGTTTTCTGTAAATAGATAATTCTGTGATTCTATGTTATCAATACATTTTATTGTTAAATGATGTTGAAATCAAATTAATTTATGTCAGTTTTTTACAATCTTTTTATTCCTTGCAATAATTGTGTGTGTTTTTCAGTTTCTGTTTAAAATAAAACAGATTTATGCATGGCGTGACATCTTTAGGTTTTGTATCTCATAGCTAAAGTTAAAATAGTTAGTGATGCTAGTCATTTTCAAACTTAGTCGTGTTTTATGAGCTTTATTCCTTATGTGAGGAACTTTAAAAATCATTGTTTTAAAAGTGTTGAATTTAGTTGTTAAAAATGAAGCTAAATTGTTGTTTTTTTTGTTGTTATGTGCACAATGTTATATGAAAGATATGAGAAATCTGTGTTAATGATATAATCAGGATTTTAAAAACTTGAATCTTTAAAACCTGGTGAACTGGCATTTACTTGTTGTCCAATGTTACATAGTTCAAGTTCTCAATGAACTTGCCATGCTGTATGTGTATAATGCCAGTAGGTTAGACCAAACCCCCTCCACCTGTTTCTTTCAACTCCTCCACTTGACCAGGCAGTTTTTGCCCATCTGCGTGTTGCTTCTAAATGTAACTGTTAAAAATTAATATACATATCCAGGTGAATTTGTATTGTGATATCATTGACCTTTTAATATGATTGATTTGATATTGTTCTAATTTACCTCTTATTATAGTAGGTAATTTTTTAATGCTTTTTTTCTGTCAAAAGTCTGGTTTTTTTATTTCATGTAAATTTCAGCTTTACTTCCTATGAATGTGTTCTTGAAACATCAGTTTAAAAGATAAGATATCTAGACCAGGTGTGAATCAATGAGTTTGAGAATATGACCAATATTGTTTCTGACTGTTGCCGTTTTCATATGACTTTCTTTCCTTGCATTGACTTGCTAGTTGAGGAGTACATTTGGGAATGAAATAAAAAAAATTTCTTCAGGCCATACATATTTTTCTTAAGCATAATAGTAGTGTTTCTAACAGCTTAAAATTACTTATCATTTGTACTTAAATACACAAGTTTAATTTATTGTACATGTTAATTGACTTAAAGTAGTTTATTACAATTAGTTTACCAGTTTCATTCATGTAAATTTCAAAATATGTGGAGTGTTAAATTTGTTCATGATATAAGAATTTGGTGCCTATTATCTACAGCACAAATTTATCATTGTATTGTGATTAAAGAGAAAATGTGAATAGAGCATTGTGTTATTTTTTATGTAGCAATTTTTAAAGGGCTACTGTAATTTAGTCATTTCTGTTGAAGTTGGAGAGTAATTTTAGACTGTTATCTTTACATTATTGAAATGTTCCAAAAGCTTTCACCTCTGTTTCGCTCAATAGTGGACTCTTCTAAAAGCCTTCTACCCTTCAGAGTCCAGATGGAACAGTCTCAAAACAATTAGAATAGACAAAGTACAATAAAAACATTAATTTCTCTTGCAGAAACACCCCAAATTTAAGTGGTTCATAAGCTTAGGATAATCTGGATTTGTTGCCAAGTTCAGCCTGATTACATATGGGGGGCCTCAACAAACCTGGGTCTGATTACATATGGGGGCCTCAACAAACCTGGGTCTGATTAAATATGGGGCCTCAACAAACCTACACCTGATTACATATGGGGCCTCAACAAACCTAGGCCTGATTACATATGGGGCCTCAACAAACCTACACCTGATTACATATGGGGCCTCAACAAACCTACACCTGATTACATATGGGGCCTCAACAAACCTAGGCCTGATTACATATGGGGCCTCAACAAACCCACACCTGATTACATATGGGGTCTCAACAAACCTAGGCCTGATTACATATGGGGCCTCAAAAAACCCACACCTGATTACATATGGGGCCTCAACAAACCTACACCTGATTACATATGGGGCCTCAACAAACCTAGGCCTGATTACATATGGGGCCTCAACAAACCTGGGTCTGATTACATATGGGGCCTCAACAAACCTGGGTCTGATTACATATGGGGCCTCAACAAACCTAGGCCTGATTACATATGGGGCCTCAACAAACCTAGGCCTAATTACATATGGGGCCTCAACAAACCTGGGCCTGATTACATATGGGGCTTCAACAAACCTGGGTCTGATTACATATGGGGCCTCAACAAACCTGGGTCTGATTACATATGGGGCCTCAACAAACCTAGGCCTGATCACTTATGGGGCCCCAACAAACCTGGGTCTGATTACATATGGGGCCTCAACAAACCTGGGTCTGATTACATATGGGGCCTCAACAAACCTAGGCCTGATTACTTATGGGGCCCCAACCAACCTGGGTCTGATTACATATGGGGCCTCAACAAACCTAGGCCTAATTACATATGGGGCCTCAACAAACTGCCTGATTACATATGGGGCCTCAACAAACCTATGCTTGATTACATAAGAGGCCTAAACAAACCTAGGCCTGATTACATATGGGGCCTCAACAAGAATGGGCATGATTTCAATATACAAAAATGGAAAAACAAATGCAATTTTAAAAGCAGAAAGACGTCGGAACAGCTGAAAAGATCGTGTACAAAAAATTTAGAAAACCAGGCAGTGTCAACCTTGATCAAAGTCGCAAGCAAAGTCTATTGCGTCATGCACGTCCTGTTGTGAACCAGAGGTCGTGACCTGTGGGGTCATCTGGTGAACGTTCTCCACCACATGAAAAAAAGACTGCCGCTTCAGCAGGCGGGGTAGGGTGTGGTTACGGAAAAATGTCCGCGTCCCCCGTTGGTCGTCCTGAACGTTTCTCTCTGACGAGAAACTCCGGTTGTAGGGCGACTGCTGCAGCGTGGAGCAGAACGGGTCTGGGTTCTCGTCTGCTCTGGTCTCGTCTGCTCTGGTCTCCTCTGTTGTGTCGTCTGCTGGGTTTTGTGGTTTCAAGCTGAGAGCGTCGTCCAGGAGGTCGACGCTGATGTAGGAAATGACGTCACCGGCATCTGAGGAGGCCACTGTGTCAGACGTTTGGTGGGCGTGGTCCTCCGCTGATGACGGTTGGGTCGTCTGCTCGAGCTGGAGTCTTTCAGCCAACGACTTGGGGCGAGACCCTGCAACGGGGTGGGGTAGTGGGGGGGGGGGTAATTAGTTACAGTGGTAGTTCTGAGTATTTGTTACGCTAGCGTCTTATAATGCCCGCCACTATTTTATCACCCGCTTGATTTTACGACTTAAGATTATTCAAGAGCAGGGGTCGGCAACCTGCGGCTCGCGAGCCGCATGCGGCTCTTTTGATATCAAGATGCGGCTCACCAGCTCCTTGAACAAATACTAATAATCTAAATAAAAAAAAAATATTTGAAATAAAAAATATGTTAGTGGCTCTTTAAAACCAGGGAAATTTTGAAAATTGTAACTTTTGGCTCTTCCGCTTTAAAAGGTTGCCGACCCCTGTTCTAGAGCCCATCAATGAAAATATGCCTAGATATGTCAGTGGGACATAAAAAAACGCTTAGGGTAGCCTGCTTAAGGACTCTCCATGACAACGCCGGCCATCTTGAAAAAAATTGTGAGGGCTCAATGTTCAAAAACTAACATATATCCTGTATTGTTCATATAATCATTGATCCTTCTTATACTAGTTCTAATAGAATCAGCTGGCTAGTTGTTTTTTGTTGTTGTTTTTTTTTGTTGTTTTTTTTTTTGTAACAGAAAGCACCATAGAAATACATTTGTTTTTCACATTTTCAGAATTTTATATGGTGAAATACCATTAATTTTAATGTTATTATTGTTAGTCCACACACAATATCAAATTTTGAAAATGCGAAAAAAAAACTATTTCTTGAGTGTTTTCTGTGTGTGTAGTGAGATGTACTCACCAAACACGATGTTCGGCTTTATGTGTTGCTTGTATTTGTGCGCCTTTGGCTTCTGGCAGCCCTTGCAGTATCGAAGGAACGTGACGATGTCCAGTATGATGACGGCAGCGATGATAGATGTAAGGATGATGAGGGTGATGCCGCCGATGTAGATGGACGAGGGTCTGTCGTCTGGGATGCTGATCTTTGTGGCCTCTCGGGACTTTTCCTTGGCTTTGGTCCCCATGTCCTGGGCGAGGTGTACACAGACATAATGTTGGTAGGTGGGTTTAGTGTGGTTGGTGGGTTTGGTGTGGTGGGTGGGTTTGGTGTGGTGGGGGGGGGGTTTGGTGTGGTGGGGGGGTTTGGTGTGGTGGGTGGGTTTAGTGTGGTGGGTGGGTTTAGTGTGGTGGGTGGGTTTGGTGTGGTGGGTGGGTTTGGTGTGGTGGATGGGCTTAGTGTGGTGGGTAGGTTTGGGCTTAGTGTGGTGGGTGGGTTTAGTGTGGTGGGTGGGTTTGGTGTGGTGGGTGGGTTTGGTGTGGTGGGTGGGTTTGGTGTGGTGGGTGGGTTTGGTGTGGTGGGTGGGTTTGGTGTGGTGGGTGGGTTTGCTGTGGTGGATGGGCTTAGTGTGGTGGGTGGGTTTGGTGTGGTGGGTGGGTTTAGTGTGGTGGGTGGGTTTGGTGGGTGGGTGGGTTTAGTGTGGTGGGTGGGTTTGGTGTGGTGGGTGGGTTTGGTGTGGTGGGTGGGTTTGGTGTGGTGGGTGGGTTTGGTGTGGTGGGTGGGTTTAGTGTGGTGGGTGGGTTTGGTGTGGTGGGTGGGTGGGTTTGGTGGGTGGGTGGGTTTAGTGTGGTGGGTGGGTTTAGTGTGGTGGGTGGGTTTGCTGTGGTGGGGGGGGGGTTTGGTGTGGTGGGGGGGTTTGGTGTGGTGGGTGGGTTTAGTGTGGTTGGTGGGTTTGGTGTGGTGGGTGGGCTTAGTGTGGTGGGTGGGTTTGGTGTGGTGGGTGGGTTTGGTGTGGTGGGTGGGTTTGGTGTGGTGGGGGGGTTTGGTGTGGTGGATGGGCTTAGTGTGGTGGGTGGGTTTGCTGAGGTGGATGGGCTTAGTGTGGTGGGTAGGTTTGGGCTTAGTGTGGTGGGTGGGTTTAGTGTGGTGGGTGGGCTTAGTGTGGTGGGTGGGTTTGGTGTGGTGGGTGGGTTTGATGTGGTGGGTGGGTTTGGTGGGTGGGTTTGGTGTGGTGGGTGGGTTTGGTGTGGTGGGTGGGTGGGTTTGGTGGGTGGGTTTAGTGTGGTGGGTGGGTTTGATGTGGTGGGTGGGTTTGGTGGGTGGGTTTGGTGTGGTGGGTGGGTGGGTTTGGTGGGTGGGTGGGTTTAGTGTGGTGGGTGGGTTTAGTGTGGTGGGTGGGTTTAGTGTGGTGGGTGGGTTTGGTGTGGTGGGTGGGTTTAGTGTGGTGGGTGGGTTTGGTGTGGTGGGTGGGTTTAGTGTGGTGGGTGGGTTTAGTGTGGTGGGTGGGTTTAGTGTGGTGGGTGGGTTTAGTGTGGTGGGTGGGTTTGGTGGGTGGGTGGGTTTAGTGTGGTGGGTGGGTTTAGTGTGGTGGGTGGGTTTAGTGTGGTGGGTGGGTTTGATGTGGTGGGTGGGTTTAGTGTGGTGGGTGGGTTTGGTGTGGTGGGTGGGTTTGGTGTGGTGGGTGGGTGGGTTTGGTGGGTGGGTTTAGTGTGGTGGGTGGGTGGGTTTGGTGGGTGGGTTTAGTGTGGTGGGTGGGTTTGATGTGGTGGGTGGGTTTGGTGGGTGGGTTTGGTGTGGTGGGTGGGTTTGGTGTGGTGGGTGGGTGGGTTTGGTGGGTGGGTTTAGTGTGGTGGGTGGGTTTGATGTGGTGGGTGGGTTTGGTGGGTGGGTTTGGTGTGGTGGGTGGGTTTGGTGTGGTGGGTGGGTGGGTTTGGTGGGTGGGTTTAGTGTGGTGGGTGGGTTTAGTGTGGTGGGTGGGTGGGTTTGGTGGGTGGGTTTAGTGTGGTGGGTGGGTTTGGTGTGGTGGGTGGGTTTAGTGTGGTGGGTGGGTGGGTTTGGTGGGTGGGTTTAGTGTGGTGGGTGGGTTTGGTGTGGTGGGTGGGTTTGGTGTGGAGGGTGGGTTTGGTGTGGTGGGTGGGTTTGGTGTGGAGGGTGGGTTTGGTGTGGTGGGTGGGTTTGGTGTGGTGGGTGGGTGGGTTTGGTGTGGTGGGTGGGTGGGCTTAGTGTGGTGGGTGGGTGGGCTTAGTGTGGTGGGTGGGTGGGCTTAGTGTGGTGGGTGGGTGGGCTTAGTGTGGTGGGTGGGTTTGGTGTGGTGGGTGGGCTTAGTGTGGTGGGTGGGTTTGGTGTGGTGGGTGGGTGGGTTTGGTGTGGTGGGTGGGTGGGCTTAGTGTGGTGGGTGGGTGGGCTTAGTGTGGTGGGTGGGTTTGGTGTGGTGGGTGGGTTTAGTATGGTGGGTGGGTTTGGTGTGGTGGGAGGGCTTAGTGTGGTGGGTGGGCTTGGTGTGGTGGGTGGGCTTGGTGTGGTGGGTGGGCTTAGTGTGGTGGGTGGGCTTAGTGTGGTGGGTGGGCTTAGTGTGGTGGGTGGGCTTGGTGTGGTGGGTGGGTTTGGTGTGGTGGATGGGCTTAGTGTGGTGGGTGGGCTTAGTGTGGTGGGTGGGTTTGGTGTGGTGGGTGGGCTTAGTGTGGTGTGTGAGATTATTGCCGATGATGAATTTATAGTGTGGATGATGGGCTACCACAAAACCACAAAACATTTTCACTAACCACATAAACGCAGACCACAATGATTGTTTACCCCAAGTTCTTGAACTTGTTCTTGTACTTCCTTTGTTTGGTTTTGAAGGGTTTCCATAGAAACCAGAGGGCGACACAGGTACTCGCCGATGACTTTGTAGCCAGAATCAACGTCCCGGACATCTAAGACGAGTAGCCATTTTAGAAGGCTATTTATAGAGTGATAGTGACGACTGAGATTAAGGTGGGCGTTTTAGGCTACATTTTGTGTAAAGTTGATGGGATTATCAAGGGCGGATTAAACGTGAGTGACGCATAGTGGGCCGGGGCCCCAGATAATGACACTGTTGTGACGCATGAGTTAATGGCACCCTAGCGGGAAAAATCTCAAGAGGCCCTTTAATATTTTAAAAAATTGTGAGCGGTGTTGTTAGAGAGAATTTATTTTTTTAAAAACTTTTTCTGTTTGTTGTTAAAATAAATAGAAAAGGGGCCTTAAAAATATTTTCACGTTCTCTGCATTAGAAACTTTTATAACATTAATCCTTAAAATATCAAAATTCTGAAATTGTTTCAGGTTTTTTTTTCCTTTTTGCCAATGTGCAAGCAAGTTTTAAAATTATGTTTTTTTTTTTGTTATCCAATTATGAGTGGGGTAATAAACCCGTCAGATATTGTTTTCTTATGTGTAAAGATTTTGTTTGTGTACTGTAAAGATTTTGTTTGTGTTCTGGGTTCACTGATTGGATTAGCTAGAGGATATGGGTACAAATCCGGGACAGCGCCAGCTTGTTTTACCTGAGGTGGATGTGTTGTGGTTTAGCTCCGTTGTCTGACGCTCTGTAGACATGATAAATACAAAGTTACAGGAACCTTACACGGTCAACACGATGGTGTTCAAAACATTTTAAAGCATTTTATTAATAGAGCATTTATCGCGCGATGGCAACCATCTTGGAGACATATTGGCAGTATTTGTGTGTGTGTGTGTGTGTGTCTGTGTGTGTGTGTGTTCAATTTGTCCGATATTATTAGTGATCTAACGGTCATCCCGTCATATAATGTTTTGGGTTCTTTTGTAAACACAGATCAAAGTATCTTAACGATTGACAATATTGAAAAAGAAAGAATTTAATCGACAAAAAAAAAACGGTATGAGAGATGTTGAACAAAAATCTCTACATAAAGAAAAAAATCCATAAATTAAAGAAAAAAAAGATTTTTTTTCTGGATCTTTAGCTGTAAATGTAAATCCCCACGATGTTAAGGAGGCATTTTAGAAAATAAAATAAAATGTAAAATACAATTATTTTTGCTTAGAGTTTTTAATAATTTTTTAAAGAAGCGAATAATGTTAGATAGCATGGCATTCATGTTGTAGAACACATTTTACAAGAACGCAAACAACCCAGTGTTTACATGTATCTACTCGCTTACCTTTTTCTGATCTATCTGTGGTTTGTATGGCTGTAGCCGTTGTTTGTGTGGGCGTGTTCGTCCATTGGGTGGGCTTTTCCGTGTTTGTTGTGGGCGTGTCCGTGGTTTGTGTGGGCGTGTCCGTGGTTTGTGTGGAAGTGTGTGTGGTTTGTGTGGGCGTGTCCGTGGTTTGTGTGGGCGTGTCTGTGGTTTGTGTGGGCGTGTCTGTGGTTTGAATGGGCGTGTCTGTTGTTTGCGTGGGCGTATCCGTGGTTGGTAAAGCTCCGTTTGTGGTTTCTTCCAGTCCATCTGTCATCATGTTATCTATATGCATTTCAAAAATATATTGGTAAATTATATCGCATAGCGTTGACTTCTATACACGTAGTTTACAATACAGTGCATGACAAAATTGTGTTGTAAATGTATTGACCAAAGAGTAAAGTTGCTGTCAAAATAAAACCTTACCATTTGGCGTTGTAGTATCGTACTGGGAGCTTAGAGAACCTTGGAATAAATAGCAGGGAAGGGAGGGAATCAATTATTTTTAATCAGGATATTGCTTTAAGGTTTAATTATTAAAATGAATAAAACGTGTGTTCATTTTTAAGTAAGAAACTTGTTATTTTCAAGTTTTAACTTTAAAAAAAACTTTTTTAAAATTCCTTGTTTATTTTAATACGACAAGTAGACAAGTATAATTTGTCGTCATCGCACAGCATGTGCCTGGATTTAAGAGAACCCCACCCCCACCCCATCCCCCACCTTTACATGTAGCACTGCAGCAAAAATTGTTGAGATCGCCATGCTCCACAGCGCCTTACCACAGCGGGTAGGCTACAACCGCAACATGAATTAGAATCGATTCTAATTAGACTAAAACCTAGGGATAATGAAACCACCTTTAAAACAAACTTTGCCGTAGTAGTCCCACTCTGGGTCGTATGTGGTGAACAGGGCTGGATTGATCCACCTGTGGATGACAACATTATGGTTAACCAATAGGATGACAACATTATTTTTAACCAATGTGGAGGACAACATTATGTTTAACCAATGTGGATGACAAAAATTATGTTTAACATTATGTCAAACCAATGTGGATGACAACATTATAATTATGTTTAACCAATGTGGATGACAACATTATGTTTATCCAATGTAGATGACAACATTATGTTCAACCAATGTAGATGACAACATTATGGTTAATTAATGTGAATGACAACATTATGTTTAACATTATGTTTAACCAATGTGGATGACAACATAATGTTTAACCAATGTGGATGACAACATTATGGTTAATTAATGTGAATGACAACATTATGTTTAACATTATGTTTAACCAATGTGGATGACAACATAATGTTTAACCAATGTGGATGACAACATTATGTTTAACATTATGTTTAACCAATGTGATGACAACATTATGTTTAACATTATGTTTAACCAATGTGGATGACAACATAATGTTTAACCAATGTGGATGACAACATTATGTTTAACATTATGTTTAACCAATGTGGATGACAACATTATGTTTAACATTATGTTTAACCAATGTGGATGACAACATTATGTTTAACATTATGTTTAACCAATGTGGATGACAACATTATGTTTAACATTATGTTTAACCAATGTGGATGACAACATTATGTTTAACATTATGTTTAACCAATGTGGATGACAACATTATGTTTAACATTATGTTTAACCAATGTGGATGACAACATTATGTTTAACATTATGTTTAACCAATGTGATGACAACATTATGTTTAACATTATGTTTAACCAATGTGGATGACAACATAATGTTTAACCAATGTGGATGACAACATTATGTTTAACATTATGTTTAACCAATGTGGATGACAACATTATGTTTAACATTATGTTTAACCAATGTGGATGACAACATTATGTTTAACATTATGTTTAACCAATGTGGATGACAACATTATGTTTAACATTATGTTTAACCAATGTGGATGACAACATTATGTTTAACATTATGTTTAACCAATGTGGATGACAACATTATTTTTTCTGATCATTAAATGAACCCTTGGGTTAAGGTCTTTGATTAAAGAAAGATGCGAGTCTTACACAAACTATAATAATAAAAATAAATGTCGCATCAAAGAATTGTTTGAAATTTGGTTCTATTCTGTTACAAGCTTCACTCAACGACTGTAACTACAGGAAATAATTATTAGATCAGGTGTTATTAGTAATCGATCAATTATGACAGCTAAAAATAATTGGATCAATTTATATTTTTAGATGGGTGGTCGCCCAGCCAGTTAGTTGGAGATTATATATAGTTGTTTGTCACTATTGGAAGGGAAGTAACGAGTGGTGAAACAAGGGAAGTAACGAGTGGAGAAACAAGGGAAGTAACGAGTGGAGAAACAAGGGAAGTAACGAGTGGAGAAACAAGGGTAGTAACGAGTGGAGAAACAAGGGAAGTAACGAGAAAAAAAATAGCATCAGTGGGATAACAAGCGACAACGGCACACAGAGCCAAAAGGACGACATTGTCTGCCTAGCAGAAGTCGCAATGTTCAGCAAAGGTCGGCGGTTTATGCTGCATTTCTTTGCAATCTGTCACAAGATACCATCCTTGGGTATCTGGTTATCTAATTCTACCCGACACCATTCTTATCTGGTTATCTAATTCTACCAGACACCATTCTTATCTGGTTATCTAATTCTACCAGACACCGTTCTTATCTGGCTATCTAATTCTACCAGACACCATTCTTATCTGGCTATCTAATTCTACCAGACACCATTCTTAG
Organism: Physella acuta; assembly: GCF_028476545.2. NCBI lineage: Eukaryota > Metazoa > Mollusca > Gastropoda > Physidae > Physella > Physella acuta. Next base: position 848,407 of record NW_026731598.1, read on the forward strand.
ATATCTGGTTATCTAATTCTACCAGACACCATTCTTATCTGGCTATCTAATTCTACCAGACACCATTCTTATCTGGTTATCTAATTCTACCAGACACCATTCTTAGGTATCTGGTTATCTAATTCTACCAGACACCATTCTTAGATATCTGGTTATCAAATTCTATCAGACACCATTCTTATCTGGTTATCTAATTCTACCAGACACCATTCTTATCTGGCTATCTAATTCTACCAGACACCATTCTTATCTGGCTATCTAATTCTACCAGACACCATTCTTATCTGGTTATCTAATTCTACCAGACACCATTCTTATCTGGTTATCTAATTCTACCAGACACCATTCTTAGGTATCTGGTTATCTAATTCTACCAGACACCATTCTTAGGTATCTGGTTATCTAATTCTACCAGACACCATTCTTATCTGGTTATCTAATTCTACCAGACACCATTCTTATCTGGTTATCTAATTCTACCAGACACCATTCTTAGGTATCTGGTTATCTAATTCTACCAGACACCATTCTTATCTGGTTATCTAATTCTACCAGACACCATTCTTATCTGGTTATCTAATTCTACCAGACACCATTCTTAGGTATCTGGTTATCTAATTCTACCAGACACCATTCTTATCTGGTTATCTAATTCTACCAGACACCATTCTTATCTGGTTATCTAATTCTACCAGACACCATTCTTAGATATCTGGTTATCTAATTCTATCAGACACCATTCTTATTTGGTTATCTAATTCTACCAGACACCATTCTTATCTGGTTATCTAATTCTACCAGACACCATTCTTATCTGGTTATCTAATTCTACCAGACACCATTCTTAGATATCTGGTTATCTAATTCTATCAGACACCATTCTTAGATATCTGGTTATCTAATTCTACCAGACACCATTATTAGATATCTGGTTATCTAGCTAATTCTACCAGACACCATTCTTAGATATCTGGTTATCTAATTCTACCAGACACCATTCTTAGATATCTGGTTATCTAATTCTACCAGACACCATTCTTAGATATCTGGTTATCTAATTCTATCAGACACCATTCTTAGATATCTGGTTATCTAATTCTACCAGACACCATTCTTAGATATCTGGTTATCTAATTCTACCCGACACCATTCTTATCTGGTTATCTAATTCTACCAGACACCATTCTTATCTGGTTATCTAACTAATTCTACCCGACACCATTCTTATCTGGTTATCTAATTCTACCAGACACCATTCTTATCTGGTTATCTAACTAATTCTACTCGACACCATTCTTATCTGGTTATCTAGTTCTACCCGACACCATTCTTATCTGGTTATCTAATTCTATCAGACACCATTCTTAGGTATCTGGTTATCTAACTAATTCTACAAGACACTATCCGTATGTGTCTAGAATAGTCTAGATGTAAAATTCCACCAGACCCCCATTTTGAATTTACCACCATGGATCTAAACAATGGTTTCCGCCATTTTTCAATGGATTTGGCAGACGTGTAACAGAAGTGTGGCGGGTACTTCCGGTTAAATGCCACGTGTGTTGACAAAGAAAATAAATCCTGACAAGGTGCCGATCTGTGTTTGTTCAAAGCAATTCAAACAATTGATACATGGGTAATGTCTGAGTGGCTTAAGGTGTAAGACGTAACATGTAAGATTATTTGATTATTGATTTTCTTTAAGCGTAAAGTTCAAAGGTTGTCATTGAATGGTTATTTATAGATCAGTCTATGCATGTTGAACACCTTCCCCTTCTCCTACGCTGTATTCTCGTAGCGGCTAATTCAGAGTTTCATTCAGGCATCTGGACGGGGGGAGGCATATGATCGAGTACAGACCCCCCCCCCCCCCCCATCTCCACCGCCCGACTAAATAGAAAAAATATTAAATAGTATAAAAAATATTAAATTTAATAAAAAATTTCAAGTGCTCCCACCCCCGAGCAAAACGCCTGAAAGAAACACATGACATGTTTAGCGCCATCATTTGAGTGGAAGTGGTTCAGGTTTAGATCTAAATAAAGTGTCGCGTTAGACACAGAGTCACTGGCGGATGTTAAAAGTGGTACTCAACTCAACCGACTGTTGTGTGTAGGTCGAGTTCCGTTTCGAACATGGCGGTCCATGGGGGCAGAGGAAGTAGAGCTCACCTGTTTCCGTGACCTCGGCATGTGAAGGGATATTATGCCTGTCGTGTGTACTTGACCCAAACTTTCAGGTTGAGTTGGAACTTAACAACACATACTCGTGCGCGCACACATACACACACACTCACACACACAAACTCTACGCATACACAGAGACATACACACGCGCACACTCACACACGAAACCAAACACTCACACACGCGCGCACATACACACACGCACATATACAAACACAAACATATACACACGCAGGCACACACACAAATACAAACACTCACACACACGCGCACACACACATACACACACTAATGCATACACGCACACAAACACTCACACACGCGCGCACATATACAAACACAAACATACATACAAGCATGCACACAAATATAAACACTCACACACATACGCGCACACATACACTCACTAATGCATCATGCACACAAACACTCCCGCACACGCACATATACACACAAAAGCACACACAAACACACACATAAACACACACACAAACACGCACACAAAAGTACTCATACACACACACACTCCCACATGTGTTGCGTGCCCACCTGTTAGACTCCGAGAACTGACAGTAGCGCCTCTTGACGTTGTAGCCGAACGAGCGGCAGACCAGACGATAGTTCTGCAGACAGTACCTCTGGCACTCCTCCAGCTCGATCTCAGTCAGTGAGAAGCTGTTCATTGACGTCAGACTGCTGCCTACGATGACGTCAAATCGGCACGGTTCGTCTGAAACAACGGGTGGTTAGCCTTAACTTCGGCGCAATCCTTACAGATACTTATCATTATCAATGGCGGAATAATATATATATATATATATATATATATATATATATATATATATATATATATATATATATATATATAGCTTATATATATATATAGGCCATATATATAAGCTATATATAGGCTATATATATAGGCTATACCAGTGGCGTAGGTCGGGTGTCACCCGGTGCGGCACTTAATGGTGTTACCCCCCAGAGGCGTAGCGACCCTTCCCGGGGACAAACTTTCAAGTTGTCGATTTGCACCCCCCCCCCCCTCAAACTTTCGATTTGCACCCCCCCCCCCCTCAAGTTTTTCTCTATAAATTTTGCTATTTTTTGCCTTGGTGTCACCCCCCTAAATGGTGTCACCCGGTGCGGTCCGCACCCCCCGCTCCCCCCCCCCCTCGCTACGCCCCTGGGCTATACATATATATATATATATAGCCTACATATAAAGATAGCAAGGTTCAGCGGCGTATGCGGCCCATTACGGCGCCCGTGGCGAACTCTTTATTTTTACCACTTAAGGGTTTTATGTCTGTGTCACATAATAGCATTAGAAAGCAGTTGTTAAATCAAACTGTAAAGCTAAATACCGGTCTATTTTCTCACATTTAACTGTGTATAATTTAGTAATTCAGCCCAGAATGAGCTTTTTACTTTTTTGTTTTACCCCTTAGCTAGGCCTCTGGCAAGGCTAAGTAAATCTAAAAAAAAATTTCATTGATTCTAACGAGTTGTAGGCCTAGTTTTAATTCTTTGAAAAGCGTATTGTCTAATTCGAATGATCAGAAATAGCGTTAAGTGAACTCAACCATTACATCTAATGGAGGAAAGTATCTTAAATGGACACTAAAAAAACGAATCTTGTGTGGATGAATGGTTTTAGAAAGTGTCGCTAGCTCTTTTAAACTTCATCACGAGAGAGTGGTTCTATCAAACTCGTGTCTCCATGCACTGGTGAGCGATGATAGTTGGGAATAATGGCTGATATTGGAAACTGATCTTGAACTTTTGTGACGTTTTTTTTTTTTGATACATGAATGATGCATCAACATGGTCATATAAAACAATGCGAGTAAAGTCTCTTGCATATTTAAACAAAGGCGAATTAATGATAAAAACGATATGTTAAACCTTGAACAGGATCAAACGACTCCTTTGGTCTGGTGACTACCAGTTCTAGCAGTACAAAAAATGTGGAGTGGTCTGAAAGTGGTTTGAATTCAAGCAACAGAACACTGCCATTCTGTTACATAAACGTCTTGCCTCTTATCACCTGTTTCTACCTGCGTATCTGCTCACCTGTTAATACCCATCTTAGTATCTACTCACCTGTTTCTACCTAAGTATCTACTCACCTGTTTCTACCTAAGCATCTGCTCACCTGTTTCTTAGTATCTACTCACCTGTTTCTTAGTATCTACTCACTTGTTTCTACCTAAGTATCTACTCACCTGTTTCTACCTAAGCATCTACTCGCCTGTTTCTACCTAAGTATCTACTCATCTGTTTCTACCTAAGTATCTACTCACCTGTTTCTACCTAAGTATCTGCTCACCTGTTTCTACCTATCTACTCACCTGTTTCTTAGTATCTACTCACCTGTTTCTTAGTATCTACTCACTTGTTTCTACCTAAGTATCTACTCACCTGTTTCTACCTAAGCATCTACTCGCCTGTTTCTACCTAAGTATCTACTCATCTGTTTCTACCTAAGTATCTACTCACCTGTTTCTACCTAAGCATCTACTCACCTGTTTCTACCTAAGTATCTGCTCACCTGTTTCTACTTATCTACTCACCTGTTTCTACCTAAGCATCTACTCACCTGTTTCTAAGTATCTACTCACCTGTTTCTACCTAAGTATCTACTCACCTGTATCTACCTAAGTATCTACTCACCTGTTTCTACCTAAGTATCTGCTCACCTGTTTCTAAGTATCTACTCCCTGTTTTTAATATCTACTCACCTGTTTCTAAGTATCTACTCACCTGTTTCTACCTAAGTATCTACTCACCTATTTCTACCTAAGTATCTCCTCACCTGTTTCTACCTAAGTATCTACTCACCTGTTTCTACCTAAGTATCTACTCACCTGTTTCTACCTAAGTATCTCCTCACCTGTTTCTACCTAAGTATCTACTCATATGTTTCTACCTAAGTATCTGCTCACCTGTTTCTACCTATCTACTCACCTGTTTCTACCTAAGCATCTACTCACCTGTTTCTACCTATCTACTCACCTGTTTCTACTTATCTACTCACCTGTTTCTACCTAAGCATCTACTCAACTGTTTCTAAGTATCTACTCAGCTGTTTCTACCTAAGTATCTACTCACCTGTTTCTACCTAAGTATCTCCTTACCTGTTTCTACCTAAGTATCTACTCACCTGTCTCTACCTATCTACTCACTTGTTTCTAAGTATCTACTCACCTGTTTCTACCTGGCATAAAAACGGATTAGTCGCTGAACAGTCGAGCATGGACCAGAAGAAGGGGACCATCGTCTCGACCGCTGTACACACGACGTCAGGCGACCATCGGGTGTCGAGCCAGTTGTCGTAGGTCACGTGACTCCCGTCCACCCACGTCAGCGGGGACACCTCGACGTTACGGTTAAACGTGAGACCCACCCAGACCTGGGCTTGTCTGTGGTCAGACAACAGACAAATATAAGACAACAGACATAAGACAACAGACAAAAGACATCAGACATGTGACAACAGACAAATATAAGACAACAGACATCAGGGTTTGGTAAGACAACAGACATAAGACAACAGACATCAGGGTTTGGTAAGACAACAGACATAAGACAACAGACATTAAGGTTTGATAAGACAACAGACATAAGACAACAGACATAAGACAACAGACAAATATAAGACAACAGACATCAGGGTTTGGTAAGACAACAGACACAAGACAACAGACATAAGAAAACAGACATCATGGGTTGATAAGACAACAGACATAAGACAACAGACATAAGACAACATACATCCATGTTTGATAAGACAACAGACATAAGACAACATACATGTGACAACAGACAAACATAAGACAACAGACCTCAATTTTTTATAAGACAACAGACAACAAGGTTTGATAAGACAACAGACATCAATCTTTGATAAGACAACAGACATCAAGGTTTGATAAGACAACAGACATCAATCTTTGATAAGACAACAGACATCAAGGTTTGATAAGACAACATACATAAGACAACAGACATAAGATAACAGACATAATACAGACATCAAGGTTTGATAAGACAAAAGACATAAGACAACAGACATAGACAACAGACATAAGACAACAGACATAAGACAACAGACATAAGACAACAGACATAAGACAACAGACATAAGACAGCAGACATAAGACAGCAGACATAAGACAACAGACATAAGACAACAGACATAAGACAACAGACAAATATAAGACAACAGACATCAGGGTTTGGTAAGACAACAGACACAAGACAACAGACATAAGAAAACAGACATCATGGGTTGATAAGACAACAGACATAAGACAACAGACATAAGACAACAGACAAATATAAGACAACAGACATCAGGGTTTGGTAAGACAACAGACACAAGACAACAGACATAAGAAAACAGACATCATGGGTTGATAAGACAACAGACATAAGACAACAGACATAAGACAACATACATCCATGTTTGATAAGACAACAGACATAAGACAACATACATGTGACAACAGACAAACATAAGACAACAGACCTCAATTTTTTATAAGACAACAGACAACAAGGTTTGATAAGACAACAGACATCAATCTTTGATAAGACAACAGACATCAAGGTTTGATAAGACAACAGACATCAATCTTTGATAAGACAACAGACATCAAGGTTTGATAAGACAACATACATAAGACAACAGACATAAGATAACAGACATAATACAGACATCAAGGTTTGATAAGACAAAAGACATAAGACAACAGACATAAGACAACAGACATAAGACAACAGACATAAGACAACAGACATAAGACAACAGACATAAGACAGCAGACATAAGACAGCAGACATAAGACAGCAGACATAAGACAACAGACATAAGACAACAGACATAAGACAACAGACATAAGACAGCAGACATTAAAACCCCAATTATGATCCTATCACTAGCCCTAACCTAAACTCCAAAAACAATGACCGCAATTAAACAATTTCGATACGGTCTGTCGACAATTATAGATTGTTATACAGAGTAAAGAAAAGGTAAAAAATATTCACTTGAAAGATCGTCATAAATTAATCGATAGCCAATAGTTATGGTTTCATTTTTCCGTTAAAAGTTATTACAATGTTATAATAATGCTCAAATTGTTGTAATAAACTCTGAATAGAAATATCCAATAATTGACCACCATGTTAATTCAAAGGTGTTCTTATCATCATTGTGGGATAGCTGGGTGTTTAGACGCATCAGTGGACAGGGTTTCTTTCAGATATTTTTCTAGGGGGGGGGGGGCAGGTCGCTTTATATATATATATATATATATATATATATATATATATATATATATATATATATATATATATATATATATTCTATATGAAGTATAAATTTCATATTTCGAGAGAGTTGACATGCTTTGGGAGAAGGGGGGGGGGGGAAGGTGAAGAAGAGATGTCTGAAAGAAACACTGCCGGCTTTGTATAAAAAAAACCATGACTAGCTCACGCGAACACGCGAGCTGTAATAAAAGAACGATTAATATAGGTTACGGTTTTGGTTATGGTTATGGCTGAGATTATGGATATGTATAAGGATAATAAGATAGCTAGGGATATGTATTAAAGGAGGGAATTACCCTAGGGATATGGATAAGGATAGAGTTATGGATATGTATTAAGAGAGGGGATTACCCTAGGGTCTACAGGTGGGTAATAAAAATAGATTACGAGTTATGTTGCTATGTTAATTTAATATAAATGTGTTTTAAAAAGCTCGGGCGCTAACAAAAAAATATTAAGGTGTGTGTGTGTGGGGATGGGGGGGGGGGACTGACCACTACAACATGAGGACCACTGTAAGGCGTGGAACTTGATTTTGTCCATGAGAACTCAAATAAGTTCTAGTCTGCTCACACCCAAGGGCGATAACGCTGTTTAGCTCTAGTACAAATGTGAGTTGAGTGAAACAAGTTAGATAACGCTGTTTAGATCTAGTACAAATGTTATCTGACTGAAACAAGGGAGGTAACGTTGTTTAGATCTAGTACAAATGTCAGGTTGCTGTACAAGGGAGATAACGCTGTTTAGATCTAGTACAAATGTGACTGGAACAAGGGAAGTAACACTACTTACATGTTCAGGTTGAGTTCCCTCATAGTGCCAGCATCGTCTATTGTGGCCAGAGTTCCATTCATGGCCTGGCACTCTGCCTCCGCCTCTGACCACGTGACCAGGGTCTGGTTGTAGTAGAACCGTTTCTGGTGGCTGTAATCTGGCGAGAGTGTCATATCGTTACACGGTGGGTGGATGGCGTTGGTTGAGATCAGTGGTGCTTAACCTTTTGGTGGGGGGGGGGGGGGGAGGGGTCGAACCCCATCAGTTTCATATGCGCATTCGCCAAACCATTCTTAAGAGTTCTATCGTCCACACTGATAAAATCCAGTTGTAAGTCGGGTGTGTGTTTTGACCTCCACCGAACCCCTGGGGTTCGATCGAACCCCGGTTAAGAACCACTGGTTTAGACATTTTCATAACTGGTATTAGTTTTTGCCTTTAGATAGCGTTACGGTGGGGTGTATTTTTTTTACAATCCCCCCCCCCCATTCCATCGTCACACATGCTAACATAAAAATAGACACACACACACACACACACACACCTATAATGACGTCACGCCTCCGTTTACCATTATTTATATGTCAAAATTGCAAGTTTTTTTTATTTTTTAAATTCGCTTTAAAAATGACTTTTTGGGGTCGTGGATAAATGACGTCACACTTGAAGGGGGAGGGGGTGCGTAATTGTGTGGCGGTGTGTGATTAGGGGAGTGCGATGTCGCATCTTTTGCATTATAAAATAAATAATGTTAGGAAACGAATTTCAGCCGTTTAAATTTCAAATTTTAGGAAACTGTTTAAATAAAATGTAAGAGAAATTATTGACCGAGCTCAGTCAAAATTTTAGAGAAAAATAATTCGATATTTAAGAAAATTTCAACAGCAATTTTAAGGGGGGGGGATAGGTCATAGGCTGAGGTTTGACGTCAATTTAGGAGGGGGGGGTGGCATTTTTGTGACGTTATGTGACAGAGGGGAGGGGGAGGTAAAAACCGTCACAAACGCATACGTCATTTATGGTTGACTCCTTAGAAAGAAAAAGTGTAATTATTCGACATTCTTCCCAGAGTGTGACGTCATTTATGGACGACCCCATAAAAGATATGAAATCTGATCTATAACTGAGCAGAGTTTCTTCCAGGCATCTCTTCGGGGGGGGGGGGGGGGGCTACCGAAGAAAGTCTACCGCCCCCCCCCCCCCCCCCGAACGAAATGAAAAATATATATAGAAAATATATACTATTAACAGTGTCCGCCCCCCGAAGAGTCTACCCCCCCCTCCCCGAAAATTTCAAGTGCCCCCCCCCCCGGAGAAAAAAGTCTGGAAGTAACACTGTAACTGAGAAGGCTGTGGTTGAAATATCGAAGCCACATACCATAAACGTACAAACCCGACGTAGACTTTGGCTTCTAAATAGGTTAGTCGACGTGTTTCTGGGGAAGATAATGTGTATACATTCTGGGGGGGGATAAGGGGGGCTCTTGAAACTTCCAGGAGGGTAACTTGAAACTTCGGGGAGACGGATACTGGTTAAAAAAAAATATACTTTGTATATAAATTATACTTTTTTAATTATATTTCGTCCGGGGAAGGGGGCGATGGACATGCTTCTCCCCCCCCCCCCCCCCCCCTCTCCCTCTCGACTGAGCTCGGTCAACATATAAAGTATATTAATCAGTATCCACTACAGTTTGAAAATAAAGAGTTTCTAAAACGAAATAGCGGCTACATTCAGTTTGTTATATTACTTTTTTTAAATGAAAAAAAAAGTGTGACGTTTCACTGTTTGAGACTCCTCCCCCTCCCTCTTATCACACATCATCACAAAATTACAAACCCCAGCTCTCCGTAGGAGTGGGACGTCATATTTTATTAACGACCCCTTACAATAAAATTGTCTTTATCTCTAAAAAATTATGCAGCTTAACAGAATGAATCGTATCAAAAGGCTATTTTTACTCGAGTCTTCAGCTTACAATCAATAGGAATTAATCCTGTTTAAATCTGTTAAATGGGGAATATTGCGGAAACTAACTCACAGACACATACAGCCGGCAGACTGTGGTAGTGTAGGAGGTAACAGGTCGTTTGCTTTGTTTGGTTCTTGAATAGGTCTGGTAGAACTGAGATAAGTGTAGAATGTAAAGCTGTAAAGATGTAAATTTGTGTGGGTGTAATCAGACTTTCTTCTAGGCATCTCTTCGGGGGGGGGGGGGGATAGTCCTTACCTTTCTTCTCCCCCCCCCGCCCCCCCCCCCCCCCCCCCCAACAACGTAATCGATTTTATATAGAAAACATATACCAGCATGAATTCTGTTATTGGAAAATTGTATGTAAAACGGAATTAATTTTCCTGATCTTGTCTGCCAATTAGGGAGTGATATTTCAAAGTTTTAAATGTCTAACAAACAATTTTACTGTTATAAAATCGTCATGGAGTACATAACTCTTGTCTACCAACTGAATGATACAACACTGATAATTAGACCAAATAAATTCCTCTTGTATTTATAAATATCCGTAAACTACAAAAAAAAGGTTTCGGTCTTGACAGTCAGATGAAGTAGATTACATATGTACATATGACCACGGCGTATGAAAAGATAGTATGTTTAGCACTTTACTTTTCCCAACGTGAGTCAGGTACCCATTAGAGCTGGGTGGACTCAGGGACGTCCTACAGACTTCGAGATCGGAACGACCACGTCGTCTGATATAATTGCCCGTGGGTTGTCTTTAAAAAAAAAAAGACGTGTATACACTTTTGGAGTCGACCTCTCATTCAGAACACAATCAATGACGAGTCCATACGACGTCCCTGAGTCCACCCAGCTCTTATGGGTACCCGACTCACGTTAGGGAAAGTAAAGGCGGCTGGGCATAATGCTGAGTGCTACCACACTATCTCTTCATATGCCGAGATCACTGAAACAGGTAAACTTTACTTCTCCTGCCCCATGGGCCGTAAGGTTTGAAAGGGTACTTGACTTTTAACGAAGAAAGGAAATTCTCGACCCAAGCCCACGACTGTGTGTCGAGAAAGAAATGCCCAATCAAGATTATTGCTAGATAAAGACGGTTGACTTCTACTGGTCAAAACTTTGGTCACGTGAAAGATAAGATACGACGGCGACAAACTCAGGTAAAAAAAATATAATCTGACCAACTCTACAACTCACACAAGTAAAACTGACCAACTCAACAACTCACACCCTCAAAAAAAACTGACCAACTCTACAACACACTCAAGTCAAACTGACCAACTCACCCACTCAAGTCAAACTGACCAACTCTACAACACACTCAAGTAAAACTGACCAACTCTACAACTCGCACACTAAAACTGACCAACTCAACAACTCACACACTCAAGTAAAACTGACCAACTCTACAACTCGCACACTAAAACTGACCAACTCTACAACTCACACACTAAAACTGACCAACTCTACAACTCACACACTCAAGTAAAACTGACCAACTCTACAACTCACACAAGTAAAACTGACCAACTCTACAACTCACACACTAAAACTGACCAACTCTACAACTCACACACTCAAGTCTCAAGTAAAACTGACCAACTCTACAACTCACACAAGTAAAACTGACCAACTCTACAACTCACACACTAAAACTGACCAACTCTACAACTCACACACTCAAGTCTCAAGTAAAACTGACCAACTCTACAACTCACACACTAAAACTGACCAACTCTACAACTCACACACTAAAACTGACCAACTCTACAACTCACACACTCAAGTAAAACTGACCAACTCTACAACTCACACAAGTAAAACTGACCAACTCTACAACACACTCAAGTCAAACTGACCAACTCACCAAATGTCCCTCCACAGACTAAGAAAGTCCAGTAAATAAAACAAGCCCAGCCTGTGAAGCTTAAGTCCAGCATTTAGAGACCTCCACATTTATCCTGTCTCTCACAAAATCCCACACAGTGGTTTATCTAATAATGAAACAATTGCACGTTCGAATTTACAGTCCGCATGAGATAATTACACGTTCTAATTAACAGCCACGGTGAAATCGTTAAATGTGCCAATCAACAAACAAGCTGGATGAGATAATTAATTAAATGTCCCAATCAACGTGCAACACATTTGGCTCCGCAGCGGTCACTGGGAATAAATCAATGTCCAATCATTGGAGACGTAATGAATACACAATTTCTTACGGCGCCGGCTGCCAGAGGGTGGGAGGGGGTGGGGCGACGCCTGCCATGGGTGGTGGGGGCGCCGGCTATCAGGGGGGTGGGGGACGCGGCAACAGCCTGAACATGGAAAACCCCTTTTAGCGTCCTTTCAATGACGCGGATAAAGAAGAAAATGTTGACTCAAGTAGTTTGACAATCTTGAACGGCGATTGGTTGGCGCGTTGTGTATCGATAGAAAGTTGGGGGGGGGGGGGGGTGGGGGGGGGGTGCTGTGGCGGGTAAATGGCTGGTATATGCGTTACGCTGAATTCGGTACAATGGAGATTGGTTTTAAAGAGTTTAAAAGTTCGTTACAGACACGAGGGCTGGTGGAGCTTAATTAAGTTAATTGGGTGGTAATTAGCCGTGATGTTAAATAGTGGGAGACAAATAGGTAAATATACTTTAGCACCAGTAGATCAATGGCTTGTTTTTATGATTTAGTGATGGCTCAATAGTTGACTTCAAAGTGCTGTTTTTCATGAGTTAGTTTTGGTTCGATAGTTGACTTCAAAGTGCTGTTTTTATTACTTTGTTATGGTTCTAAAGTAGACTTCAAAGTGCTGTTATGTGTTAGTTATGGCTCAATAGTTGACTTTAAAGTGCTGTATTTATGTGTTAGTTATAGTTCAATAGTAGGCTTCAAAGTGCTGTTTTTACGAGTTAGTTATGGTTCAATAGTTGATTTTAAAGTGGTTTTTATGACTTTGTTGTGGCTCAATAGTTGACTTCAAACTGCTGTTTTTATGACTGTTATTTCTCAATATTTGACTTCATAAGTGCTATTTTTATGACTGTGTGTCATGACTGATTTGTTGACTTCCTTGTTTTATTTTCATGACATTATTTCATTTCGCATGGTGTTTTTTTTTTTAAAATTTGCTGTTAGTTATGACTGAGTTGATTTTAAAGTCAAAAGGGGGACTTAAAACCTAAATTGTATTGGTTTTTAGTTGTTTATTAGCTAAGGTTATTGAAAGGTGATGGTTAACATTACAAATAATACATCTGAGTATTCAGTCTGAATTTTTAAGGAAAAAAGTTGCGTTGTTTTCATCTACCTTTAGAATAAACTAGACTACCCGTTATCTAGTTAGATAACTGTGGGTTTCGGGGGGGTCATCCATAAATGTCATCACGTCTGCCAGCACTTTTTATCCCAAAATAACCAGACCCCCACATTCAAAAAGACGTTTTTTATATTTTAAAAACTCTACTAAACTCTACTTCACCTGCCCAGTGCCCCGCCAAGTCTCAGACATGTTTGTATTTTAAAAAAAAACGATTCCGGCCGAGCATGGCTCCGACCACAGTATCGCTTCATATGCTGAGAACATAGAAACAGGTGAACTCTACTTCACCTGCCCTGTGCCCCGCGAGGTCCTGATGGTCAACCTTATCATTCACATATAGGCCTTAAGAATAAATAATTGAAAACGTTGTAAAAAAAATATTCTTTTTACTATTACTATACTCATTGTTCTAAACTTTTATAATTAATGTGGTTAATCTACCAATGAATATATCAATAAATTAATTAACGGCTTTAAATTAGTTTGTAATTAACAGTGTGTTTAAGAAGGAACAATATTTAACACCCAAAATCCTATTTTACAGCTCTACACATAATGCAGATTCTCCCCAATAACAAATAAAAAAAAACAAACAAACAAAAAAATGAGTTATCAAACGTCACTATTCAAAGTTAAGCTATTGTTCTAAAACTTTAAAATTAATGTGGTTAATCTACTTATGAATAAATCAATAAATTAAATTAACGTCTTTAAATAAATGTGTGATTATTAACAGTCTATCTGCAATCAAAAATTGTTCTCTACCTACATACTATTTTACAGCCTCCCCCCCCCCCCTTATAGAGCAGTTTCCATACAGTACCAAATCAGACAAACAAACAAATATTCAAACATGTAAACAAACTTCAGTTTTAGTAATGTATAGATATGGTGTTTAAAAATAAATGCGAGAAAGATCTGTGATTAAACAACACATTTTTATGTGTTCTGAAATCAAGGTCATCAACTTGAATCAACTATTGTATAGGTACTTCATGTCTGACACACATCCACTCACAATGAAGAAAAACATCATTATGAAAATAAATTTTATTAATGCTTCCAACTTAGCTATTGAACTAAACAAGTGAAAAGCACCAATCTGTTAACACAAAATTATGCATTCATAGATTAATGTTGGGTGCTAATGTGAAAAAAACTATTCATACCAAACACGAACCCAAACCATTAAATCCTGGACACTAAAAAATTAACTCTAGAATTTCTTTTCCTTTACATTTCTTTACAACTCTACATTAAAAAATATTACAGAAAATCCCACATTACAAAAAATTTGTTGACCTCTGTACTGACCCACCAACAAAATTTGTTGACCTCTGTACTGACCCACCAACAAAATTTGTTGACCTCTGTACTGACCCACCAACAAAATTTGTTGACCTCTGTACTGACCCACCAACAAAATTTGTTGACCTCTGTACTGACCCACCAACAAAATTTGTTGACCTCTGTACTGACCCACCAACAAAATTTGTTGACCTCTGTACTGACCCACCAACAAAATTTGTTGACAAAGTGACAGACCAAAGCATGGGTCAACTAGTGACTAGACTAACACGGCCAAAAAGTACAGTTTTTATCCATCAACCAGGAATATGAAAAAAATCTACTTAGATATGTCTGGTTGGTTTGAACTGTAACACACACTCATACAGAATTAATTATAAAGGAAGGTGAAAGCTTCACATATCAGTAACTCCACAGCACAACCAACATTATAATCCCAAGAAAGTTTTTAAAAGTCCTTAGAACACTTCCAAGGCTGGATGAAAAATGTGCGGATTGCCAGTCAGGTGACTGAAGCAACTGGTTATTATAAAAACAGTTGAAAGAAAATCTTAGTATCAAAGTAGTAAAATACTGCACAGGTGGGAAACGAGAAATGCAACTAGACCAACTGAGGTAGAAGGCTACCCCGCACTGTACCATGTTAATAGTCAGCTGGTTAAATATCCCAACAGTTGACCTAAGTTACGCACAATAAAAATTCAGTGTTAAAAATACCCAGGGAAGCACCTTATGATTTTGTGATATTCCAATTGTTCACATCTAACTCAACACCTAAAACAACCCCCAAAACAAGCTGCGTGGACACCTTTCCCAGGTGCAAATTAAAAATTTAAGGAAATATTAGATATTTATAAAAATGTTCTCTAAAATCAAAATGTATGGGAGAAAATTGTTATCAAAGGAGAAAAAAATGGGATCTCAAAGCGAAAAAAATATGGTAAAAGTTAGATCTCAGCATTTAAATTTTTTTCCCAAGATAGTAAAAAAAGAATCTTGGTTAACTCTTAAAACCCTGAGATACATTGATCTAGTTGCAGCGAGATAAAAATGACAATATTAAAATTAAAAAAAGTTAAAAACTGCTTGTTTAAGAGGTACCAAGGATATTTTAAAGGCATTAGATGAAGCTAATGTTGTGCATATTTTGAAATGCTCAGTAGTAACAAATGTTTAGCTTTAGTAGATAAAACAGCATGAGAATAAAAAGCTAATGCCAGACTGGACAAGAATCTTTAACGTAGTACAGCTCCAGATAAAGATAACATCAACAAAGAAAACATTTCTCTCATTACTTGCCAATTACAAAAAATAGAAAAGCTTGTAAAAGATGTTTAAAAGGTAACCATCGTAGAAATACAAACTTTAAAACACTTGATTCATTTCTATTTAACAAGATATAATGGAATTTTTGTCCATAATGCTGTGCATAACCATGTTTGCTAATTTTATTAGTTAAAAACTTTAGCTGCCATGTTCTCCTTTGATGGCAACAATGGAAAAAGCTTCAGCAACTTGCTTATAATATACTTCTCACTTAGCTTCCATTTTCTTTTCTCTGCCAATTGCGAACAAATAATCTAAACCAACTTGTTAATTAAATACTTCCATCCCTGTTAGTTACCATTATATCCTAAACTGGCTAGGATAAAATAACCTTAACTAACCAATTGATTAGTAAAACCTTTAATTAAGCTGGCCACCATTTTCTCCCTAGCTGTCTGTCTACCATGAAACAAGCTTCATCCATTCATGAAAAACTTATTCAGCTGGCTATCATTTTTTCCTCTGCTGACTACTGTGTTGTTTGAGTAGAGCAGCATAATCTAGTTCATCTGTTCTCTTAGGCATGGGAGCATATTCCTCCTCTATTTCCTGGTTGCCATCTACAATTATAAAACAACTTAAACTAAAAACAAAGATCTTCTTGTAATAAAAATATGCATTATGAAAACAATTCTCCTCTCTTATCTTTAAAATATAATCTGCATTATGAAAGTTCTGAACATTTAGCCAATGTTTACTTTTGAATTTGACTCTGAAAATGGATACCATTTATTTTACAAAACCTTGTGCTCAGGACAGAAAAACTTTGAACCAAAGAAATGAACCCACCTAAATCAGCATACTGATCTGGACAAAAGCGCCGCCTTCCTCCAAAGCAGAGATCAAACTTGACAGCATCTTGGGTGTTGTTACCCCCTGTAAACAATTTTACCAAGATGTAATCATTTTGTAATCAGAAATTTGGTTAGACTTATCTTTATATGCTTTTATTTATCATGGTTCCACATAATGTCACAGGTGAAATCTATTAAACTAAATTTTAACCCATTTTTATTTGACAGAATTGTTTTGAACTTACTTTCTTTAGCTGCAATAGCATCACAGGCATAAGCAAATGTCACAAAACCATAGTTGTCACTGAAATTTAAAAAAAAAAAACTTTGGTATAAAACAAACTACTAGCAATAAACAAGTGTTGTCATACTGGGCAATTGACTTGTTTTTAGGATATTTTGAAGATGAATATCTTTAAAAACAAATTGTAAGATATCAATGTTTAGAATTAGACTTAAAGAACACAATGATTACATAATTGATCCCCTCCCCACCAATGAATGAAGCAATCAAGAAACATTTACCCATGTTCTCTGAAGTTCAGCTTGACTTCTTTTATCTCCCCAAAGCACTGGAATCTCTGGTACAATTGTCTTTTAGAGTAGTCATTTGGAATTTTACCCACATACACTATACGCCTCTCTTCCTGGAATTTTAACATTTTTTTTTTAGTTCAATGATCGTTACGGCAAATAAATTCTTGGAAGAATGTAATTTTATACACTTGTTAAATTAAATTTTAATTGTCCTTACCATAGCCTTCACCCTTTCCTTTTCTTTAGCTTTTTTCTTTTCTGACATATGGGCAGAAGAATGCTGTCTACTATGATGGCCAGTTCTTGACCTAAAATATTGTGTATACGTGAAAAACACATGTCACAGAATTTACGAAGTGATCGTTGTAAACAAAAACCCAAGGATCTGAATGTATGTGTTTATGTCCTGTGAAGATTTCTTTAGTGAAAAACTAGCAGCTAATAGGTAGAAATTCAATACACAAGTATACATTACATTAGGAATGTATTGAAGTAGCAGTAAGCTTTGTTTTTGTACATCAGTTAAAAGGTTAGTCTTTATGGCACTAAGTATTGCTAAGTATTCCTTTAGAGCCTATCTTGTAGATGCAACTGCTGCACATAAGTTAAATAAAGCAGGTGCCTGAACTAGATGTGCCAGGCTTAGTGTAGAGTTTCCAAGCTGATTTACAACAACCTGCTTCTTAAAAATGAATGCTAAACTTTCAAAATGGAAGTTCTTGTTGGAGACAATTTAAAACTGAAATTCATTACAAACATAAGGCAGCTTAAAAAAATCAATGAGGAAAAATGCGCATTATTTTAAATACTTTACCTGGATCGTTCTCTATCATAGCGACTGCGAGACCTGGATCTAGACCTTGAAGGTGTAAAGCGACTTCTAGTTCTTTTGCTTCTAAACCTTCTATCACGACGACGTTGTGGGGATGGTGACCTAAACAAATTATCGTTTTCTGATTTATAGATTTGAATTGATTGTGTTTAAAGTTCAAAGCAAAAAAGAAAAATTCTAAAAGTGTCACTGTAAATATTTTAAAGTTAAATTACATTAACCAATATAATGATGGCTATCATAAGTTATTGTTATAACTATCAAAAAATTAAATGCATCATAATATATATTCAAACAAAGATTTCCACATTACCTGGATCTGCTGTAACGTGAAGAAGTGCTTCTACTACTACATGCACTGACAGACCTGGACCTTGATGAACATGTGGAACAGTAAGATAAGCTACTGCACGTTGAACAGGTGGAGCAGTTGGAAGATGACGAGCCAGAACGACAGGAAGCTCTGGAGGAGTGTCTTGACACTGACCGGGATCTGTGGTAAGGGGAGCGTAGAGCAGCATTACACGGCTCAGAGAGAGAGTTATCTGACTCCAAGTCAAACTGAATATTTTCATCCAGCAGAAGTTCCGGGATCCTTTCTATATCCTTGGTAGTGTTAGTAAAACAGCGTCTGTGGGCAGGCACTTTGTCGTAGTGACTTTCATTTGTATCCTCACCCTTATCTAGCAAGTCCAAATGATCTGTGCTGCCAATGGCGCTAGTGGCACTGGCAAATATACTGGTTTTGGTTGGTTTAGTTGGTATTGAAAGAGCAGTGTAGAAGGATGGAATTTTATCATAAAAGTTTCCGCTATCTTCTCTGATAGGGCTAGTACTCAATTCTCTCTGTTTATTGTTATTAGTTTCTGCATGATGGCGGTATCTCCTACTATGCTTTCTAGTAGATCCCCTGGAAGAGGAATTAAATTTCACTGTTGCACTTCCCTCTTCTGTCTGTGGCACATTCACTGGAAAAGCATCATTGCCATTGGCATCTATAAAAATCTCACTTTCCTCTACAACCACTTCCTCTACAGTGGGCACATCATCCTGGGGGAGGGTTGTTTCCTCTAGGGGAACAGAGGCCTCTTCTGTCAGTTTTGTGCCTATTTTCAAAGGTTTTATATCTTGCTTAGTTTTGAGCATTGAAATGTTTGCAGAGTCTTTCCAATGAGTTTTAAAGAAACAATAGTCATGATCAGAGCTCTCTGAGCTGACAACAGGAGCTGGTGATGGCTTAACACATGTGGGCGATATTTCTGGTTTGATTATAGAGATATTCAATGGGAGAGGATTCTGAGCATTGTTTTGTATCACTGGGGTGGTAACAGCAATGTTTACTACTGGCACAAAAAGTGAATTACCAGTTGTTGGTATAACTTGTTTGTTAGTAGATGTTATGTGTGGTGTGCTCACAGGCTGAGAAGTTACGCTGACTACCTGAGAAGTTGTGTTGGCTGGCTGAGAAACTATACTGATTGACTGAGACGCAGGCAGTGGACCAGCAAGTGTTTTGAACTGAGGAGGTGAAGCTACTGCCTGGACACAATCTAAAGGTTCAGGCTTGATAACCACTGAACTCTTCTGTAACGACTGGATTGTTTTATTTTGAAGAATAACCTGAATACATGGCTGTGTCCTGGCCGATGACGCTCCTGGAGTGGGTAGCTTTAATATCTTGAAGGTTTTTTTGCCTTTTCCTAAAAGTGAGGCGCTCAGCTCCACATTATTCACTGAAGGAAACACAACATTAGATGCTGCTGATTTGAAATTGTCTACACCAGAAAGAAAGCTTTTTGGGTGTGGCACTTTCTTGATGGTAATATTTGGTGGAGGAGTAGCTGGTGGTGTGATGGCTAAAAAAAAAGAAAAAAAAAATTATAATAAAGCGACAAAACTTGTCTTAATTGATATGTTATGTAAAACTCAGCCCAACAAACAAGAAAATATTAGGTTTTATTAATGATAATTTAATCCAATCTTTGCAAATTCTTATTTAAAAAGTGACAAGTTTGTAAATGAAAAAAATAAATTGTGAGTAGTTATACAAGCTAGAGAGTGAATGCATACCAGGACTGTTTCCAGCACTTCTTGCTTTTAACATCATTTTCCTGAAGTAATTGACAGTAACACTAGTAAGTCATGGTCTCATTTATATTGTTAAAATAAAATGTCAAATATCACTAATGTAAGTTATAAGTTAAAATAAAAGCATACTAATTGTTAAAAAACTATGATAATTAGTGTTTAAAACGTTTTCATGGGTAACAAATCTTACTGTTTTTTAATAAAGTGCTTGTCTGATGAGATGCTCAAGTCATCTGCTGGTCTGGTCGCTGGGAAAAAAAAAGTTGTGAGGGTACATTTGATCTTGTTGAAAATCAAAGCAGGTCCCAAAAAGGCATGATACAAACAAATGTGTATGACATCCAACATAGTCATTCAAAACTACAAAGTAAATGAGACGACAAGAATTACCTTCTTCAAACCTGCAGAGCAAACTCACAAGATCTTGAGCTTCAATTCCTTGATTAAAAAATGTTAAAGTTATTGAAATAAATTTTACAAAAATTAGCATAAGCTGCTATTTTTATAAAAACTTTACAAAATTTAGTATTTTAACTTAGTTGAAAAACTTAAAGTGATTGCTAGGATGAACAGATACTATTGCAGAAATGTTATAATAAAATTAAAATGTGAGAATTATTTAGAATGTTTTTGCCAAAGGCTACAAAAAAAAAAAAGAAGTAAAAGCCTAATAGTTTCTTTTAAAACAAGGATATAGGGCATAGGGCAATATAGGGCCCTATGGTAGGGACTATATTAATATTCCTAAAACTAATCACTTAGGCCTACTTTTATACATTTTACATGGAACCAATCATAACAAAATTTCAAATTAAATCAAATGAAAATAGTTACCACTTTCATCCATGTTGATTGCAGAAAATGCTTTGTCAAAAGATGCCATTTTTTTTTACTAAATCTAGAAAATAAAAGTATAGGCCTAAATAAAACAACAAAATTATCTTCCAAATTTACATTTTATGTAGGCCTAGTTGTTAAAGCCAGCAAAAATATGTTGATGTTCCATTGATGGATACATGGATATGTACAATATGGATTTACATGGGAGTCAGTGTAGATCTACTAACTGCATGATTTGCAATTCCAAGTTGAGCAATTCTAGTCTACCCAATGCAAAACTAAGTGAACACTTTCTTAAGTCACTAAAGTGTAAAGTGGCATGGAAATGGAAAATACAAGAACACAATGTTCGCTGTGTACCAGCAAAAAAAGACCTTCAGGATTTGAAAAAACAAAACATTTTATTTTTCCAATTGACTTGAAGGTTCTTAAGTGAGAATGATGAATGTGCTTACTGCTTACAAAGTTGGTGGGGTTCTGTACCTCCAAAAAAAGCTAAAAAAAAACACCACTGACCAAGAATCAAGATAACTAGACTAGAATCTAGATCTGAAGAACGTGAAAGTAAATAATCTGAACTCTCTAGATCTAGATAGATCTAGAGGAATAGATTAAACTAATAACTAGATCTAGATCCAGTATAGTCATAAAACATCTGAGATCTAGATCTAGATCTAGATCTAGATTCTAAAATGATCTACAAACGTGGTTGGTGCTTCGTGAAAGAGTCCAGTCAACGTGACATGACAAACACGTTGTTGTAACAAGAAAAAGATTTGTGATTCATTCATTGCGATTAAAAAAAAACAACTTACAGATATTAAATCAAATAATGTGCATATGCATGGCATTATCTTTTAAAATCATGTGTTTTGTTTGTGTAAACTATCCTTGTCAATGAATGACTTGTGTTGACTAGGCACTTACAGTGCAGACAACACTGAAAGATAAAAGAGTTCTTACGATCATTCGACACGTTTTGCAATGTGTCAGCATTCGGGGTAGTCTAGTAGTCTAGTCGATCTCTATATCACCACACGTTGTGATCATTAGATCTAGACTAAATATTAATATCAGTGTTGCACATTTTTTTAATGCATAGGGCCCTGATTTCAAATAAGAAAACAACTAAATTTTCCACTGATAATCAAAATATTCCGTTGATAAGATAGAATAAGCAGTTTTTAGACTTTTTAATAGATAACTTGACGACACAGCACCATATGGAAAATTGAACCAAGTAGGACTTGTGTGAACAGTCATGTGACATTTTAGGATATTTTTAGGCAAGACCTAGATTCTAGCAGAGTGCGTGGCAACTGACTTAAATTGTAAAAAAGTATAGTCCTAAATGGTACTGTAAATAGATTTTAATCCACAATGTAAAGACTTTTACGATTGAAAAAATAAAAAAGCGAATAACCCTTAATATATTTATCCACGAAAACAGTGCGTTAAATTTATTATTAATCATAGGCGAATGGGAAGGGCTCTGGATCACCTTTTTGTTAAGGGGAGAGTATAATCAAGATGAATAAGATGTTCCACTTAGTTTTATTCCACCGTTCCGGGCAAGAGTATATACCTATACCCAATATATATATATATATATATATATATATATATATATATATATATATATATATATATATATATATATATATATATATATATATATATATATATATATATATATATATAGGCCTATATATATATATATATATATAGAGAGAGAGAGAGAGAGCTGTATATAAATATACAGAGGCGTCGCGAGGCGGGGTGGGGGGGGGGGGTGCGAAACGCACGCGATGAAACCATTTAAGGGGACGGGGACGGGGGGGGGGGGAACGGGACACATTATAGAATAAAAATGTTTTTTGCCAGTTCAATGAATAGTTAATTAGTCTAGAGTTTAAACGTATTTTAAGTACATAATGATGCCCCAGACAGGGAGAGGGTGGTGTGACACCATGACGTAAACATCCAAACTATAGCCATAACAATACTACACCCAGCTGTATTAACAACTTGCTATAGATAAACATCGTTAGTATTAAATATGAAAACTTTAAAGCTTTTACCTGGTGGGGGGGGGGGGGGGATATGTGACACCAACTGCAATATTTGCATGGAAGAAAAGAAAATTGGGGGGGGGGGGGAGTGCCGCACCGAGTGATACCCAACCTAGCGACGCCACTGTATATATATATATATATATATATATATATATATATATATATATATATATATATATATATATATATATATATATATATATATATATACACTTATATACCGGTGGGTTCTAAACATAATAGTCGTAAAACCTACATATCGAGACCTATTTAAAATCAAGTCGGCGAAGTTAGTGGGTGTTACAAGGTCGGGTGTCACCCGATGCGGCAACTCATGGTGTCGGTCCACAGACCCATCCACTCAAGTGGCGCAATAAGGCGAGGTAAAAATTTGATGGTGAACAAGTATGTCAAATCTCACCTGGGCCAAGAGCGATGGGCTATGGTCAAATGAGGTGGGTATTTATCTCAAAGCTGTTGCCGCTGAGACGTGAGGACTTATTTCAACTCACATGGACACTGACTGAGGTCAGCTAGGGTCAAAGATGTATTGGTCAATGTAGCCAATCAGAGCGTAGCGACCTATTCGGAACGATATATAAATCACTACCCCGGAATTAGGAATTATGTACAATCCAATACCCCTGCTAAGAATGAGCTTTTTTATTTTTTCCCTTTCCTTTTTGGCGCTTCCTTAGGGTCGGCGCCTGAGGCGGCGGCCGCAGCCATTCCATGTTTTCTTCCAGGAATCTTTTCGGAGGGGGGGGGGGGGGCTCCGTCCCACCGAAGAAAGTCCATCGCCCCCCCCCCCGAACGAAATGGAATTTATATAGAAAATATATACTTTTAACAGTGTCCGCCCTCCGGAAATTTTAGTCCGCCCCCCCCAACGAAATTTTCAGGTGCCCCCCCCCCCCGGAGAAAAAGTCTGGAAGAAACACTAGCTGCGCCTATGTAGCCAATGGATTGGTCAATATGTCGTAACTGAATAAAACTCAACTAGGGTCAAGCCTCAGATGGGAACCGAGCAGAGTTTCTAACTTTCTTTCAAGCATCTCTTTGGGGGGGGGGGCCTAAAAAAAGTCTACCGCCCCCCCCCCCCCGAACGAATTGGAAATGATATAGAAAATATATACTTTTAACAGTGTCCGCCCCCTCCCGAAAATTTCAAGTGCCCCCCCCCCCCCCCCCCCCCCGCAGAAAAAAGTCTGGAAGAAACACTGGAACCGAGCCTAAGAGATTTGACATCGATATCATGTGTTATTAGGGTTGGTCAGTACGTCTATACTAATTTCAATCCACTTGAAGCTAAACTGAATCAATTGAGTACCGACAGAGGCGTAGCGAGGGGGTACATAGGTCCCTGGGCGCCGACCCTAGATGGCGCCAAAATGGGTTGAAAAAAAATTAAAAGCTCATTTTAGCTGCAGTTTTGGATTCTAAATATAATAAATATTTGAGGGGGGGGGGGGCAATTGAAAGTTTGTCCCCGGGTACCGGGTAGGGTCGCTACGCCTCTGCTCACCGGAATTAAAACTGTGGTCAGCTAAGGTCAAAATAGTGTAGTCATGAAGGCTTAATTCAAATCATACCAGCTCGTTCTTGGCGGTATTGAAATTGAATCACCTTACTAAACTATTTGTCTTGTGTTGTTTTATGTGGAAATGTGTGTCGCATATCTTTGGTAGGGGGCGGGATGATACAATATTTACGATAGGCTTGTGAACGTGCACATTACGTCACGATACGCGCGTGTCATCAATTTTGAGCTGTAGGCCGAGTACACAACGTTTTAAAGAGTGACTCACGGCGTTTATGTTAATGCATTAACGTCATGGGTAACCCAACATGACTCGAATAATTAGGGTAGTTGAATTTTACGCCGCAGTCGATAAAATATCCCATGGACCTGAAACCTTATCCGTTAAGTAATGAAGTAATTTGAAATTCGTTATACGAAACATAGGAATATGATATTACCATTATCTAACAATTCTCTTTTTTTAGTTATTATTTTATGTCACTTAATCAATGGATCATCTCGGTAAAAATAGGTCAAGGCCGTTAGTTTAGTCAAGTTTGTCATTGTCAAAATCAAAGTCGTCCGGATTCTGAATGTGGTCAGCTGTGGTCAAAACTGGGGTTATAGTTGTTGTTCCGTATGTCGAATTAACTTAATGAAACACCCATGAGACAGGGGTCAGTTAGGGTCAGTTAGGGTCAGCTTGAGCTAAGAACGCTAAAATCAACCTAGTCATTGTTGTTGTTGTCAGTATATCCTAGCTTAATGAAAGTCAACTGGCCCAAGACTCTGGTCAGTTAGGGTCAGATCTGTCACTTAATAACAGCAAACGACGCTGTGAAGACTTAGTCAGAAGCTAAAATGACAGGAGCCTATTTCGTCATGAGTCGTAATGACGAGAGCTATTTTGTCGAGAGCCTACATGTCGGGAGCTTTTTATGACGGGGTCCATTTGTCGCTGGCCTTTTTGGCGGGGTCAATTTGACGGGGCTCTCATGTCGGGACCGTTTTGTAGGGGGCGTTTTGACGCCGCAGTCATATAACATACTATAACAAATCCTGAACCCCTTTGTGTTATGTACAATGATGTAGAATAAGTGGGCCTATACTCTCTTAATGTACCCCTTTTAATTATTGTCCCATATAATGCTTATTACTTTACCTATGGGTGTTCAGTCATTTTAGAGATATAAAATAATAGATTCTATATCAGTATTTCGCCGATAGGAAATTTCGACGTCACTTCAGGCGGAAGTAGCATTATTTTCTAAACAAAGGCAAGATTGAGAAATTAATAAAAATGGAAACTCCTGTCACTCCGACTAATACAAATCCACGTAATTTATTACCCTACTATCTGAATTACTCAGTTAAAATCTCTATGTTTAAACTTACCGATAGATCTAGATCTACAAATACGTAGGCGATTTAAAAAAAAATACTTTTTAATTTTTTATTCTACTCAGTCAGACGGTAATCTATCGTTTTTGGGTACGTAAAATCGGCCGCGGTTATTAATGTGCAAAAACGTTACCTCATTGTCAAGGCTTTAATAGAAGTATATTGTCATATGTTTGTGTCAAAGATTATAGATAAATGAATAATAAACCTAAATCAATGGCTAAATATATCGATATAGGCCAGAAATTAACTTTAAACAGCAGTGTCTGAGAGCAAGATTTGCTATATATATAAACAACAGCCATTTGTAAAATAGAGTGGCTTCCCCCTGAATCTGGCGCTAAAAGCTTATAAAAATAAAACTTCAACAAGATGGCTGCTATAGTAAATGAGCATGGTTGCATCTGTTGGAAACATCGCTAGTCTTCATTTATTACGGAAAAGTTTTAATTCAATTGTTTAAAAACAGGTACATATTAAATGAAACAAGGACACATTTTTGTATTTTAAAAAACATAAATCCTCCTCAAAATGTGAAATAATTATTAAAATTAAAGGAGTCACCTGTTTTTCACATTACTAGTCGCGGGCGATTTTACGTACCTAAAACGATAGATTACCAGTCAGACTTAGTCAGACAGCCGTCTGCTGCGTTGTACGGTTGTAACTCACTCAGCAGTCAACTCTGATGCTGTACTCAGTGTACTGTACACAAACTGTACAGATAGTACAGTAGTTTACTTAACTGTGCAACTACAGTACTGAGCAGAGGCGTAGCGAGGGGGGGGGGGGGCGAGGGGTGCGGACTGCACCGGGTGACACCATTTAGAATTTAGGGCAGGGGGGTGACACCAAGGCAAAAAATAGCAAAATATATAATCTAGAGAAAAATTTGAGGGAGGGGGGTGCAAAATCGAAAATTAAAAGTTTGTCCCCAGGAAGGGTCACTACGCCTATGGAGGGTGACACCATTTAGTGCCGCACCGGGTGACACCCGACCTCGCTCCGCCACTGGTACTGAGTACACTCTACACTACTGTGTAATGTACATTTTTTGTGCAATGTACATTCTGTTACTAGATCTATTAGTATTTTAAATATTAACAGTGCTCAGTTAACATTGACATCCTCACTGTTCTCACTACACACATTACTCACTGTACTCAACTTGTTTTTAGTTTTAGCACTTAGATCAACTATTCAAAGATTTAGTGAACTGCTCAGTAAAGTTAACACTAGCTCAGTAGCCCTGTAGTCTACTGAGTCAGTTACTGGGTGTAGTAAAGTCACTGTATTCTGTTAGACTGTTAGTTATAGATATAGTATTGACTTTTGGTTTACAGCTGCACAGAGTAGGATGTGAGATGAGATAGCTCAGAAGACATTGACAAGTTTGAAAAAAAGGGGGAGGAAAGGGTGTCATTGTCGTACATAAATATTAAGTTTAAATAAAAGAGCTCACACTCCAGTGAGGTGGGGGGTTAGACTGCTGTGATGAGGGAGACTGAGAGTTAAGTTTAGAGAGCATTACATTACGACGGTTCATACTTTCAGTCCCTCTGACTTTTGCATTTTATTATTTAATTGATTTTAAATTTAATGTTGTTTTTCTTACTGAATTTTAGCAGTTATTTAGCAATTATCTTTTTAAAGACATAAAATTGTAATGAACATTGATCAATGAGCCTTATCTTGACATTGCTGATTTGATATCTTGGAAAGAAAATAGCAGGTTCAAAAAAGAAATATTCATATTGCATGACCTCCCTTTCTTTGCTAGACTAATGCTAGCAAATTCTATCGCTTGCACTGACAAAAACCTAATTGCAAATCATATGAGTTGGGAGTGTGTCTTGACCTCTGCTAAACCCCTGAGATGGACTGACTGAACCTCTGGTTTTAAGAATTACTAACCCTAATGTTTGATCTAATTAATGTTTACTTATAATTATTGTTTATTTAACTTCTACAATGTAACATATATGCTAGGATACTAACATGTAATGCAGATTTGATTGTTTTAAGTAATATTTAAAAAAAAAAACAACATATCTACTTCTCACAATCTGTGATTTATATTCATTGATTCTGTTAACAAAAACAAACAAGTATACACTCGTTAGCATTTTCAGCATTATAAAAGAGTAAATGAATTGTTAAAATATACTTTGCATAAAACTACCATATATAGAATAGGCATATTATTTGTTTAAGACCTAGTCAATAGATAATGTTTGTAATATCATTTGTTGATTATGTGCACAATTGTTTCATTAAAGGATTGAAGCCCAAAAAACCTTTAGATGTTTGGTCTGTTAGGGAAAAGCTTTGCCTGGCCAGTGCTGTGTTTAAAATTGGAGATCAAAACTGGTAAATAATTTTTACATTAACTGTAGGAGTTAAAGCTCTGAAGGACTTGAAACCAGGTGTGATGAGGTAGTTGTCTCATTAGCATGTTTATATAAAGATTTGTAGGCTTTGTACTACAGGAAAACTTGCCTGTATTTTACAATTGTTGGAACAACATGATAACATAAAACCTATGTGTTGCAGGGTCTCTGTGAGCCGTTCAATAAAGCCTTATGTGGAACCACATAGACCCCCGGACTGGTTCCACCAGCGGGTATGAAGAAAACAAACTCTCATTTACAAATTGTTTTACTATCTTATAGCATTTTAGTAGCTACAAAATTTAAAGTGTACAGTTTTTATCAATTAATAAGGCTGTTTGTTGATCTCTTCCAAAAAATATTTAGAACTGTCTACTTCAGTACTTTGACATGATGGAGCAGTTGGAACAGCCCAAGTAAGTTAAAAGACTTAAAGTTTACTATAAATTTAATTACATTCTATTGAAGTGCTCTTATAGTCAAAATGTCTCTATCTATCTTTATACAGTAATAATTATCATATTTGTGCAACATTTTGCCATTATGTATCATATTTTTAACATACTATATTTAGATATATGGTAGGCAGTTAGCCCTTAACCTTTTATGGAAGCAAGTTTAATGTTACACTGATGTTTTTAAACTGCTGCTTATCTTTTTAAATTCAAGACGTAAAAGAGGCGGGGACAGATCTGAAACAGACACACCTAGTCTACAGATAATGAGGAAGATGACGATAGAAAGAAGTGAACAACTTAAGAAAGAAATGCTGGAAATGCAACAAGAATTTAAGTATGACTTTTTCTCATTATTAAAGTTTCACTTCTTAAATATTTACAGTCTCAGTTATTTTATATTATATTAGTTTTTTTTTCTAAAATATTAACCTCCCAGAAATAAAATCCAGCAAATATCCATTTAAAACCTAACCTGAATCCAAACTTTGACCTCAACCTAAGGACTATCCGTTAATAATTTGCATTCTAATAAAAACATAGAGGGACATATAGCAATGTGCATGTTGTGGACTACTGATAAAACTAGCCAACTATTGTGTTTGGTGTGGGTAATGTTAAACATAAGCAGAGTTAGCCTCCCCATAAGCATACAGTTGGACATGTAACCATGTTGACCAGTACACCAATGTCCAGGGACTGGGCAAGGTGAAATATGACCCCAATCAATGTAATGACTTGACCCCTTAAACACAATAACAAGCTACTATTTGTACCATATGGGTGAAACACATAGGATCATATTCACAGACGTACAGTAGCTTTCTAATATAGATATGTTTGCTATTGGAGTTATATTTTGTTTGCAAGTTACAATCAGTATATTTTCTTATAAAATGTGTTATTATTCTAAAAACTTAATTTTTTTTACTTGTGTAGTCATCAGTTTTCTTTATTTTAAAGGACTTTGAAGGCTGAAGTTGAAGCTATAAAGGCTGGGGAATGGGATGACAAGATCAAAGAAGTTTGGGAAAAAATTCAGGAGTAAGTTTTAATTGAATTCAATTCTAACCAAACACATTCATGCATAAGCACATGCAAATGTAAGTTTTAATTAAATTAAAAATAATTTATTTTTAATCTCAGAGATATGAGAGCTAAGGAAGAAAAAGTGAATACTGAAATAAAAGTTGAGATGCCAGAGGAAGAAGAAGATGAATTGAAGGTTGCAGGTATGATTAAACAGTCACTAATTCTATAGGGTCTACTGTTAAAGTTTTCTGTTATTTATATCTAATGTTTAACTTACTGCAAGGTGTTAAAATATGTTTGATAAAATGCATTAAAAAGTGTTTGTGCTTGATTAAAAGAAATAATTTTGTGTCAATCAGCTGGTGAAGAGTCAGATGTGGTGGTACCAACCCCAGAGATAGATGACAGCACTCAAGATTCTGTGGAGGATATTTCAGTGGTAGGCTTTGTATTTTGATAAGTTATTTATTTTATCAGCTAAAAATTATTTATTTTCTTGCTAAATCACCCAATGTGTCACACAGGTGAAAAGAATTTTCCCATTTCACCCAATGTGTGTAGCTGACAATTGACAAAACTTTTCCTATTTTATCCAATGTGTAGCTGACAAATGACATTTTTCCCATTTCAACCATTGTGTTTAGCTGACAAATGACAATATTTCTCCTATTTTATCCAATGTATGTGCTGACAATTAACAAAAAATTTTCTCATTTCACCCTATGTGTAGCTAACAAATGACAAAATTTTTCTCCTATTTTATCCAATGTATGTGCTGACAATTAACAAAATTTTTTCTCATTTCACCCAATGTGTAGCTCACAAATGACAAAATTTTTCCTATTTTATCCAATGTATGTGCTGACAATTAACAAAACTTTTCCTATTTCACCCAATGTGTAGCTAACAAATGACAACATTTTTCCTATTTTATCCAATGTATGTGCTGACAATTAACAAAACTTTTCCTATTTCACCCAATGTGTAGCTAACAAATGACAACATTTTTCCTATTTTATCCACTGTATGTGCTGACAATTAACAAAATTTTTCCCATTTCACCCAATGCGCGCAGCTGACAGATGAAGAAAGCATGCAGATATCCAGCACTGAAGTGGTGACGTCCACACCCACAGTCCCAGCCAGCGGTTCCACTGTAGAGCTACCCAGTAAAATGGCAGCCGTCTCTCATCTTTTGTCTTCTCTCCTTAAAAGTGATGTCAAAACAGCAACAGGTCTTCAACAGCTCAAAATTGTAGGCCACTTTTGTGCTTTAGCTATTTTAGATGGTTATATTTTTAGTTCAAATTTGTTTTCTAAACACCTGTAGTTAGTTTATTAGGACAGTAATGTTGAAAGTGCTGTTGACAAAATTAATCCCTTTTTGTTGACAGAATGAACCCCTTTTGTTGACAAAATGAACCCCTTTCTGTTGACAAAACTAAAACCTTTCTGATAACAAAATGAACCCCTTCTGTTGACAAAATGAACCCCTTCTGATGACTAACCCCTTCTGTTGTCAAAATAAAACCCTTCATTTGACTAATCCTTTCTGTTGACAAAATGAACCCCTTCTGTTGATAAATTATCCCCTGATGTTGACAAACCTAAATCTGTTCTTGCTTCATGTAGGAGCAGGAACAAGGTCAGCTACAACAAGCTCAGAGCATTCAGCAGACTCTAATAACACAGAAATCTTTACTCAAAACCCCAGTCACTCAGGATGATCCCCTTCAAACTCCACCCTCCAGCAGTAAGTTATTCCCCTTTGTTGTTTCACCTATCTGTCATCTCAGTGTTTTATTCTAATAAATAATTCAGGTTTTCTTGTTCTCATTCAAAGAATTTTTAATTTTAATTAAGAATGTATTGTTTGTTTTTAACACAACAATTTTTGTTCCTGAGATAAATATACTAAAGTAAGAGCTGTTGAGACAGCTTTCTGTCAACAAAATTCTGCTAAAACACCTTAAAACCACATTTAAGGTAGTCATAATTTGCTTGTTTCAAAAGATATTTTGGAATTTCTGAAAGCCAGTTTGATTAATAGTGTTAATTTAGAGATTTTTTTTTTCTAGCTAAAATACTTAGAAAGTGTTTAATATGTAATTGTGGGTAATGACATGGTGATTTTGTGTGCTGGTTGAGGGGAGGGGGAGAGTAGAGTGAAATACTGTGTGATAAATAGTCCATTCATGACATGGGAAATCATAGAATGAAAAATATATTGAGTAACAATCACTTTCACAGTTATTTGGTAATTACCTGCTTAATATACTTAGTTACCTAACAATTTAGATGGTAAATTGTTGTTTGCTACAATTTTTGATGATATACCTTGTTAATTTCTTTTTATGTTTATATTTGGATAAGAATATACATATATATTTTAATTTAATGTAACGATTTGGTGTTATCTGAGTTATAGGTGTTTTTAACTTTTATTTTCTTATGGTTAAATGTTTATTTTTTTATGTAAAATTCGGTAACATTTAAGTTAAAGAATCTTCTAAAAAATATATTTTTAAAATGTTGATGCTAAATTGGTATAGATAAACTAAGGTGAAATGCAAAAAGAAAAACTAAACAGTCCTTAACTTTGTACCCATATGCAAATGAGTTTTTACAGTTTTTATTAAAAAGAATAAATGTTAAAATATTTTTTTGATTTCAAACTTTTAAAGAATCTAGTTAATGTTCATTTTTAAAATTAATTTACATAAACATAAAGTATGCGATGTACTTGTTTCTACAAAAAGTGCATACTATTCTGCTTTTAACAGCTAAAATAACCTTAAAATATGTAGAAAAAAAAGGAACACTTGGAATTTCCTTAACATCACCACATCCTTTTTTTCACTTTTCTATTGTTTGTTTCTTCCATTTATTTAGTTGTATTAGCATGTATGTAACTTTTCTAAGCATATTGTCCTCAGTTTAGATTTCTGCATGGGTTTGTTGTTTGCACATTTGTTCTCTCACAGCTGCTCCAACTCTGTCTCGGTTGCTGTCCACAGCCAAAGGTCAGAGTGTCATCTGCAGTGTCTTGAAGCCAATGGTCTCCTCCTCGGAATCAGAAACTTCACATCTAATTGACGCAGGAATTTTTGAGCTTGAGGATGGCAGTAAAACTCTTGATGACATCATAGTGCCAGACAACATTGATGATGTTGTGACAGGTGGGTGTCTTTCTTTAGCGTTGCCAGTACATTCTAAAAATCTATTTATGGAACTAAGACATTACTTTCTTCAGTCAGTTAAATCACTTATGGAACTTAAACACAGCTTATATTTGCCACTACTTTTTTTAATCAATGAAATTCATTTCTGTAAAATTTGTTTAATTCCCTCTGTAGCAGATATTTGACATAAACTTTTTAAAGCACCATTCAATTAATAAAATACATTTCTATAAATTTTGTTTCATTCCTTCTGTGTCAGAGAGTTGACATAAATTTTTTAAAAAACCTTCCAGACATGCTAGTCAACAGTGAGCAGCAGGACAGTATTCTCCAAGACGAGGCCCTGGAGGTGATAGCCCACACAACAGAGGAGGAGGTGGTGACAAGCGTCGTCGTGGAGGATCTGATAGAGGACCAGCTGGAGCAGGAGTTTAAGGAAGAGCTGGAGAACAGCCAGACAGCACCGCAGGTGGAGGAAGTTGTGGCCGTCAAAGAGGAGGTACAGAAAGTGGTATGTAGATATTGGTCACTTTCTTAAATAGGGGGTGGCATGGTTGAACAGTAGACCGCAGGAAAGTTAACCTGAAAGTCTTTAGTTTGGATCCATGTACCGAGCTCTAATGGGTTGGGTACCTGACAAACATTAGAAAAACTTAAGGTGTCTGAACATAATGCAGACAACACTACCCCTTCATGTGACCTCTAATGGGTACAAGACAAACATCTTTGTGTTAGCACCTTTGTACTAACACAAATTCAATGAAGGATTTTAATATACTATCAATGGCTATGCAAATAAAAAAAAAACTTGAGTTAAAATTGTAAAGCTGATAAACAATTCATATTTTTTAAAATTATCATATTTTAAAATAATTTTTCATGAACAAAAATTTATGTTTATTTGGTAATCTAACAACTTAGAGCTAATGGAAAATATATTCAAAATTTTTTATTTAACTTTTTCAGGAATATGAAGAAGAAGAAATAGCAATAAAAAAACAAGTGGAAAGTGCAGCAAGTGAAACTGAATTAACGGAGTCATCCATCAAAGATGAGTCCCCATCACCCACCAGTAGTATCAGCTCAAGACTCAGTGAGGCTGGCAGTAAGAAAGGCAGAGGGCGAGGTAACACATCTTGTTTAAACTACTCTAGTGCTTTTTATCTGCTATTATTTGTGCTATATAAACTCTGGTTCATCTTCACATAATTTCATAACTGCATCTCAAGAACTACTAATTGCTTTTGGTAAACAATGGTACTTCCTGCTCTTTTCTGTGACAGTGAACATCACAATATTAA
Source organism: Physella acuta (assembly GCF_028476545.2). Classification (NCBI taxonomy): domain Eukaryota; kingdom Metazoa; phylum Mollusca; class Gastropoda; family Physidae; genus Physella; species Physella acuta. Next base: position 883,088 of record NW_026731598.1, read on the forward strand.
GTATTAAGTTTTTTTTCTCAAACTTAATTAAAATTATATTTAAAAAAACTGTTATTTAAAAAAAAACATCCTGGGGCCATCTCCTATTCTTTTTACCTAGCCTATTGTATTGCATTTCTTAATATCTTTGTGGTAATTATTTATTTCTTGTCTTCTTTCCCCTGGGTAGAATGTATGATTTTTGTAAATCCTTTAGGATTGTTTTTAAAAGACAAAATGAATAGAAAACAATGTATTTGATATCAATATAGTAGGATTGACTAAAAACCCAACTATGATAAAATTCAATGAAGTCTACATATTAGCACTTGTGGAGTACCTGTAATCAGAGTTAATTAAACTGCCAATGTTTTCTTACATCTTACAGGTCGTCCAAGGAGTGTCAAACCCCCTCGGATTGCCACAAGAAAAATCTTCTGTAATACTGTAAGACATAATTTCACTTTGACTTGATTATTCTTTTTTTTTTTTTTTTTTTTTACTTAAAGTTCATAATCATTTCAGGTTTAAAAGGATAATATTCTCATAAAACACCTACATCTGAAAAAAATTTCATCAACCCAATAACCTCATTTGAGCTATTCACTGAATATTCTATGTCCAGTAGTTGGGTTGTTTTTATTTTATTTTGTTAATTATTTAATCAGTTGTTTTGATAATTTACAAATCCTTTTCAGGAGGAAGATAAAAAAGATGACGTAGCCAGCGTAAGGCACAGTGACATTGATGAGAGTGAAGATGATATTCGAAGTGATGATCTTCTGCCTGGGCAGTTGGCATCTGTCAATCCTAGCTCCATCATGTCAGAATCTTTCCCCAACAGTCCAGCTTCCTTGTCAATATGGTAAGTTTTAAACTGCTAGAAAGTTGTAAATATTTGGTACATCAACTCTATCTGACACACCAGATCTGTCATATTTTTTCACTTGGCTTATGAATCTCCAGACTTAGGTAAATTTTCTGGTCTACTAACTAGCCAGGCACATTTTCATCTTTTTAAGTTTTAAAATGTATCAATTAGCTGATGAGATTTTAAAAATAATTATAACAAACGAGCTGACCCGCTATCTAGTTGTTTTATTTTCAACTTATCAACAATTCATAATTTGTGAATTCGACACTACCCCACCCCCTGCCTCCCCCACACCACCCCCTCCCCCCACCACGCCCCAGTGAAAGCAGCAGGTTACAGACAACAATGAGCTTATTATCTCCCCTTAGTATGGTCCCCATGAAGAGAATTATATATATAGATATTTTTAAATTCTTATCCGTCTTTAACATTTTCAAAATTGTGTGCCTATTACTTTGTAGCTGGACACCATAGTTAAGTGATAGTGTGCTTGACTGCTAGCTGAAGGACGAGAGTTCAGTCATGTATTCATGACTATTTGACGTCCCTGAGTCCACTCAACCCTAATGGGTACCTGACTCACATTAGGGAAGTAGAGGTGGCTGGGCATAGTGCTGACCACACCATCTCTTCTTACGCTGAGGTCAAGAAACATGTAAACTCTACTTCATCTGCCCTATGGATCTCTAGGTCTAAACTGGGAACTTACTTTATTCTTTGTTTGCAGAATGTGCGAAACCATGTGCATACCATTATCACAATTTAATTATTATACTTTAATAGTTTTTGCTTTTTTTTTCTCTCACAAAAAAACAGCAGTGACACTGAAGAGGAGAAATCTCTTAAGCAATGGAAAAAGTCCATTATGCTGGTTTGGAGAGCTGCTGCAACTCATAAGTAAGACATTTTTTTATGTACACCATGTGGACATGGTTTGAATTAACAATAAATATATAAAGCTAAGCGCTATCAACATCTATTGGCTATAAAATAAAGCTCAATCTAAAATACTTGCTGTTTTCTTTTGTGTGATGTAAAATGTTTGTACCAGACACTTTTTCACTTGTATTTACATTTTTATTATCTTTTACAGGTATGCAAATGTATTTTTACACCCTGTCACAGATGAAATAGCTCCAGGATACCGCAGTGTTGTGCTCAGGTTTGTTTCATTAACAAATAAATTAATTGGCTCACCTCTTTAACAGGTAACTTGATTGGAGAACCAATACAATTTTTCCTTTTTATTAAATTCCCAGTTGTGTTTTGGGCTGCACTAAGCAGCATTTTGCTACATCGTTCCTTGTCATTTAATATTTATAATTAGGTGACAAACTTCATTGACACTTGCATTTCTGTAACGCCATATAATATTATGTAATCGACATTTGTTTAGGCCTATGGATCTGAGCACTATAAAGAAAAATATTGAAACTGGAATGATTCGCACCACAGTGGAGTTTCAAAGAGACATGATGCTCATGTTCACTAATGCCATCATGTACAACTCATCCAATCATAATGTGTACAAAATGGCTAAAGAGATGTATGATGATGTCATGCAACATATAGAGGTATTTTTTTCACTTATACAACATCAGAGGGGAAGTTCATAAGACTGATTTTTGCAGTTTATTTTGAATTGATTCTCAAATGTTAATCAATAAGTATTGGTTTGGTGAAATCTGATACTGTTCTACTAACACTGCATGTGGCCTAACAATCATGTACTTCACCCTCCATCATTCATTCACTTCTTCAAACTGCTGTAGATTTCTTTTAAAAAAAAACTCATCGCATCACAACTCACTTCATCCCTACACTTTGCTATTGAATTTTAGCAATATGTCAACACACAGATGATGATACAAACCACAGACTCAAAGAATCTCCGACAGTCTCGAAGGACAGACACTTCAGATAAGGTACTGTATGAGCAGGTTGTTCTGTATTAGCCAGCAAAGTGGGTATGTTATGAAGGCAGTAGTGGACTGGTCAGCCTAGACGATTGCAAATGAGCTGTCAGGATTTGAGTGTTAATAGAAAACTGAAGTCAGATATGGCAGCCGTATTCTTCCTGAACTACTCGTCCACCCCTGTATAAAAACTTTGAAAAACTAGTTTGTTATATTAACCCCCTATTACGTTAAATACCACACATTAAATTATTGTTTTAACAGGAGGATGAGAATAAAAAGAGGAGACTTTCAATAGATCAGTCAGAATCTGGTGGCCAAACAAAGAAGAGGAAAGCAAGACTGGATGAAAGTATTTCTTAGATAGATTTTTTTTATTTTAGTACATGTCATTTGTTGCTATTGCAACTCCAATAAAATATTGTAATTTCTATATACATAAAGAAGTTATTAGTCTTTATTTGAAATTATTTTTGTTTTAGTACCACAACAAACCAGTTCTTATGTTTATAAGTTTAATTAAATTTTAAAAAATCCTTAAATCTTAAAAGACATAATAAAAATAATTTAATAACAAAAGTAGAATAATTTAATAATAAAACAGTAACATACATGGTAATGTTTAAAAACAGATTTGTAAAACATAATGTAAATGATCCTATTATCAAAAACATACATGGTAACAGGTTTTCAATGCTGTGAACATCTTCTAAATACCAAGAATACATTGTGAAAAACTTTGTTACATTAGTTACAATTTGACTAAACCTTCAGATGCAGCTAAACTAAACAAAAAGTTTTCTGTGGCTGGGGGCAACTTTCTTTCCTTGAGTGTCTCCAGCGTGAATGAAAGTTTTCCATCAACATCTTTAGTAGCCAGGGACTTGAGGTTGTTTAATAAATCACTCGTCTTTGATTCAATAGCCTAAAAAATGAATAAATTAATTATATCATTTATAGAGGCTTGCCAGATAAAAAGCAAAAATTATTGTTAATTTATTAGATACATTTATTTACTCGTGGCTTGTTCACAGTTATACAAGTTACCTTAATAACATCCATTTCTGAGTTGTCTTTCTCGGTTTTCTCAACCATCAACATGGCAATATCTTTATGTAATTTACCCATTGCCAAGGACTCTGAAAGAATAATGGTGTTAGAAGTTTCACTTTTGAGGAATTTCATTTTTAGTTTTATAGTTACTTTTCAAAACAAGTATTAGGTGGCTGAATTTAAATGCAGCAATTAATACCATACACATTAACATAAAGATTTTAAAAAGTGTTACCTTTGGCATGAGAGGCAACAATAATTTGACCATTGGGGGCATTCACGAATACATCATATAAATCTGTCCTGGTTCAATTGAATTTAGAGAAAATATGTTATTAGGAAAACATCAAACTTCAAAATTATGTGTATACTGCATCGGTGATGAGCTAGTTTCAATATTTATGTCCTCAAGTAAAATCTTTTTTGTTTATTCATTAGGCCACACATGATATTTCAAAATCTATTAAAAGAATGTTTTAATATGTCACAGATCGGTACCTTACTGAGTCAGAAAAAAAACCCCAGTCAACCACCAGAACCCATATACTATTGTCAAAGAAATAGATGCAAATAGACTAAATAAATATTTTTCCTGTGATTTTGATGCACATATATGCACTTTAATTCAAAGGAAAATTAATTTCCAAATAAGCCATAAATTTCAATTTCTATGAATTCATAGTTACCTGCCCTCAACTGCGGCTTCTGTGAAACCTGCTACATAGTGAGAATTTGATGTTAGATTCTCTATCTCAGCATCTGTCAGCTGCACATTCGGGTGTAAAATATTCCAGTTTTGTCTGTGCCAAGCAAAAGCAGGGATTGACCTGTAATACAATTTTTTTACCACACACATGAAATAGTGAATATCAAAAACTTGCAAATAAGTTATCATTAACAATGTATAAACATATATAAGGTGAACTCATAATACCTACCTTGTATAATCCAATAAATTGCCAATTGAATGAGGTGGGAAATAAACAACAATTTTTTTCTTCAACAGTACAGCTGTGTAAATCAATATGGTTTCTACTCCAAAAGTCTGTATGATTTCTGTAGCAAAATAATTTTTTATAGTGGAAACACACTTTAAAATCCCAATTAGTGCTGTTTTTACTGTACAAGAAAACTTAAAAAATGCAAGGGTGTTAACCAACCTTTGATACAACACTTGGCATAAGCTTGTTCTGGGCTAAAATTGTTGATTACAAATTTTCCATTCTCATCATTGTTGCATGAGCCATTGGTTACAACAGAGAGATACGACTCAAGTAAAGAAGCTGCACTCCCAGTCTTCTTGTACTGTCGACCAAAAATCTGGCAAAGTATGAGGTACTTCTCAGGGTTGAAGTCTCGACACAGCAGCACCACGGCAAATTTAACTACCTGACGAAAAAGAAATTTGCAGAACGAAATAAGCTAGTTTATTTTTTTCATTACATTATTAGTTAGTTAAATATACAACCCTTATTAGAGTGATTATAACAATTTTAAAATGTAAATTAAAACATGAATTTGCCAAATTAATCTGTTATTTTGGTTTAACTAATTTAATCATGGTACAATACAGTGATAGTTTGGGGGGAAATTTTTACCTGAGTTAAAGATGTTTCTTCACTGGAGACATCAATAATTTGAATATAATACCATTTCTGTTTCCATTGACCATACAAAAAATTGATTGGCAAGCCAGTATCATTGCTCAGACCAGATTTGGATACTAGAAATTCCCTTTGGTCCTGTGAAATAGATGGGTATGACCAGGTCCATAGAACATCATTGTTTCTGTCCTTCTCTTTAAAAGAAAAGAAAGAGTAGTAATTATTACATTTAATAAAGGATCAATAATAGTTTTAGTAAGTTTCCCTTTTGGACCTCACAATCCATAGGGCAGATGAAGTAGAGTTTATCTTGTTTCTTTACCATGTAATATGAAGGGATGGTGTGGTCACCACTATGCATAACAGCCTCAACTTTCCTTGATCTGAACTTCAGGATCTGAACTCTGAACTTACCATTTAGCAATCATGCACTCTAGCACCTGACCAAGGCACCATAATAGTTTAAATAAACAAAATAAATTAAATTTATTCACTTTAATGATAATGAAGCTATTTGTTGATATTTAACTTGTTTACTAATACAAATCAGGAAAGTTAAATTATAAGCATACATAAACACTAATAATAATTAAATATAATAAATATATAGGCCTTGATCTATGTACCATATAACATAATTAATAGCTATTAAACAAAAATTATACTGTTGACAAATTAGTACCAGACTTGATTTAGTTGCCCCCCTCCCCCAAGATATTAGGCCAAGCCCTATAATTAGGATATTTTTATAATAATGTTAGGATTATTAGGTTAGGTAAAGATTAATAAAATAGAATAACAGATATACTATAGTGAGTATAGAATAGGTCTCCTTGTAATACATGAGTCACTTGGACCAACAGTTAAGTAATTGTAATTAAACAATACTAGTAAGTATTGGTTGTAGTACTACTCAATAGTAAATTAGTAGTACTAGTATATAGGCCTAAGTAAAACATCAATTTGTTTGTAAGTTTCTACAGTAAGCTATGTAGTGGACGAGTGAAGGGGGATGTGATGGCCTCAGTTTCGTCCAGATCTCCAAGGTTAGTAGAGGTTAGGTCTATACTAGTTTTTAGCCACCGTACATAGTTTTACTAGCTTGTGTATTTTGTGTTTAGAATAGATTGTGTTAGGTGTAGATAGTGTAGATAGCATTAAATTCTTTTAGTTTCAACGAGCCTTTGTTTTCATTCAGTCTTGTTTTGTAACCTGTTTGTGGTTGTTTGTCTTATGTGTTGCGCTACGCATCGGATCATCCGAAAGGCGTGTCCGTGTGTTCACAACAGGCTACCAGTATCATCAATAGTTGTATGTAGATGATAAATTATTATAAATATTTAAAAAATATAAAATAATTAGTATTAATATTACTAATAATTATGCCTATAACCTGTCTTAAATATATTCAAATATAATGTTTTTTGGTTATCTATCATTTTAGGTGCGTAAAATCGACTGAGGCTAGTAATGCGAAAAAAAGGTGCTTCATTATTAAGGCTTTATTAGAAGTATATTGTGATATATTTGTGTCAAATATTATAGATAACTGAATAATAAACCCAAATCAATGGCTAAATATATTGATATAGGCCAGAAATTAACCATAAACAGCAGCGTTTGCTAGAAGATTTGCTATATAAACAGTGGTTATCTGTAAATTAGAGTGGTTTCCCCTGAATATAATTATAAAAAAAAACAACTTAAGATGGCTGCTAAAGTAAATGAGCTTGGTTGCATCTGATGAAAACATTTCTAGTCTTTATTAATTACTGAAAAGTTTTAATACAATTGTTTAAAAACATGTACATAAATGAAACTTTTAAACTTTTAAAACATAAATCCTCCTAAAAATGTGAAATAATTACTAAAATTTAATGAGTCACCTTTTTTTGACATTACTAGTCTCAGCCGATTTTACGTACCTAAATGTAAATGGATACAGGTACAGTGATAAAGATTAGGCCTACCATTTTTTTAAAAGTTTTGGTAAACCTATTTTATTTTTTTAAATATTAGATACTCTAGGATTGATTACCAAACAACAGGCCTAACAATAACAATTAACAATAGTACTTAACTTAACTATACTATATATAACTATATTAGTATTAGACGTATTATAGTATTAGTATTAGTTCACACTCACAGTAGTGTGACAGTAGATCTCTAGTTATAGTTAACCTTAAAATTTAAAAGGAAGTTAAAACTAGTGTTACTATTACTAATTAGTAACTAATGTCTAACATGACATACTTTAAACTAAATTTAAACATACTATAACTAATACTAAATACTTAGTAACTAAATAATAAGTTACTAACTTACTAAGTACTAGAATCTAAGTACTATACTAACTTACTTTTACTAACATAACATATTAAACATAACACTTGATAGTTGATAACACACATAAACAAGGACACGCCCACTTTTAGTCTAGCTTCAGGTAGCTGAAAAAAACCTTCGTTTAAGTAAAGTTTTTCACTACATTTAAAAAGCTGTTTTGTATCAAGTATATCCAATAAAATAAAACAATAAACTATGTCAACAACACGTAGACTGTATTTACCTATAATACCAGCACCACATAAATCACACAGAAAAGCCATTCATCGAATTTTGGTAAAACCAAATGCAGTCTTATCAGGTTATGTCCCAAAAACCCGCACATCACAAATAGAGCGAGTGTTGCTTTTCTACCCAATCAACAGAGCAATGCTATGCTAAAAAAATTTAATATATAGGCCCCTACATTTAATTCTTAATGTAAGCTTTTAAATATAAATATATAATTATTAATTTTCACATGGCCTTCTGTTTCGTTTTTATATTATAGGCCTATACTTTACTACTACTTTACTTTTACTAGTTTACTAGGCTTATGTCCAAATTTATTGAAAACTAGAGAAATATTCTGCATCTTCATTTCCATTTCCTAAATCAACGATAATTTGATTTAGAGTTTATAGATCTAGATAATTTAACCAAAGAAACTACTTATTTATTAGTCTATGCACATTTTAAATAACTACTTTGTTTAGAAGCAATTCCAAAAATTATGGCTGCTTTCAGGTTAGAAATACTGTTTTCTTGCAGTTAGACTGAAAATTACGTGTACACAATTATTTGGTGTTTTTCTTTAATCATTATTTAATTTGACTGGTAAAATTATGTTTTTAGTGTGATCTAGACCTATAGCAATAAAAATATAATGGTGCATATTTATTATTTATGCCTAGCATATGATAGATTATGCATGATGTTTAGTAGTGTAATAGTAGATCTAATAGGGCTGTTAAAAATGTGTTAAAAATAAAATAATGACTGTTTAAATTAATTTATTAAGTTTTTATTTTTTAATAATATTATTAAAAAAAAAAATATTAATTATTTATTATTTATAAATAATTATTAATTAATTACTTAATTAGCCCTAGATTTCTAGTTTCCACTAGATCTAGATCTAGTTCTAGGCCTAAATCGCCTAAATTTATGATTTTATCGTTGTATATTTTATAATTATATAAACTTTATAAACACAACCGAAAGTACACAAAAACGTTGGGAAATCACTGGGCCCATTTCTTTATTAATTTTTTATTACTTTATTACTATTACTATATGCAAGGCATGACACTATAAATTAACTTACATGAACTCACAATGACCCTAAGCTATGAATTATGCTGATAATTATAATTAAAGTCAATGTGAACTCACGGTGAACCCTTGACCATGTAGGGATTTTTCTCCTGCCGAACTGTAATGCTAATTCATAATATTTTTTACCTTTTCTAATTAAAACACATTCATAAAAAATTAGTAGATCTATAATTTCTATATCTATCATCTAATGATTCTAACCCTGGTGTTTTCCTAACATTTTTGTGTGTTTTGGTTGAGTTTATAATAAAATACGCTTAACCGGAGGTGAACGTTAAGCGGCGAATAAAATACGCTAAAATATAGTTTTACCGTATTATTATATTACTATTATTATATTAGGCCTAACTAAGTCACTAAAATCTAATAAAAAAATCATTAAAATGGAAATGGCTGATATCTCAAAAAAAAAGTGTCAGACTGTCAGTGTCAGATGTACTACTAGATTCTACTCTAGTAATGTAATGTAGTTAATTTAGAATAACATAGATCTACTAATTAACTAGAGTTGACCAGAATCCTTCCTTTTCCATTCAATGACATGGATAAAATTAATTAAAAACATGTATTTTTTTTTTTTTACAAAGCCACCGTAAAAATAATAAAAAGTACAAAATTGAAAATAATTCAGTGATAACCTGAAAAATTATTCTAATTCTTGAATCTAGAGTGAGGCCTACAGTTGTGAGTCAGAAGTTTACTAGTTTAGTACTCTCATACTGACTACTCAATACTATACATTATACAAGATTACAAGATATTTCTCAGTTTTGGGCTTGCCTGGTGTATATATTATATAGAAATGGCTTCTATTTCAGTATTTTCAGGAAAAAAAAACCATTTTAGAATGACGTTGTAATTCAAGTTTTTCATTGGAAAAATACATCATGCGTCTTCCTAGAGTTCGATTTGTTGTGAAGCTCGGAATATTTGTCATAATACTCCTGCTTCTAGGGCCCTACTTATTTCACTTGAAGCTAAGTGAAGATTCTGCTGATGAAGCTGAAGAATACAGAAAGTGGCAGGTAAATAACATTCTCTATATAAATAAATTTAAAGACTATTTATTAAATATTTATTATTTATGTAAGTCGAATTTTTATAAACCCCCCTCTCCCAATAATAAAACTTTGCCTTCTCTGCTGTAATTTGGTGTAACTAACTAAAAGTAACAAGACTTATATACTTCAAAATATAATGACCACAGCTTCATTTGTTGTCTTGTTTAAAGCAACGACATAAAGATGAACAGAAGAATAAACTGAATGATCTTGAAGACCTTCACTCTGAAGACACTCCAAAAATGATTGCACGTAAATCTGAGACTGCTGTACTAAAGAAAAATGTTTTTGGAAACTTTGAGCCACCTGACCTCCCCACAAAGGAAGGCCCAGGTTAGTGTCTTAACCCTTTGAGCCCTGGCCTCCCTGGCCTAATTTCTCCTATTTCCTGAGCTCCCAGGGCCAAACCAATTTTCACTTATCTGCTTCTAACTTTGCCTATAACTTTTGAACCATTTGAGATAATCAAGCAAAATTTGGTATCCACACTCAGGATTAAACAACAATGAAGCAAGATTCTGAAATTCTTTATTTTTTTTACAACGTTTGAACAGAACAATGTATATAAAACAAACGCATAATTATTGTTTTGATAGAACATAGAAGAAACCAATTTACATTTAGTAACTGTTTTGTTATTATTGATACCTTGCCATAATAGTTCATCGCCAGAAGTCCACTTTTGTGTGATAACTTTCAAAACAGTTATCACTGCTGGACCCGATGCAAAGAAAAACTTTGCATGTTTTGCACCAGTAAACTTTTTTTTTTCATTTCGGCAAGTTTTGTCCTTGGCACTACGTGCACCAGAACGTACTTGAACAGTTTCATTGTCACTGTCAATTTCAGTGTCACTGTGTTCAGTCTCAAATTCAACGTCACTATCATCACAATATAGACCAGGAATATTATCTTCATCAGAATCAATAAGTAGTTGTATTGCCTGAGATGCAGTCATTCTACTTCTTTTGTTGAAATTTCGGTCTTTCGCTTCATCTTTTGCACCAACTTTATGTGATGAAGTCGATGAAGCTTTTCGTTTCGACGGCAATTACTACGAAATATAAACACTTTCACTTTCACTTTTCCTAAAATTCAATTTTTAGAATCATAATCCCGCACTCAAAAGACATATGCGCAGTTTTAGTCAGTCTTCCGCTAATTATATTTAATTAGACGGTATACCGGCCGCTAGGAATCTGACGCTAGATCACCGGGCCGGAAAACCGGCTTTTCGGACATATATGCCTAATGTTGAAGCCGGTTTACCGGCCTGGCGGGCTCAAAGGGTTAATGACAAACATGGTTGTATGCAGTAATACAATATCCTTTTGCATGTTGGAATTAAGTACAGCTTTATAAATATATATTTAAATCAGTTTAGAGCACTAACAGTACAGATAGTTGGATTAAAACTAAATTAATTCCTTGCTTTTCTTTTATTTAAACACCTGGTTATTGTTACTATTTTGACACAATTATTTTCAGTCTGTTTTGAGGTTTCAATAATAGTTTATATTTTCTTTATGTAGGAGAAAATGGAAAGCCTGTTCATCTATCTTCGGAAGAGAAATATCAGGCAGAACAATCTGTTACAGAATTCGGCTTCAATATGGTAGCTAGTGATAAGGTAGCAATGGATCGATCTATTCCAGATACCAGGCCTGAAGAGTAATTTTTTTTCAATTTGTTTACAATTTTAAAAATATTCACAATATTACTTGAAGAATATGAGTAGTAGACTTTTAGAATAGATCAGCCACCTTTGATATACCTATTGGACTATAATAAGCATGCAAAGAACCTTTCTGCTATCTGAAAAATACGGCAAATGGAATATAGTACACCTGTTAATATGACATTGGTGTTGGGAGAGATTTTGTGGTTGCTCTATGTCCAGCTACCCAGAAATGTCTTGAGTTCAAACTCCCGGGCAGATAAGCTCTGTTAGCTGGGGACACCAACTTGTCTTAAATCCTAAATCAAACAGGAGTGGTGGCGCATAGGCAATAGGAATACCCTCTTTTCTTCTGTATCTTCTGTAACACAGCTGATACCAAGTTGTATGGGTAGAGGGGTAGACTCTTGTCAATTAGCTGTCAGGGCCAGGTGCCTTGATTTTCAATGTTTAACTCTCCACCAATCATCTGTCAGACTATGTAGCCATTAATTTAATATGCCCAGCTACTTTTACTTTCCCTGACTGAAGTCAGAGCTGTGTGGACACCTGGTACAAATCAAGGCATTCATGTTTGTATTTGGATACTTTAGTGTATCAAAAACTGAGCTCCACCTATGAGTTGAGAGATCAACTATGATAATTTATGATCAGAGTTTCTACACTAGTTTTTGGGATGATTTATGATATGTCACTGTAAGTTCATTCTGTTTTACTAAACATCTTAACTCTGTAGGTGTAAGCACTGGCACTATTCAACAAAACAGCCCAAAGCCAGTGTTGTTCTAGTGTTCCATAATGAAGGATTCTCCACTCTAGTGAGGACTATTCACAGTGTTGTTAGAACCTCACCAAGACAGTTTTTGGAGGAGGTTGTCTTAGTGGATGACTTTAGTACCAAAGGTGAATGTAGCTTTAGTGGATGACTTTAGTACCAAAGGTGAATGTAGCTTTAGTGGATGACTTTAGTACCAAAGGTGAATCTAGCTTCTCTCATTGATATTCAGTACTAAATACCAAGTTCTTTGTTTAGTACAATAGTAGCACAACATGGCACAAAGCTGCACATATATTTTAAAAAGAAAGAAATGTTAGAAGTACGATTTGGATTTGAACATTATTGAAATAGCTTCTAATGCTATTTAAATGATGATTTAGTTCAGAATTTACTTTAACAATTATAAAATTATTTTAATGTAGATTATAGGGCTATTATAAATAGAACTGAGAATCTCCTTTTAAGATCACTGCATCTGTTTTATTTTCATTCCACAAATTAGAACACTTGAAGAAAAAACTTGAGGATTATGTTGAAAAGGAGTTTAAAGGGCTGGTAAAAATATATCGCAATTCAAAGCGTGAGGGGCTTATAAGGACACGTACAAGAGGGGCTGAGGTTTCAACTGGGGATGTTGTTGTTTTCTTGGATGCCCATTGTGAATGTAACAAAAACTGGCTGGTACCTCTGTTGGACAGGATCCGTCAGAACAGGTGATATATTACGTAATTCCTTTATTATATTTACATTTTTAGCTTTATTTAATTGATTAAATTTGTAACTAAATTAATATTCCTTACAGTGAAATCTTTATTTAAATTAATTCAACCAATGGAATGCTTTATCCATCCTACAGGACTACATTGGCTGTGCCCATAGTGGATGGTATAGATTGGAATACAATGGAATATGCACCAGTTTATGGCAGAGTTCTTCATAGAGGAATATTTGAATGGGGATTTTTTTATAAAGAGACAGCAGTACCTGCAAAAGAGCTGATGAAAAGACAGTACAACAGTGAGCCTTACTGGTATGCATTCATTCAGATTGTTTTGCATAGATTCATCTGTATTTATAAATGTATAAGTATAATGTATTAATTTAACTGTAAACTTAAATTGTATTAGTTAATGTTAACTTTTAAAAACCTATGTCTGACTATCATTTATTCTCTCTAGTTGCTTTATCTCTGTAGTATCCTGTATTATTTTCTAAAATAAATCCTATCCGGACCATCCCAATTCATTTTTGTATAAATCATGCCACTACATGTTTGTATGAAGTAAAACCTGTATCATGTTTTTTTAAATTATTTTAAGGTCACCAACTCATGCTGGTGGACTTTTTGCTATTGATAGAAAATATTTTTTTGAACTCGGTGGATATGATCCTGGATTAAAAATCTGGGGTGGAGAAAATTACGAACTTTCCTTTAAAGTGAGTACTTTATTTGTTACTATGTGATTTCAGATGTAGGAAGGAATGTAATCTACAATATTTCAGATGTTTAGAAATTATTTTGAAAATATTAATAAATTGTTTGTATTGATCACAACATAACTTAAATGTCTAGTATAAAAATTTCACCATAAATGCCATCTTGACTAAAATATTGAGTATAAAAATGCCATTCAAAATGTCAACTTCAGATATGGCAGTGTGGGGGCAGTGTTGAATGGGTGCCCTGCTCACATGTGGGCCACATATACAGAAACCACATGCCTTATGGTCTAGGCAAGGATGTTGATCCATTTATGTCTCCTATTTATATTGTAAGTTTTCTTTTTTTATAATTTATAGTTATAGCTGTTTAGATTTGTCTAGAAAATTCAAGCAACAAGGGTTTAAAAATGTGCTAAATAACAGGGGAGAGAGTTAGGAATGGAAAATGTTTTCAGTATTTTGGAGGGATGTGTGTTGAAGTTAGTGTCATCATTATGTATATGGGAGTGTTGGAGGGCTTTTTTTTATAGGATGTGTGAGGATATGGGTGTAAAGATGGGTTTATTGTGTGATGTTATTTATAATGATCACCCTTTTATCACTAGGAATGCACAAAAAACATTTCTGATCCAAGTAGGAAAAAAATGAATGGTTTTTAATGGATTTGGTAATCTAAAATTTCATAATCAGTAGAATTGATAAATTGTATTTTGGTATACTAAACAGAATTACATGAGAGTGGTTGAAGTTTGGATGGAAGATGAATTCAAGGAGTATTTTTACACCCGTGAACCAAGTTTTAGAGGATATCCCTATGGTGATATATCCAAGCAGTTGGCTTTCAAGCAGGAACACAACTGTAAGAGCTTCAAGTGGTTCATGGATAACATTGCTTATGATGTGTATGACCAGTACCCCAAACCACCTCCCAATAAAGCTTGGGGAGAGGTGAGTTCTATTGTTTAGTTTTTATCTTTTTTACAGGAGAGGATAGTTCTAATGTTTACTTTGTTTGTGTATCATTCACAGCTGGGAAAACATTTTAAGAAACCATCTGTGTATTGTATTGATCTTGAGACAGCTTGAGTCAATATAACAGTTAATATATTTTCTATTGTCTTTTCATAACGTTATGTTAGTAATGTGTGTTGAATTATTGCATTCATGTATTTTGTAATGTTTTTAATTTAATCATTTAGGGAAGCGGATAAGTTTGTTTAATCCATGCAAGTCTCAATTATTTTTAAGTAATTCTAACCGTGTAATTAACATTAGTTGTTAATTTCATCTACATCTTACAATTAAAGTTTTAAAAAAAAACCTATGAATTAGTTTGTTTGTTCAGTATCTTAATCAGATTGAGCTTTAATTAAAATTTATTATTTTTTGATACCTATAATCTGACCAAAAAAAAGAACACATTCACCAAGTTTATCAGTTGGGAAAAATTTTGTATCTTATTATTTATGCCCCAAAAAATGTATGTCCAGATCCGAAAGAAAGGCACCAATGACTGCTGGGATGCTGGGTCCATGAATGTTGATTCCTCACACGTCAGTTTAAGTGTATGTCATGGAATAGGCCATTCACAGGTGGGTGCAATCTTCAATACTGGCGACGATTTTGTTTTCTAGCTCTTTAGTCATTTTATTTTACTTTTTAAAAAACTAGGGCATATTTGGCCCCGTAGGATAAGGGTTAAAAAAAATGTCTGATCTGTCAAAAAGTCACCTTCACTTGCATCAGGTACCCAATCAAATAACTGAGTTATAACCAGGGATAAACTCAACAGGTTACCAGTTATATACTCAGCTGTGCAATGCTATTTTGTTATTGTTGTTCATAAAAATAAAAAAGCTTTTTGTTTCTAGTTTTCTATGCCTCTAGGCAATAAAGAAAACCTCTAACAATACAATACTTTAATTCTATCTAGTACTTAAGGAGGGTTGCTTTTTTTAACTCTAAGACAGTGCCATTTTGAATATAACAAATTTCTCTCTAGAAATATTAAAATTATATGAGAATTATGGATCTAACCATAATATATCACATTTTAAAAAAATGGTTAGTATAATTGTGAAAAAAAATGTCTTGCCCATACTTTTTATAAAAATGATTTAGTTTTCAACAAAGCCTTTTTTTTTTTTTTTTGCAGATGTTTAGATTAAATGTAAAGGGACAAATCGGAATCGGTGAACGTTGCATCCTTGCCCAAAACTCTGGCAAACTTTTTCTGACCTACTGTAATACACAGCCCACTGGACCATGGGAATGGGATGAGGTTTGATCCAGTTACATTTTATATCTTAAAATTGTATGACGTGTTTCAGCTTTTTATACAACGGTCTCACAACTCTTGAAATAAGTTGATGAATTTCTTCTTAATCATAATGTTGGACTGGATTTCCTTCAACACAATTAAGTATTAAGTGCCAACATGTTATGCCCCATAGGTCCTGTCAATTGAGCCTACTTTTCTTTCTGGATTTGCTTCCATAGATTAGCTGTGTCCAACCAAGAACAAACTACAAAGCAGTAGTTGTTTGATTTAGGAGTTTTCTTTCCCAGCTAGGATGCTATCCCCAGCTATTGAGCTTTATCTGCCCGAGGTTTCAAACTCAGGACTTTATGGTTTAGCTTCATTGGACCAACCGTGCAGCTGACCACTAACGATGAATATTTTTTAATATTATGCTAATATTGATGACATTAATTTCACTAAACAAATGAGTTTTAAAAAGTCAACTTGTGTGTTTGCAGAAGACTGGAGTAATGCGCCACACAGAGCTAGACAAATGTGTGTCGGTGGATGAGAGCAACAATGTTTACCTTGACAAATGTTCTGGCAACCCAAGCTGGGACATTAAAGAAATTTACCCTTGGAAAAGATCTCGCCGACTCTAAAGCTGATGAAGCTTTGAATAAAATAATACACGTTTATATCCCTCCCATTCCAATGCATGACAATCTGTAATTTATAGTATAAGAAATACTTTATTGCAAGTTATTATTTTAAAATTACATATTTTTAACAGTCCATTTTTATAATAATAAATCTTAATAACTATTTTTTAATTAGAAAATTTAATAATTTTAAAGCATTATTTTCTGTTAAATTATTGATTAAAAATGATTTCATTACATTACATAAAGTTTTTAAACTTATGTTTGTTATTAAAAAAAATCAAAAATGCATATTTATAAGTATTGGTAGATAATAAAATTATTTTAGTATAACTGGAATATGTATGTGTTTCTCCTACATTATAAATTGTTTTTAAAAAGCAAATAGTTAAGTTAAAATAACTATCACAAGTTCAAAGATCACGCAATTTACAAATTATTTGTTTATTAAGATAATTTTTTTTCATACTTTTGTATCTGATTAAGAAGGGTCTATTTTTTTATCATTTAAAAAATACATGAATGTGTTCATTTTTTTTTACTTTAAGTATGCATATATTTCTGTGTTAAAATCAAATTACAAGACCATCAGAATTTAGTGGCAGCGTTTTATAAAATAAAATATGTTCACTTGAACATTTTCTTTAATTGACTGAGGAACATTTGACAGTATGAAACAAGACTTACATATCTGACCAGTCAATTTTCTGAATGAATAGCTTCAGCCTATGGGTCTCGTATTTTTTATGTGTACATAAAAAGGGATTGGAAATTTTGTTAGTGACCAAAGTCTTTAATTGATTTGTCATCAGAAATGTTCTTCACAAAGAAAAAAATAATTTGAGGTGCCATATTTTACTGTTTTCTTTTTTTTTTTTAGTAATTCTCTAAGTATATTTAGTTAAATATTTGCCTAATGCACAAATATTAAGCTTAAACATGAAATAGCATTGTACTAGTCCATTTACTTGTCTTCTATTTAATAATGTAAAACTCCAGAAAATTTTGATACAGACTTTTGTGATATTTATACCAAATCTAGTCCCTCTGCTTATGTTCTAGGTGACAGGCTGTTCTCTTATTTACAGGTGAAACAACAAATATAGTCAAAATGCTACACGTTTATTTTAACATTTGAAAAACAAATAAGCTGATAAAATTATACAATTTTTAATTAGAAATTCATGAATATTGTTTTAAAAGCAGACCAGTTTCTAATGTACACATTTGATTTTTAACATTATAAATTTGTTAAAAGTGCCTTCAGCATTAACAGAATGTTTTCTATGTGGTTGTGGATAATCAAAAGTCATTTACTTATGGGGAAAGGGAGCTAACCTTTCTCTGCCATAATCAATTACACCTTAAGTGTTCTGGTGTGGTTTATCATGTTCTTCATGGCTTGGCATTAAAGAAGCGTTTATATTTTATTTATTTTTATTTGTACTTGATTGTATTTGTATATGTGTTACTTTTAACAGATGTTGCCACAGTATTATCACATGTTACTGATATAATCTAGTTACCCAATATTGTCATTAATCTTGCATGTATCTTAGTTGTAGAAATCTTATGAGATTATTTTACTGAATACATGTGATACCAAAGAAGATTTCATATTCAAATTGAGGAAATATATTTTAAATAGTACTCTCCTGATATAGAAATTGTCCCCTTGGTAGGCTCCTACTAGTGTTTGCGGTATATCAGGGGAGCCAATCTTAACTACTTGCCATTGCCCCCCTACCCCCTGTCATTAATAAATACAACAGCAACAAAAAACAGCACTGTACAAGACAGAGAATTGCTAATATGTTCTAATAGCTTTTTTTGTAATAGACTGACTCACAATTGAATTTGTTCTGTCTAAAAAAATAATGTTGATTTGAAATAGTTTACTTCTGCTTAGCTAAGGTTATGGTTCTTTAAGTGCTTTGTTTAAAATGATCTATACTCTTGAGTAGTATCATGAGATTTTTTGCTTTTAGTGTTTAGATTTGATCTCTAAACTTGAAATTACCATTCCTTTATAACTTATTTAAATAGTTCTGTATACATTCATTAATTTGGTTATTTGTACATACATTTGGCCTGGAGATTGTTTTATGTTTATTTTTAAAAAGTAAGAAAGGCTGAAGTTTAAATCTTCTAGTTGATATTAAACGTATCACTATAACTTGGTAAATTTATTTTTACTTTTTTATTGCTATTTGTTGGTTTAATTAAATTGGTGTGATTGTATAGATAATTTAGACAATATCAATAGGTGTTGCAATCTTTAGTCTTTATACTTTATGCCGACTGGTTATGGTTTTCTGAAAAAATTAATAGAAAAAACATAAACAGCTTAAGTAATCCCTTTTATGTTTAAATCATGTAAAAATTATGGTTAAGATATACAACTCCCCATTGGTATTAAAATATGGACTTCCTCTGACCTCTATGAAATGTTTAATATTAATAATAGCCCATGCTGATGGGATGGTGTGGCTTTGCTAAAATTTTCTAGTTCGAATCTGGGTTCAAGTCAGTAGAACGTCCTTGAGTCCAACAGTTCTGATGAGTACCTAACTCATGTTAAGGAAAGCAAAGGCCGGCTGGTCATAGTGCTGACCACACTATCCCTTCACATGCCAAGGTCTCTGAAACAAACGAGCTCTACTTCATTTGCTCAACATACATATTATGGTAGGCCTAATTAGGAGAATGGTGTTTGAATATAGAAACATATTTGAGAGGAGGGGGTGTTTAAATTGGACTAATGTGTAAAATGCATTTTGTGTTATGAACACTTTAAGGAGCTACCCATAATGTGTTTAGTTTCGAAAAACCAAACTATAACAAAATCGCTATAAAGGAAAATCATGGTATCCACTAACATGTCACGCAACTTAGCAGACTCCGCCCCCCACCCCCCCCCAATCGTTACAAAAACACAGACCCGCCAATTTGAATCAACGCAACAAGTAGGATAAAAATCTCATTATTCCCATCCTCCAATTAAATATATAGTCTATGGGCCTATATAATTTTAACAATCAGAGTCTTCAGCTAATGCGTTTTTCATTGTTTCAATTATGTGAGAAATTGGGAATATCTACATCGTCATACTCGTAATCCAAATCCCCACTACCAGTGTTATTAGGCTAATGAATAATGCTATTTGAGTCCATCTTAGATTTGTTACTTAATTTTAGGGATTCTTGTAGGCTATATTTGCGATTTTAAAACAAAAAGGCCTTTGAATCGTTATCCTATTTTTGACTCAATATAAACAGATATAATGTGCGGCCAATATAAAAACCTTAGGCTCTATGCCTTGTCTAAATTGTCATAGCCAATCTTAGCCTAAAAGAAGATTGGTCGAACCTGTGTTAAGAACACCGGATATAGTATCACGTCACAAATTTATGGGTGGTATCGATATTGAACAATGCTTTATGCCTACATTTTATAGTACATCATACACTAGTCTAACTTTAGGCTAAGTTCAAAGTTAGAAACGATAAAAGCAAAATTGTATTAACTTTATTAAGCCCTTTATTAAAAGAGCCAATAATTTATTTATTCTTTTATGGTTTAATCATCATTCAGTCATAAAGTCATCCTTTGGGTTATTAACAACAAAGTTAGCTTCATTTAAACTGTATCTTTTTATCACCTCCTAAATATTAATAACAAAATATATAAAGGAAAATAAATTAAATGATATAGATGTTACTAGTTTAACTAAGTAAGTTATTTTTTGTTTATATTTAAAATTATTAAAATGTTTAGCAATTTATGAGTAATCGATCTAGTAAAAGTATCGGAAATAATTTGTAATGAAGTCTGAAATCGTCCATATACCATCGCCATTTTGGACGGCATTTCGCACGAGTCGGGAGGCTTGATCCTATTCCTTTATTTATCTAAAATATCTTCATTTAATTGAAGACTGGATGTATGAAATGAACTGAAAATGCCTACCTATTTTCAAAAACCCGAAAACGCCCTTAAAAGGGCAGACGGTATTATTTCTTTGCTTTATTTTTTTGTTTACTAAACTATCAAGAACAAGCTGCAATATGGATTTTCATTTGTCAGGGTTGGGGTTGAGGGTGGATTGAACCTTCCTCAGGGGAGGCTCATCTCTGACGGTTTACTACTTAATACTTATAATAAGTGAAGTTTCAGTTCGATCATTTTATAACTTTCGTCTACTCTGAGTGATTATTGCTTAATTTAGATGTGGGCTTAGATTTATTCTAGATCTGAGATCTTATCCCTGACTGGATGCAAAAATTTGCAGATTTCTTACTTTTTAGTTTGGTTTTTTAAGCGTAACTTCTTGCACTTACTAAGAACTGTGGGACCACAACTGTTTGTCTACCGCTGGATTTCAAATGCTGGTATTTACCTGACATTTAGGTCTACTTAATTATTTTATATGGACACACCCACATCTCTTGTCTTACCTGTCACTTGTTTGCATTGCTGATTGGTGGCAATTCTTTTTTGTAAGCTGGCTAGTATTCAGATTGACTCAGAGAAATAAATAACAGTTTGATAGATCTAGAGTGAAGTTCCACAACCGGTCACACATAGCGAAATCCCGACTTTCATCGGGTGCACATATTGTAGAAGCTATTTATAGTTAACCTAGTTATAAAAAGCTTTGATTGGTTGGTTTATTCATCTCATCCGGGACCTAGTGTTTTTCATATGGGGAACTAGAATCGCCTACGACGTCATACCTCGAAACTTTAAAATTTAAAAACTCGACTTCCAGAAGGAGAAAATCAAAAGAATTTGACCTGGATATATTTAGAAATGGACAGGTTTACAGCAGATATCGGTAGTTTCGTATAAAACATCAAAACAAATATTGTACGAAGCAATAAACAGGCGATGGCCGCACTCGGGTTTTATCCGCGCGTGGAACTTTACTCTAGGCCTACATGGAAAATTGACAACACTTGTAAAAATTATCCTAACCAATCCAAACAGGCCCTGGTCTTTTCCTTGGAAAGTACCTTGTTTCATTAAGTATGTGTCATTAAATAAGGAAGCAGTGTCCCTAGAGTCCTCAATAAAAATATGGATATTAAATTCCTATTAGGCCCTACTTTCTGATTAATTTTTGGGAGAATTTTTACAATGGTGTCTAATACTGGAATCTTTAAAAAAGGGGTGTTAGGTTACTGGTAGTTAACAAAATACACATATGGCTGGCTAATGTCAATGCTTTACTGGTAGTTAACAAAATACACATATGGCTGGCTAATGTCAATGCTAACCCTATCCCTAACCCCAACCCTGGTCCTACCATACGCCTAACCCTAATTTCTAACCATGAAATTAGTCGAGATTACAATACTACTAACAACCTAACACACCTATTTTATTTTTATTGAAGAGTCTATTATCGGTATCTATAATCATCTGTGAAGGTCAGTTTTTGGTCTAATATACAACCAAATTCCTGTAACATTTTCAGTTATATTTGTAATATAACTTCATGAGAAAATATTTCTCATGAAGTTTGGGGGTGTATTTTCTGTAGGTACATAATGGTTGGCACAACATATTTGAGGCTTACTTTCACTACATTGGGTTTTATGATTTGCAGAATCATTAACTTTTTTAAGTTCCCTATGCTGCAAGGTTGAAATGAGGGGATGTGTGTTTAATCTCAATGGACTTAAAGAATTTGTTTAATAATTAATTTGTCTAAGATTTGAATACAAATCTGTCATATGTGCCCATAAATTAAACTGTAGAACCTAAGTAGCCCTGTAGGCCTATTAAAAAAATCTTTTGTTTTTCAACAAGGACCTTTTTTTTAATTTGTAGAATTCATCGATGTTGGTAAGAAGCAGAGAGCTCTTGATGCATTGTATGATGTCATCAAAAGTAAAAAGCACAGAACATGGCAGAAAACTCACGAGCCCATCATGGAGAAGTACTTGGAGCTGTGTGTGGAATTACGTAAATCTCACATAGCAAAAGAAGGACTTTACCAATACAAAAATATTTGTCAGCAGGTACCTTTTTGTTTGCTTTCTGTCAAGAAGTTATTGCAATTAACAAAATGCTTTTTTATCATAGACTTTTAATTTTTAAAAAAATACCACTTTCCTTAGGTCAACATCAGCTCATTAGTAGAAGTGGTTAAAAATTATATTGCTTTGGCTGAAGAAAAAACTGAAGCTGCTAGAAAAGAGTCTCACCAAACTGTTGTAGATATTGATGATTTGGATTTGCCTGATTCACCAGAAAGGTAAAATGTTTCAACTGCTTATGTAAACTTTTCTTGTATCATGTTTTGTAGCTAGTTTTTAAATGGTTATACTAAATGGTTAGTAATTGGATTCAATTTTTGTTATTTCTAGCCTCTTATTGAAAGCTGTGAGTGGTGAAGACCTTCAGGACCGTACTGATCGTGCCATTTTGACACCATGGGTCAAGTTTTTATGGGAATCTTACAGGCAGTGTTTAGATTTGTTGAGAAACAATTCACGAGTGGAAAGACTCTATCAGGACATTGCACAGCAAGGTTTGTTGTACTTATCAGTTGTTAAATAAACGTTTTTGTTCTAGTACTGACAAAAATTTAAAAGAATGTTTATAATTTATATTTTTCTCTAACAGCTTTCAAATTTTGTTTGAAATATTCAAGAAAGACTGAATTCAGAAAATTGTGTGACAATGTAAGTTATAAGACATATATTTGGTATGTATGTAAAAATTTGCCTAGTAGTTTTTTTAATAAATCAAAAACAATTTTTTACATTTAAATCTATTAAGTATTCACCATGTCCTAATTTTTTAGTTTCATCCAATTTTTGTAAAAAATAATTGGTTTCTCTAAATATGTTGCGTTTTTAAAATGTATAGTTGCGTACACACTTGGGCCACATTCACAAGCATCAGCACCAGCAAACAGCTATCAATTTGAATAATCCAGAATCCCAGGCCATGCATCTAGAGACTCGCCTAGTTCAACTGGACAGTGCTATAAGTATGGAGCTATGGCAGGTAAATATTAAAATCCCATTTCTTTTGGCCAAGTTTCTTTTGTTTTTGAATTAATTTGTGTGGGTGTTAATAATTAACATTTAACTTGCACTGTTTTAGGAAGCTTTTAAAGCTGTGGAAGATATTCATGGGCTGATTACATTATCAAAAAAGCAGCCAAAACCATCATTGATGGCCAATTACTTTCAAAAGCTTGGGCTGGTGTTTTCTAAATCAGGAAACCATCTGTTTCATGCATGTACGTTGCATCGCTTGTTTAACTTATCTAGAGAGCAGCGGAAAAATCTTTCACAAGATGAACTTCAAAAGTAAGTATAACAATTTTTAGAAATTTAAGCTGCCAGTAATATCGGCTTTATTTGTTACAAAATATTTGCTGGATAAAAGCAGTTGTTATCAAGGTTGATATCCATTTAAATATGACTGTTTTTATTTTATTTGCAATTGTTTCCCAATTTTCAATTATACATGTATGCTTGCAGAATGGCTTCTAGAGTCTTATGTGCAACCTTGGCCATTCCAATCCCACCTTCAAGAAATGTGATTGGAAATCTTTTGGTCATGGATGAGAGTGCAGTTGAAAAGCAAAAAAAGTTGGCCACTTTACTGATGCTTCAAACGCCCCCTACAAGACAATCTTTGGTCAAGGATCTGGTAAGCTTAAGATTTTGTAGTTAAAATCCATTTTCAAATATTATTTTGACTAACTGTAGGGTGCATTCTAGCTCAATAATACGTTGTAAACATTTAATTCAGTAATCTTAATTCTAATTCATTTCATTGTGATTTCATTTTTTCATAGGTAAAGCATGGTAGCATTCAATACGCCCATGCAGAGCTACAAAATTTGTATCAGCATCTTGAAGTGGATTTTCATCCTTTAAGCCTGTATAAAAAAGTCAAACCAATTGTGGATTTTATAGAGAGTAATGAAGATCTTGCTCAGTATGTTCCCCAACTGGAAGATATTATTATTACTCGGGTTCTTAAACAGGTTTGTATGAAAATTAATACACATATTTATTTCAGTTTTTAAACAGTATGTTGAACAGTTTATTTTTTTATATATTGCCTTATGATTCACCTACATTAATATAGCTGGGTTTGAATCTCAGTTGTTTAATTGTAGTGTGGCATAAAGAAAATGTAAACCATTCTCCACGGTTGGCCTGTTTAAAAAGCTGATCACTATTATAATGGGTAACATTTACATATCTCACATATTAAATATTACTTGATAGCTAAATTTGTAAACTATTTTTCAAGAAAAGTAAAATGTTTGTTACAGGTGGCTCAAGTATACCAGCAAATCAAGTTCAGTCGTTTTGCATCACTTGTTCCATTTGCTGCTGAGCATAGACTAGAGGGTGTCATTGTGGATTCTGCTAAGACTTTAGAGCTTCAGGTACTGTATAGTTTAAAATTTTTTTTAGGCATTTAATAAATTGCTATGTATTGTGTGGTTAAAAATTGAATTCTTAAATTTTGTAGGTGAGGATTGATCATCGTACAAGATCGTTGAGTTTTGGTACTGACTTGGGTGTATCACAGAAAGAGGACATCCCTGAAGGCCCATATATTCAGAGTATGCCCAGTGAGCAAATTCGCAACCAGGTTATTAACATTGCTCAGGCACTAAATCAAGCAAAAGAAATCATCGGACCAAAAGAAACCACTGTAGTGAGTATATTAGAACTTTAAAAAAATACTTTATCATAATGTAAAAATTTTCTGTTTTCTAACAATGTGACAACCTTGTAATTTTTTCTTAAATTTCATATTTCAGGCTGAGGAAGATGAATTGAAAGCAAATATTTTAAATGCATACAGACTAACTGCCAAAAAAGAGCATGCTCGAATTCTTCAAAGAAGACAGATCATAGAGAATCGAAAAGAACAGCTTGAACAAAATCAAGATCAGAGGGTAAATTTACACAAATGTAAAAGAAAAAGGATAGTTGACATAGTTTTTCAAAATCTTTGATATTAAAATTTCTGTAATATTCT
This sequence comes from Physella acuta, assembly GCF_028476545.2. NCBI lineage: Eukaryota > Metazoa > Mollusca > Gastropoda > Physidae > Physella > Physella acuta. The sequence goes on from NW_026731598.1 coordinate 909,071, forward strand.
AGGAGCGAGAAGAATATGAGCAGGCAGAGGAACAGAGGCGTAAAGCTTATGAAGCTGAGATGGCCAGGCTGGAAAGAGAGGCTGAAGAGCGTAACAAGCAACGTCAGCAAGAAGAACACGAGCAGATAAAAAGACGACATGTCAAAGAGCGTTTAGAAGAACTTCGAAAAACTCCACATGGATCCAAGATATTGCAAAATATTGATGAAGAGGTGAGTTTTATTTCTTTTATTGTTAAAATTACAAGATTTAAAAACAATATTCTTTCTTTCAGTTACCTATTTTCTTTGAAAATATTTATTTTGCTTACACATTAAATTAGTTAGAAGGGAAAGTGAAATGATTAAATAATTTTAAGGAACAGATGTTTTAGTTTTTTCAAGACAGCATTAAACTTTTTATCAGTTTACATGTGCAGTTATCAGTACATTTATGTTTGCTATGGTAAAATATGTTAAGTTGGATGATTAGTAATAATTGTTAAATCTTTTAATATAATTTTAGGAAATTGCTGAGCTTGATGTTGACGAGATTATGGCTAAACAAGTTGAGCAACTGGAGAAGGAGAAAAAAGAGTTACAAGAAAGGCTAAAGGGACAAGAGAAAAAGGTTTGAGTTTTAAGATCAACATTTTTAGTGGTGTCTTCTTACTAAGATGAAAGTATGGTAGTCTTAAAATAAAAATAAATCATTAGACTTGACTTATGAAAATGGGACTTTATTTCAGGTCTTACATTTTAGCCCATTAATAGTTTATATTACTTCTACAGAAGTTAAGTTTGATGTTACTTTGCATATTCTTTAATAATTTAAAATTTGTAAAATTTCTTTATTTAGGTAGACTATTTGGCTCGAGCCAAACGCATTGAAGAAATTCCACTCCTTCAAGAGCAATTTGAAGAAGATCAAAAGGCTGGCAAGAAATTCTGGGAGGAGCAAGAAAAAGACAGAGTAAGTTTTCTGAAACAGCATGTTTTTGGAGTTAGGTTTCTGAAACTTATCTAATATTTTAACCTTTACTTCTTTTATCAGCTTGACCATTTACATATCAAACTTACTTGAAATTTGCCTTTGGAATGAAACTAATGCTAGTAGCATTAAGGATTATTTTCCTGCTTTTGCATAAAGGCATAAATAAAGCGAGGCCCTTTCTCCACGGTTGGCATTACTTTTCTAGGTGCTGATCACTATTATATTGGGTTATAGTTTTATTATTGTGATTTTTTTTACCCTTTACCATCCAAAAATAAAATAAATAATTGTACTTTTCTTAATTATATTCTCATTATAAGTGCAGGAAAGTATTTTCTTATAACACTGTACATTTTGCGCCAGACTACTTTCAATCTAAACACAGTTAAAAAAAAACTGATTGTAAGGGGTGAAAAAATCTTTCATATTTTGTTTTTACTATTAATTCATTTTCATTTATTTGCTTTTATTTTCTTGTATTATTTTCTTTATGCCTTTTTTCTTAGAATAAGACAGTTTTATCTCTATTGTTAAAAAAATTGGCATAAATTGTATCCAGATCCATTCTCCACGGTTGGCAAATCTACATTTAAAAATGCTGATCACTACATTAATGGCTCACATTGTCATTATATTTGTTTCATTAATGTTATTGAAGTGATTTTTTTTTGTGTGGTCAGATCAATGCTTTTTACTTTGCCTTCAGTTTAACTTCAGTAGTGGAACTGTTTATTTGTCAGTTTTTTACTGCAGTTTGGCATAAATAAATCTTAACCATTCTCCACGGTTGATCTTGTTGTTCAAAGGGTTGATCACTTTAATAATGGCTTACATCTATAGCTGGTTTCTGGTATTGTCAGATTTTTAAAGTTTTTTTAATTGGTAAAGTTGACTTGTTTGTTCGGACATGATTATCCCTGCCAGTCTAATTTTTTCAGAAAATTGCTTTTTACTTTGCCTTCAGTTTAACTTCAGTAATAGAACTGTTTATTTTCAGTTTTTTACTGTAGTTTGGCATAAATAAATCTTAACCATTCTCCACGGTTAACTTTGTTGTTCAAAGGGTTGATCACTTTAATAATGGCTTACATAGTCAACCAGCTGTATGTTTCCCTCAAAATTTAAAAAGATTTTAAAATAGTAAAATTTAAATATTTGTTTGATATGTATGATTTTTTACTTGTCTAATATGAATTGTTTTTAAGTCGACAGTAGTCTTTATTTGCCTTTACTTTTAACTTCAGTAATGGAACTGATGTTGTATCTCAGTTTTTTACTTTAGTTTGGCATACAAAAAATCCACAACCATTCTCCACGGTTGACTTTGTTCTTCAAAGGGTTGATCACTTAAATAATGGCTGACATCATTACCTAGTTTATTTTTACTTGTCTAATGTGAATTGTTTTTTAAGTCGACAGTAGTCTTTATTTGCCTTTACTTTTAACTTCAGTAATGGAACTGATGTTATATCTCAGTTTTTTACTTTAGTTTGGCATACAAAAAATCCACAACCATTCTCCACGGTTGACTTTGTTCTTCAAAGGGTTGATCACTTAAATAATGGCTGACATCATTACCTAGTTTATTTGGTTTCTTGTTATACAGCAATTGTCTATAGGTTAAATGATATTCTAAAATTCCTGAATTTTTTTTAGAAATAACTTATAATGTTGAATTTCATGTATTGAACTCCAATAGCAGTGTTCTGTCACTGTATCTGATGAGGATAAAATTAGCCAAGACTGGTTCCTGCTTTCTTTTAATAGTTAAATTATAAAATATCTTACAGATTGAAGCTTTGAAGCAAGAAAGGACTTATGCGCTAGAGACAAAGTCCCGTTTAATTCAAATGAAAGCTGACTTAGACAACTTCACAAGTACTCTTAAAAAAGCTAAAAAGTCTGAGTATGAGGTAAATCCTAATGTTTCTTTCTACTATAATGCCAAATAGTATTGTTAGTAGTGGGATTTAATTTTATCGTAAACATTAAGTTGTTTTAGTGATTTTCGTACCAAAAGTTATATTTGAAAGAAAATTGTTTGTTGTAGGATAAACTGAAAGATTTTGAAAAACAATTAACTGAGGAGAAGAGGAAGAGACTTCTGGAGCGTAAAGTAAAGCGCAAGGAAGATCGTCGACTTAAATGGATTCAAGAAAAAGAAGAAGCTGCACAAAGAGCTAGAGATGAATTGCTCAAGAGAGGTAATATATTGTGTGATTTGAGTGAATTAGAATACTGAGCTAGTCATTAAGTTTTCATTCCTTCAAATTTTTATCATTTGTATGGCTCCGTTGATTGCTAGAGCCACAATTTCTTTGTTGTTACTACTTATAGGTTGAAAAATATTTTTTTAAAATGACTCTATTCTTTATGCTTAATCTAAATAAATGTTATGTTTTCCAAAAATATAATTTATTACAATAGATTTATTTAGCAAAATTTTCAAGCAAAATTAAATTCATTTTAGAAAAAGTGTGTCATATTTTTATGGTAGTTGAGGAAATCCTATGACATACCACATTTGGTCAACTGGAAGTTTGATTTAAGACTGAACCAATTTAAAGAAAAATAATTTAATTACTATTTTTGTTTAAAAACACATAGAAAACTTTGAGTAACTTTCTTAGCTGAACACCATATTCTCAATTTTATTGCACACTGAATAGAAAACAAAATTAGGTAAAAAATAAGTACATAGCTTTTTAAATTTTCTTAGAGCGTGAAGAAAAAGAACGCGAAGAGCAAGAAAAGAGAGAAGCTGAAGAGAGAATCTATTTAGAAAAGAAAGCTAAACTTGATGAACAGTTAAGCAAGCAGAGAGCCAGAGAAAGAGAAATAGAGGAAAAAGAAGCAAGACGTAGAGAGGAAGAGAAAAGGCAGTAAGTAAAGTTGGCCTTTTAATAGTTTTAATAAGCAGAATAAATTTGTTACTGGATTATCCTGTTTAAAAAAAAAATTATAATCTTGTATTTCATTTTATTCCTGATTTTAAATTCAAACAATCCCTTAAGAATGTGGGTTTTGTATTAACTATTGCAGTAATAATGTAAATGTCCAATATGTATTAAAAAAATCTTCAAATAAATTACAACTCTTTAGTGACAGTGTCAACATTATGCCTTAATTTTAACTTCAGTAATGGAACTGTCCTTAATCAGTTTTTTACTGTAGTTTGGCATAAATAAATCTTAACCATTCTCCACGGTTGACTTTTCTTTAAAGGGTTGATCACTTGAATAATGGATTACAATTTTTTCTTGCTTACAAATATGTGACTTAACTGCTTTTTTAAAAATGGGATTTCACTTTTTGAGGAAGAGTACCTCAGCTGACTGAATTTTAGAAAAAAAGTTAGAACATTTCTGAATTTTTTTTGTTGAAAAGGCAAATATTATTTAAAGAACAGAAAAGTGCTTAGACATGTACAGTTGACATTATATTTTACTGAAGTTTGCAGACACTTACTACACTCATCTCTATAACACAAACCATCCCTCACGTGTTTCTCTTGGTTGGGTTCACAGTGTGGTCAATGATGTGTTTAGCTTGTGACCATGTGAACACAAGTGTATCCAGGCAATCAAACTTCTATTAGCGCAAATGTTAAAACCAGGGTTCGTACGTAGTCTGGAAAGTCTGGAAAAAGTCTTGAATTTAGAAAAGTGAATTTAAGACTTTAAAAAGTCTGGAAAATCGCTAGTTTTTGGGCTGTATTTTTTAAAAGTCTGGAAAAAGTCTGGAATCTAGTTTTAGAAACAAAACTTCGTAGTCCATATTTTCCATATCAAAAATTGCTATTTTTAAGTGAATTTACTCCAATTTTTTTTACACTGTGTTGTGACGTTTTTCGCTGGTTCGCAAAAAAAAAAAAGGATGCTCAGTTACTACGTCATTGGGAGAAGAGGGGAAGGGAGGGAAGAGATATTTTGTGGCGCGACTGACCCCGTGTAAATGTGTTACAAGTACTTAAAATTGTCATTTAATGAAATAATGTCGCCCTCAGAATTGTTAGGCTCTCGATTTTACCCGCTATTTTTTCATCGTTTGAGTTTGCTTGTAGGCAGTCATAACAAAAATTATGGGGGAGATGTGTGAGTGGTAGTTTAGATATAATTTATCAGTCTGTAAGGCGTCATCCATTTATGACTTACAACAATTTTTCGGATTTTAGACCCCCCCTCCCCCTTTCCCCACTCCCCCCTTCCCCCCACCCTCTGTCCACACGCGTTCACTTACTTTAGATTAATATTAGCATTTATAAGATGAATAAGTCGCAAGGCCTCCTTTGGTTCATAGCTGTATTTCTGTTTGCTTCAGCTTACCAAAGAGGTACTATTTTTTATTTAGGAGTCGTCCATAAATGACGTCACACTCCGGAAAGTCGGGAGGAGGGTTTCAAAAAGTGTGACGACCTGCTCTTGCAATAATGTTAGGGCAGATATAAATACCGTGTTTTGTTTACACGCTGGGATGGTTTTTAAAACACCAGCACAGTCGTCTTAATTTTACTTTCTACTCGCAAGATACAATTTTTATATTTGTTTTAGAATGTAATCACAAACTCTTCCGACCCCTTCCCCCCTCCATGTGGACGTCATAAATGGATGACCCCTTTAATTTTAATCCACCTTCCATTAAACTGTCTTTGAAATCTTTGCAAATGCTGACGACTAAAGTTAGACTACCCCGCCCCTCCTTGTAACATCGGTCACTTGTGTGAACTCACCGTGACCCCAAGTGGGTAGTTGGTACTGCTTGGTAAGGAGGGTGGGAGAGGGGTATAAGTCACAGCACAGTTCATGTTATGACGTATTAAACAGGCATACTGAAGTCTAGACTACTATGACCTCACAGTGACCCCTTCACCGTGTTGTGTGTGTCTGTGGGGGGGGGGGGGGGAAAGGATACCGGCAATTTTTTTTTATTGCAGACCCGTTTCTGGGCTATTACTATAAGCACAAACAGTGAATGATGTGGTTTTTTTTTTTTTTTTTGCTCCACATTTTTTTACAAGTAGCCTATATTTATTTAGGCTACTTAACAAGAGCAGACCTAAATTAATACATTACATTATTATTCTTTAGAGTAATTAATTCTCACTATCCAATACCATTTTAATGATAGTTTAATTGAAAACATAAGCAATTAGATCATTAACAGATTACATTGGAAACTATATAGTTGCATCATTTTAATCAATTATTTTAATTGTTAAAATTTTAGGTAGGGTGAAATAGGCAAACTTAGAAAAAATGATTTTCTGTCAATTTGGCTAGAGAAAGTTCAATATGAATATAGCTCAATTGCCTAAAATAAATGTCAATTTAGTATAAGTAATTATAAAGACAGTACAAATAGTGCATTATTTTAAAAAATTATTCGCTAACACATTATCTGTCTAAAGTCTGGAATTTTTCCAAAAAAGTCTGGAAAATGTCTGGAAAAAGTCTGGAATTTTATTTTCAAAAAGCAGTACGAACCCTGTAAAACATGTATCATTCAACCACATTGCTACCACAGAAACCTGCATTTTTTTAGCTTTCACACAGATGCATGTGACAAAGATCAGTTGGGGTCATTATTCTCATGATTAGTGTAGTGCAGTATTAACAAAAAACTGCTTTAAGTTGGTTACAAGTTATTAGGACCCAATTATTTTTATATTTTGAAATGTTGAGTAAATTTTGGCTCCTCATGTAAAAGAAAATTGGTTCTTTTTTTTTTCTTAAGGGGTGTTTTTACATCTCTGTATGTAATATTATATTTTACAACAGCTATTTTTAAAAAAGCCAGTCTAGCTAAAAAGGAATTACATTTATTTAGACATGCACAATACACTTTGTCCCTTACAATGTCCCTTAAATAAAGTACTATATGTTTGAAAAGTAAATTGAACATATTAAAATGTTTACTTTTAAGACTGGATGTGCGCAAAGTTCCTGAAAGGGTGGCAGTGGTTAAAGACAAAGAATTGGATGCCGACTGGCGTGCTGATGGTGCTGGTGGTGATGAGCCTGAATCTGAAAGTAAGGCATGGAAACCTAAACGAGGGTGGAGAGAAAGGGAGCAAGAAAAAGAAAATAGTTGGAGGGCTAGAAGGTAAGAATTTTTTTGTTAACCTAATTGTATATATGATCAATTAATTTTGTATTGTATCATTTTATTTGGTTTGACTTACATACTTAATTTATTATGAGAGCGAATATAATTTTAAAATTCTGTTTTATAGGGAAGCAGGTGAAGAGGACCATGGAGAAGACATGGACGCAGAGATAACAAAAGAGCCAGCTTTTGAGAGGGAGCCAATAAAAGAAAGAGATTTTAGAGATTTGAGAGCTGCTCCAAGAGATAAAGAAGACTTTAGAGCTGCTCCAAAAGAAGACTTTAGAGCTGCTCCTAGAGATAGAGAAGACTTTAGAGGCAGAGACAGAGAAGACCGGGACATTCGACCACTTCGAGATGTTAAAGGTGGTATTCCAAGGGATGATCACGATCGCGATTTTAGGGATGCACCCAGAGAGCGTGACTTTAGGGCTACTGATGGAGACAGAGGTGGACGAGATTTTAGAGGTCCCAGAGATGATCGTGGCCCTCGGGATGATCGTGGCCCTCGGGATGACCGCGGTCTCAGAGATGACCGTGGTCCCAGAGATGACCGTGGTCCCAGAGATGATCGTGGTCCCAGAGATGATCGTGGTCCCAGAGATGACCGTGTTCCGAGAGATGATTGGAGAGGTGGAAGATCAGATGACAGAGACAGAATCAGGCCAGAAGCTGATAACTGGCGATCTAGTCCAAGGGAGCCTCAAAGAGATAGCTGGAGGGATAGGCGTGATGACAGAGCCCCACCCCCTGCCAGAGATGATTGGAGAGGAGATAGGACACCAGCTAGAGATGGACCACCTAGGCCAGGTGGGAGCTGGAGGAGTCGTGAAGATGCTGCACCTCCTAGAGATACTCCTAGAGATATCCCAAGAGATATCCCGAGAGATATTCCGAGAGATATTCCGAGAGATATCCCAAGAGAAGAGCCCAGGAGGAATCTTGGAGACGCTGAAGGTAGTTGGAGGCGAGGTGGACCACCACAAGATCGTGAAGAGAAGCGCTTTGATCGAGATGATAAACGTGTAGGGTTCGACAGAGATGAAAGAAAACTTGATTTTTCAGACAGAAGGGGTCCTGTTCCTGAAAGAAGGCCCATTAGAGATGATAGGCCACTTCGAGATGATAGGCCCCAGCAAGATGATAGAAGACCACCTCATTTGGATGAAAGGCGTGGTCCTCCACTAGAAAGAAAAGGGGAGAGAGAAGACAGTTGGAGAGGCAAACGTGAGTTATTTGATATTGTTAGAATCTTAATTTAATTAATTATTGATTTCATTATTTTGTTAACCCAGAGAAATGTAAACATTTTTAAAAAATGTGCATTTTGAAGTGAACTCAACTTTTATTTTATTTATAAAATTTATACTTATTTTTCTTCATTTGGTCATTTGAAAATGCTGGGCATTAGTTAAGGCTTTATGTGTTGAAGTAGCTTAATATAAAAAAGTTTATTTCATTCAGCAGCTGATGGCCCACCTAGGGGAGGAGTTGAAAAGAGGGAAGTTAGAGAGCCCAGTAAGTAGACTATTTTATTTTGGTGTCGAGTGACTATTTAAAACTACGCTATATCTTATTTATTTGATGTTTGTTTGCTTTTATTTTCAGCCAAACATGAAGAAGATGATGGCTGGACCACTGTTCGTTATTAAAAAGTGCTTTGGTTTGGATTTAAAATGGGAAGTCTGGTTTTTTTTGTTTTGTTTTAAAATTGTATTTTAAATGATTTGATTCTTGTCCACATTCAGTATAGTACTATGTTGAAAGTGGTGTAGTATTTGTTGCGTCTTGCTGTATGTGGAGATTATTTGTGATCAGTATCCATTGTTCTGAGGTTATAGATAAAAAGACAATATACAAAGAACCTCATTTAAGTTAATCTTGCTCGTCTCATAGACATTTGACAAACCTGTGTTAAATTTTAAATAAAATTTCAACTCAAATAATGTCATCACTTGTTAAATGCTTTATTCTGTCTTTTACAACTTAACAAACCTTCATACATGTTAGACAAAAAACAAATTCTATCAAAAGCTCTACCCTGTGTTTCACATAATGCTTTGACCCTAAGAATAATGGGCAGCATAGTGGCAGGGGCATGAAGACACATCAACCTTGTGCCATAAATGAATAGCCCTATTTACCAATATACCATGAATTCAAATAAGATCAACAATTGTGCATCTTTGTACCTATAAGATCAAGATAATGACATGATAGCTAATTCTATAAACTTTGAGGCCATCTTGAGTATGTTCCTGAGTCCACCCAGCCCTTGTTAGTACCTGACACATCAGGGAAAGTAAATGCAGATGTACATAGTGCTTAGGATTATTCACAGAAAGTGCCCTATATTTGGATCATGTCCATAGAAACCACTGAGTTGACAGGTTTTTTTAAGTTACAAGAAATTTAAAACTTTGTTTAATGTATAGAAACAAGCTTATTTGAAGCTTAATTATTGTGTGTTAAAATTGTTGAAATTAAATTGTTGAAATTATCAAGATGGCTGACCAAGAAGTTTTTATCTATACAATAATGAAAAGAGAAATGCTTACAATTACAAGTTATTACTGATGCTATTATTAGAAAAATTAGCCATTGATGTCAGGAGAAATCATTTTCTGTGCAACTCCCAGCATGTAGAAGTAATACTTCAACATTGACTTCTTTCAGTTAAACAACAGTGTTTCCGTACCACATTTTTCAGGAAGTCATAAGGGAAGTAAATATATGGAATTAAAGTGTAACACAACACACAGACCAAATTTAATCACAACAAACTGCTGTCATGAAACTTAAATGCATTTGATTTCTTTTAGATATTAAAAAAAACTACAATCATCATGGGGGAAAAAATGCATTACCAAAATCTGGCATTGATATCTCCCAACTTGGAGCTGAAACCTGATTAAATTAGTTCAGCCGTTCCTTCACCATTTGCAGAATAATTACTGAAATACTGAATTGTTTTAAAAGGAGTGTAAAAATTTAGTTTAACTTTTGGGGAGATTAGGCTGAAATGGATAGCTCAATCTGCAAAAATTGACAAACTAGGAAGAGTTAGAAGAGCAAAGAGTATTTTGGCATTTATAACAATGTATTCATTAAAAAAGTACATAATTGATATGCCTCCGTGAAAGTTAACAAATAACATTGTAATTGAAGTTTGTTTTAAAAAATGTAACATGCATCTATACATAAACATTAAATTCATTTTGCCATATTTATAAATAAAATGAACATGGATTACACATCAGAATGAAAGCCTTGAGAATAAAGGATTTCATTTCCACTTTTCTTTGATCGATAATGATTTGTTTTATATTTTGTTTTATAATTGTTCTGGCATAGCATAAACTGTTATTCTTGTTAAACTATAGTGTTTTATAGCAGGAGTTATAGTAGAATTGTTTTAAAAACTTTCAGACTATAGGTAGACTTAAAACATTACTTCAGTAAAAGAAATGTAAACAGAAAAAATATTTCTTATATTTATATAACACTCAGACATTTGTTCCTAGTTGGCTGTTTGATCAGATTGAATCTAAATGTCAGCTACAAAATGTTAACTGAAGCAGCTAATGAAAGTTGTTTACTTAATTGATATGGAAACTTTAAAAAAAAACCTAGTAGCGTACAACATTTAATCGCTGATTAAGATTTTGTTCTCATTAAAAAAATACAATAAATTATAATTCTGTAATAAAACGTAAGTAAGTTCAGTTTGAGTAATGCCTCAGTACAGAATGTGTGCTGAGGCTTTATACAGTACACACAATTTTTATTCTATAACTAGAAATATCTTCCAAAAAAATTTAGTAAACAATTTACTTGGAAGTTTGTAAATAATACAAAGTATCTTTTTAAAATGCTATATTAAAAATGCAAATATAATATAGTAATTGTCATGATGAATGCAAGTTATAAAATGTTAATAATTGTCATGAATGTATAACTGCTAAGGCTAAAGCAAGTCAATTTCATGCCTCTACAATATTTGGCTGTTACGTTCAAAACAAAAATTTCCTCAAAAAATACTATTCAGATTTTAAGAAATTTTTTGACATCTGAACTGCTTCACCAAGAAGGTAGGGAGGAGGTGACCATTTAAAAAAAACACACTGATTATGCATTGAGCCCCCTCCTTGATAATTGTATTGCTTTTCTATTATCATGGTATCACAAGTCCAATGGTCCAACAGCTAGCCCATCTCAGCAGAAATTATGGCCGGCAGTTGAATTGAAAGACACTTGACATCAGCTGAGTTTGATCCTACTACCAGCAGTTGATGTTTTCAATCAAAGGCTAAAGTTACTATCACCATAGCTAAGACACCCAGACATATACAGCCAACTTGCTTCAAGGATTCACTGAAGAGCAAACAAGTTTTTATAATTAAACTGTATGCACTATCTAGAGCAAATAAGTTTTTATAATTAAACTGTATGCACTATCTAGAGCAAATAAGTTTTTATAATTAAACTGTATGCACTATCTAGAGCAAATAAGTTTTTATAATTAAACTGTATGCACTATCTAGAGCAAACAAGTTTTTATAATTAAACTGTATGCACTATCTAGAGCAAACAAGTTTTTATAATTAAACTGTATGCACTATCTAGAGCAAACAAGTTTTTATAATTAAACTGTATGCACTATCTAGTGGTGTCATGCGAAGGGCTGAATTATGTTAACATTTTTTTTTTGCACAGGACACTAAAATGTGTCTAATATTTAATTTAAAAATATTTTAAACTGAAATCTATTACAAAATGGAACATTTTAATAACTTAAAAATAAATGAGGGGTATTCTAATTCTATAAAAAAAAAACTAAAAATTTAAATATAAAATTTTCCCACTTTGTAGTTACACCTAAGAGTAATAGGCTAAAACGGTGTTTAATAAAAATTTTTAGAAGCGTTTACATTTTTTTTAATACAAGAAAACTTTATGGAAGTCTGTTTCTATGTTATACACAATTAAATATACCCACTGTATGCAGTTAACCTACCCTCATTATACATTTCAACTTAGCCTCATTAAAACCTACTCTTATACAATTAAACCTACCATCATTATCAATTAAACCTACCCTCATTATACAACTAAACCTACACTGATACAATAAAACCTACCCCCATTATACAATAAAACCTACCCTTTATTATAGCACTATACTTACCCTCCATGTTTTTCCTGTAAAAGGTCAGGTACTACAGTAACAAGGGCAATGTACATAAACCCCCCAGATGTGAAAGGCAGAATCCAGGCAGTTCTGTCCCCTGTAAACATGACACACATTTAGATAAGATTCTATTATCTTTCCACCCACAAGCACAGAACTAGCTAGCTCTACTGGACATGTTGCAACTCATGCACCAACCTGCAATTTGTGCTGATTCTGCACTCAGAGCTGTGATAGCACCAACAACCCCACCACTTGCTGTCAGAAACTGAAAGAATATATATATATATATATATATATATATATATATATATATATATATATATATATATATATATATATATATGGTGAAGAGAGGAACAAAGGTGCACCTGGACAAAAGTGTTTATTTACCTGGGCTTTAGCTGCCTTCCACCTGTTGAAGCCAGATCTGAGCAGGATTGCAAAGTCACCGACCTCATGTGGAATCTCATGGAGCAGGATGGCCAAAGTTGTGATCAGGCCAACCTAGGCAATAAAAGTAGAATGGCCAAAGTTGTGATTGGACAATACAAGAAGGATGGCCAAAGTTGTGATTGGACAATACAAGAAGGATGGCCAAAGTTGTGACTAGACAATACAAGAAGGATGGCCAAAGTTGTGAATGGACAATACAAGAAGGATGGCCAAAGTTGTGACTAGACAATACTAGAAAATACAAGATGGATGGCCAAAGTTGTGACTAGACAATACAAGATGGATGGCCAAAGTTGTGACTAGACAATACAAGATGGATGGCCAAAGTTGTGACTAGACAATACAAGAAGGATGGCCAAAGTTGTGACTAGACAATACAAGATGGATGGCCAAAGTTGTGACTAGACAATACAAGAAGGATGGCCAAAGGTGACTAGACAATACAAGAAGGATGGCCAAAGGTGACTAGACAATACAAGAAGGATGGCCAAAGTTGTGACTAGACAATACAAGAAGGATGGCCAAAGTTTTGGCTAGACAAAAGAAGAAGGAGGGCCAAAGAGACAGGTATACTACCTTAGTACTGATGTAAGAGACAGGTACACTACCTTAGTACTGATACAAAAGCTTCCAGCAACAGCTAGACCATGGGTGAAGTTGTCTACCACGTTTGCCATCAAGTTGAGGTAACCACTTACCTATAAAAGGATGAAGTAGATACACATTTTCACACAGTTACCATGTGTAGAATTGTTCATAAATATGTATTAACATATAAATATAACTAATGAAATAAAAGTAAAAAAAAAAAAAAAATTATATATATATATATATATATATATATATATATATATATATATATATATATATATATATATATATATATAGAAAGTCCATATATAAAAATTTACAAAATACTTTGTATACAGGGAAGCATGTCTTACTTTAATGTTGTTATTGCCAGAATCTTCATTATAATTTGCCTCTGTTCTGTTGTTATTTGAATTTGTATTTTTGCCACCATTGGCTAGCTGCTGAGTTTTATAACCATTGTGTAGAGATTCTCCCACTTTTAACCTGGATGTGTTCTGTTTGTGTTTCTTAGAGTTTCCCTTCTTGTTTTTTCTCTGACCCGCTTCCGCTGGGGTCCTGTGGGTCACCTGGGTCTTGTGCTTGACGCCATTTTTTTTTAGCACCTCATCACATGTGTCCTCCAACTGACAGAAATAATTGGGTAAAAAAATAATTTCAGAGAGGAGGGGTGGGGTGAGGTGGGTTTGACCTTGGTTAAACATTATACCAGATCATCTGACTATTATTTAGGTCATGTTTCTATTTTCTTATTTATACGTGCAGTATTTTAGCCCCTCCAACCCTTTTTGTCAAACAGCATCAAAGTGTATCAAATTTTCAAATTAACACCATTTTTGTTTTTTAAATGCTTCCTCCAATGTTACCTTATTTATATTACAAACATTTATCAACCAATACAATTTCCTGGGCAAATGGACCTCAGCCAAATGACTAGCCTTTGATTAGCCAATGATGTTTGATGTATTTAGTTCATTGGTGAAAATATTTTAGTTCACTTGAACTTTAATAAAAGTGTACTTTCTAAATACAAGTGTGTTTTCTAAATACCAGTGTGCTTTCTAAATACAAGTGTGTTTTCTAAATACAAGTGTTTTCTAAATACAAGTGTTTTCTAAATACAAGTGTTTTCTAAATACAAGTGTTTTCTAAATACAAGTGTTTTCTAAATACAAGTGTTTTCTAAATACAAGTGTTTTCTAAATACAAGTGTTTTCTAAATACAAGTGTTTTCTAAATACAAGTGTTTTCTAAATACAAGTGTTTTCTAAATACAAGTGTTTTCTAAATACAAGTGTTTTCTAAATACAAGTGTGCAGACTCTAAAAAGAAATAAACAGCTGCTCACAGGATCAAATTCATGCTCATCTCCCATCAGCTTCTCAATGATCATAAAGGAGAGAAGTCCAGTGATGACCCATAGACCCACTCTTCTGTGTGACCCGTGGTCATCTGGGGATGGAGAGGTACATAACATGACATGCACTGCTAGATCATGACATAGACCACTAGATCATCACATAGACCACTAGACCATGACATAGACCACGACATAGACCACTAGACCACGACATAGACCACTAGACCACGACATAGACCACTAGACCATGACAAGTAGCACTAAACCAAAGACCATGACACAGACCACAAGACAAGACGATTACCAAAATCACTAGACCATGACACAGACCACTACAGCTCCCACCACCTGTACCTGACCCATCTACCTGAACTCACCTATCTCAATGTGGGCCCAGACCTCAGGCAGCAGGTGTAAGAACACGTCCCCCAGTAAACTCCCCACAGCAAAACTCAGCATCAGCCGCAGCTTTTTGGCAGGAGCTGGGGAAGAAAATATGGTAGCCATTGTTGTAGTGGCTTTGTCGACACAACAATGTGTTGGGTGTAGCCCTAAAGTGTGTTTTCGGTAGATCGGTTTTCTACACCAGAAAAAACAAAACAAAAATAATATCTACTGCAAGCTGTATCCAAGCTTTTAACCATTAGCAGTCTAAAATCAGAACCATTAGGCCACAGAAACCAAGGGTGAATGAAAGCGAGTTTATTTATTCTACGGAGTAACTTAGTACAAAAAAGGAATGGGTTCACGGCTAATGACAACTGCTTGTGGTTTATTTGGTTGGAAGGAAGAGACAAATCTGGCACAGAATGTTTAGAGGTGCTAGAAAGTTGAGACAGTTCTGGTCTAACGACGACTGTGGTGAGAGAAGTGGCACGGACAATAGAACATAAAAATAAAGTGTGGCAGATTTGATACACCCCTCATATAACGTTCTAAAACAATTTCAGAGACAATATTTCGTTATAAAAACTACACCATACACAAAAAAAGATTGTATAACTTGTGTGAATTTTTAATTTGTTTTCTAGAGAAAGTTGATTGTTGTAGCTTCATTAGAAGCAAACGTTTAATTATGTTTACAAAAAAATTGGCAACTTTACACCAGTCACTTTAGGCCACTTTAGGCAACATCTCGTGGCCACTTTTCATCATCTCGTGGCCACTTCACATCTCATGGCCACTTTACATCATCTCGTGGCCACATTAAATCTCGTGGCCACTTTACATCATCTCGTGGCCACTTTACATCAACTCATGGCCACTTTACAACATCTCGTGGCCACTTTACATCATCTCGTGGCCACTTTACATCAACTCATGGCCACTTTACAACATCTCGTGGCCACTTTACATCATCTCGTGGCCACTTTACATCAACTCATGGCCACTTTACAACATCTCGTGGCCACTTTACATCATCTCGTGGCCACTTTACATCAACTCATGGCCACTTTACAACATCTCGTGGCCACTTTTCAACATCTCATGGCCACTTTACAACATCTCGTGGCCACTTTACAACATCTCGTGCCAACCTTAAAACATCATGTGGCCACTGTACTCCAGCTAACGAGTAAACTATCTCAAGCAATATCCTTCCTTAATCAGCTTCCGACAAACATCTAAAAATAGAACAGTCCATCAACCATTGACCAATGAAAACGGCGGGAAAACGATTACGTGCGGGGGACTGTCACCCTAGCGTGAAATATCGTCTATAGACCTGTAATGACGTCATGCTAATTTCATGTAGTCGCGCGCTGCTATACGAGCTGAATTTCGTGACGTTCATTGGGTGGAGGCCAAAACATGGAAGGAGGGATGACGTCACAAACATCCCTGCATGCAACAGACGAATTTTTTAAATTTTCAAACATCCGGTCCGTTCTCTGGTCGCTTTTTTCATCTGTTCTTTTTCTGTCTGGCCTGACTCGATACACACCCGATACATTTACTGACCTCTTAAGTATCGATATACACCATATACACACCCTATACATTTACTCAACTATTAAGAATCGATACACACCCGATACATTTACTCAACTGTTAAGTTTTGATACACACCCGATACATTTATTCAACTGTTAAGTTTTGATACACACTCAATACATTTTCTCAATTGTTAAGTATCGATTTTCCTTAATAAATAATAAGCTCGTTGCGCGCTGATACATCTGACATAATCGAATTCCTAAATTGTTGTGTGTGAGTGTGTGGGGGGTGTGTGGGGGTGTCACTTAGCTGGCTTCACGGCGACAAGTGTGCCAGAAAAATGTGTCGTAAAACCTGACGACGCCACATGTGATAGGTCAAAGACAGGCCGTAGACAGGTTAAGATCGCGGAGTTGAGTCAAACAACCGTAAAACAACAACATACCCCAGATGTCAGCTGATCGCGTTAAATGGGACTGAAAGGTCAGACATTCAGGTACACCTATAGGACAACAGTAACCTTCACCCCACCCCACCTCCTACACCACCCCACCCACCCACCCACCCACCCCACCAAACCTCACATTTTTTTCCTTTATAATTTCAATCTATAAAGTAGGAGATTTCTTGAGTTTCTAGACTTAGAAATGTTTCATAAAATAGACGAACAGTCGATGCCCACATATAGATCTACGAGCAAGTCACAACGTTCATGTGGTAATTAAAATTTTCAACTTGTCGAAGTCTAACACTACCATATGAGACAAAGGATCAATCAATAATGGATACATTCATGCTTGCATGGTCACTAATCATGTGCAAACTATCACAGCGGTGGCAACTATTTTCATACAGTTCGACAGCCCACACAATACCACACAACTTTGAACAACCCACACAATACCACACAACTTTGAACAACCCACACAATACCACACAACTTTGAACAACCCACACAATACCACACAACTTTGAACAACCCACACAATACCACACAACTTTGAACAACCCACACAATACCACACATTAAACAACCCACACAATACCACACAACTTTGAACAACCCACACAATACCACACATTAAACAACCCACACAATACCACACAACTTTGAACAACCCACACAATACCACACAACTTTGAACAACCCACACAATACCAAACAACTTTGAACAACCCACACAATGCCACACAACTTTGAACAACCCACACAATACCACACAACTTTGAACAACCCACACAATACCACACATTAGAACAACCCACACAATACCACACAACTTTGAACAACCCACACAATACCACACAACTTTGAACAACCCACACAATACCACACAACTTTGAACAACCCACACAATACCACACAACTTTGAACAACCCACACAATACCAAACAACTTTGAACAACCCACACAATACCACACAACTTTGAACAACCCACACAATACCACACTTTGAACAACCCACACAATACCACACAACTTTGAACAACCCACACAATACCACACATTAGAACAACCCACACAATACCACACAACTTTGAACAACCCACACAATACCACACAACTTTGAACAACCCACACAATACCACACAACTTTGAACAACCCACACAATACCACACAACTTTGAAAATGTGAGTCGACACCCCGCTCTAGATGCGTGCACTCAACATAAAGGAAAACCAAATTAATTTTAATAATGAGATCCTTCCGTGTGAGCGCCTATAGATCCATCAATCGTTCCCCCACCCCACTAACGGGCTCCCCCACCCCACCAACGCGCCAGAGTCGTCCCCCTCCCTCCCCCCAAAGCAATGAATTGTTCCAGCATTTGACGTGTATCACCCGGATCCAGCCAGTATTTATGTTCACAGAACGTAAGGTACACGTATACAGTTGACAAGACATATTCTAGACACAATCTTGACACACCCGGTTTTAAATGTATAGTCAATATCGATACTACTGTTATGGTCAATATATAACAAAATAATCGAATACCAACCAACCAACAATAAAACTGCCAAACAAAACTCACACAGAGAAACAAACTATGAAGAAAAAAGAAAAGATAGCCAACAATGTGAACGTATGTGTACAATTTCCGTTGTCGCATACCTGACGCCTACAAGAAACTTTTTCACGATTGAAAACAAAAGAGTAATAAAAAAAAAACAACAACACATAAACTTTTGATGAAGCCAGCTGGACAATAACGGCTGTATGTTGGATTAGTGTAAGCGTATTGATAGATCCTTTTTCAAAGCTAAAACATTGGACCATAATTACATGGATATCTTGATCTGATGGATTAAAATGTTGGACCATAATTTCATTAATATCTTGATCTGATGGATGAAAATGTTGGACCATAATTTCATTGATATCTTGATATGATGGATGAAAATGTTGGACCATAATTTCATTGATATCTTGATATGATGGATTAAAATGTTGGACCATAATTTCATTGATATCTTGATCTGATGAATTAAAATGTTGGACCATAATTTCATTGATATCTTGATCTGATGGATCAAAATGTTGGACCATAATTTCATTGATATCTTGATATGATGGATTAAAATGTTGGACCTTAATTTCATTGATATCTTGATCTGATGGATTAAAATGTTGGACCACAATTTCATTGATATCTTGATCTGATGGATTAAAATGTTGGACCATAATTTCATTGATATCTTGATATGATGGATGAAAATGTTGGACCATAATTTCATTGATATCTTGATATGATGGATTAAAATGTTGGACCATAATTTCATTGATATCTTGATCTGATGAATTAAAATGTTGGACCATAATTTCATTGATATCTTGATCTGATGGATCAAAATGTTGGACCATAATTTCATTGATATCTTGATATGATGGATTAAAATGTTGGACCTTAATTTCATTGATATCTTGATCTGATGAATTAAAATGTTGGACCACAATTTCATTGATATCTTGATCTGATGGATTAAAATGTTGGACCATAATTTCATTGATATCTTGATCTGATGAATCAAAATGTTGGACCATAATTTCATTGATATCTTGATCTGATGGATCAAAATGTTGGACCATAATTTCATTGATATCTTGATATGATGGATTAAAATGTTGGACCATAATTTCATTGATATCTTGATATGATGGATGAAAATGTTGGACCATAATTTCATTGATATCTTGATATGATGGATTAAAATGTTGGACCATAATTTCATTGATATCTTGATCTGATGAATTAAAATGTTGGACCATAATTTCATTGATATCTTGATCTGATGGATCAAAATGTTGGACCATAATTTCATTGATATCTTGATATGATGGATTAAAATGTTGGACCTTAATTTCATTGATATCTTGATCTGATGGATTAAAATGTTGGACCACAATTTCATTGATATCTTGATCTGATGGATTAAAATGTTGGACCATAATTTAATTGATATCTTGATATGATGGATGAAAATGTTGGACCATAATTTCATTGATATCTTGATATGATGGATTAAAATGTTGGACCATAATTTCATTGATATCTTGATCTGATGAATTAAAATGTTGGACCATAATTTCATTGATATCTTGATCTGATGGATCAAAATGTTGGACCATAATTTCATTGATATCTTGATATGATGGATTAAAATGTTGGACCTTAATTTCATTGATATCTTGATCTGATGAATTAAAATGTTGGACCACAATTTCATTGATATCTTGATCTGATGGATTAAAATGTTGGACCATAATTTCATTGATATCTTGATCTGATGAATCAAAATGTTGGACCATAATTTCATTGATATCTTGATCTGATGGATCAAAATGTTGGACCATAATTTCATTGATATCTTGATCTGATGAATCAAAATGTTGGACCATAATTTCATTGATATCTGATTCACCTCCCCCCCCCCCCACACACACCGAGGCATGCACGTGCGTGTTGAGTGGTGAACTCGGGCTCGTGCCAGCTCTGTCACGGGAGGCAACTGGGGCAGGTGAGATGAGGGGGAGGTAATTTGTAAGGAATGTAAGGGCGACAACAAATGACTGAATGTAAGGGCGACAACACATGATTGAATGTAAGGGCGACAACATATGACTGAATGTAAGGGCGACAACACATGACTGAATGTAAGGGCGACAACACATGACTGAATGTAAGGGCGACAACACATGACTGAATGTAAGGGCGACAACACATGACTGAATGTAAGGGCGACAACACATGACTGAATGTAAGGGCGACAACACATGATTGAATGTAAGGGTGACAACACATGACTGAATGTAAGGGCGACAACTTATGTAAGGGCTACCATGTGTAGCGAATTAATAGGCGAAAATCAATAGGGAATGTAAGGGCGACAATAAAATGCATGTTATTTTTTATACGGAACCTTCAATCAAGGCGACATAATTGAAAGAGAATATAACATGTGTAGTGTAAGGGTGATATTTCTCGCTGAAATAGAAATCGTCCTTTTCTCAACATACGAAAGTAAAACAGTAAAAACACAAAAACTGGATCTGATGCTCCCCGTGTATGAAAAAGTTTCCATTCGAACCGGACGGTCCATAAAGGCAAGTAAAGTAGAGTTCACCTGTTTCTGTGACCTCAGCATATGAAGGGATAGTGTCAGCACTATGCTCAAAAGCCTTTACTTTCCCTAACGTGAGTTAGGTACCCATCAGAGCTGGGTGGACTCATGGACGTTATACGAACAGAACCCGGATTCGAACTCGAGGTCTTCGGGTTAGTAGTTGTATTTCGCTACTATTCGAGTATTCCGTCCTTTGCTGTCCGTGTAGGGGGTCTAAAAACTGTACCAACGCATCGAACAACAGCAATGGTACCATGTCCACACCAACAATTGTACCACCACACGGAACAACAGCAATGGTACCATGTCCACACCAACAATTGTACCATGTCCACACCAACAATTGTACCATGTCCACACCAACAATTGTACCACCACACCCTTCAACAGCAATCGTACCATGTCCACAACAACAATCGTAACATGTCCATACCGTCACACCTAACAACAGCAATGGTACCATGTCCATACCGTCACACCTAACAACAGCAATGGTACCATGTCCATACCGTCACACCTAACAACAGCAATGGTACCATGTCCATACCGTCACACCTAACAACAGCAATGGTACCATGTCCATACCGTCACACCTAACAACAGCAATGGTACCATGTCCATACCGTCACACCTAACAACAGCAATGGTACCATGTCCATACCGTCACACCTAACAACAGCAATGGTACCATGTCCATACCGTCACACCTAACAACAGCAATGGTACCATGTCCACACCGTCACACCTAACAACAGCAATGGTACCATGCCCACACCACCACAAACAACAACAGCAATGACCACACCAGTGCCCCCATAGTTTTGATGACCCAAACATTTGTGAGTAATGCCGTGCCGTGATCCAACACACGGTACCGACTGAGTGCGAAAGTGTGCCACCGACGCGGAGTTACGATGGTTAGATGTGCGGCATCCGCTCCCAGAACTCTGCGCACGCCTGACCTGTTGGCATCAGCCAGGGTCATGGCCAAAACAAAACTAATACACCCCCCCCCCACCCCAGGTTATAACTCGAGTATCTTTTGATATTACAGTAGTAAAAAATGTGGGGGTTTTCCCGGTGATAAGTAAAGTGCTCCCCCCCCCCCCCCTACACACAAACACACACAAACCTAAGTGATCTGTAGATGTCAGCACACAGCTGAGGTAATGAGGAGGGAGCATTGACTGAATTGTTTCTTTTCTGGATTACACACGTTTTATGTTATGCTTGTAGTTACTAGTACCTAGCTTAGAAGGTAGTGTAGTGTTATGTAGTGTTATGTAGTGGAATTTTATGTGGTGTAGTGTTATGTAGTGTAGTGTTATGTGGTGTACTGCAGTGTAGTGCTAGTCGCATCGCATGCTAGCCGTTGTTATAGCAGTTGTTATGTTATGCGGCTGTGTTAGTTATATTATACCTTTGTGTTATCCCAAACTAGAGTAGAAATGTTTTGTTAGGTTCGCTGTGCCTGTTGTTATGGTATCTTAGATAATGGCGGCGATCTTTTGTTGTGGTAGTTGTCTTCATATTAATTAGCTATCGTACAAAAAGGTAGACATGGTTTTGTGATAGTAGTTGTCGTCAAATTGTTATGGTATCGTAATAAAACGATGTTTGGTCATGTACTAGCCGAGTCATCTCCCTATCATTTAGTACATACCCTAGTGTCTATTCATTGCTTAATTCTACAGTTCCATGGTGTCTATTCATTACTTTATTCCATAGTTCCATGGTGTCTATTCATTACTTTATTCTATAGTTCCATGGTGTCTATTAATTACTTGATTATATAGTTCAATGGTGTCTATTCATTACTTAATTCTATAGTTCAATGGTGTCCATTACTTGATTATATAGTTCAATGGTGTCTATTCATTACTTGATTATATAGTTCCATGGTGTCTATTCATTACTTGATTATATAGTTCAATGGTGTCTATTTATTACTTAATTCTATGGTTCCATGGTGTCTATTTATTACTTTAGTCTATAGTTCAATGGTGTCTATTCATTAGTGGAGTCTCTTAATTACTTGATTCTATAGTTCAATGGTGTCTCTTCATTAGTGGAGTCTATATTTCGTTAAAAAGTTTGAAGTTTAGACTTTGGCAACAAGAAAATCCTCTGTGCTCACCTTTTTGTTACATAAACATTGCTTCGTTTTTGGCAGGAGTTAGAAAAACAAAATGGTCCGAATTTTCGTTCTCAACGCATTAGAGTTTATTGAGGGTAATGATTTAAAAACAAAACAGTTTACAGACACATATGTGCAGATCTACGACATACATGTGTCATAGCCGAACATACAACATTGTTTGGTCTACATATAGAGCACACATCAACACACACATGTACACAGCACATACATGTACGCAACACACATATACACATTACACGTAGGTATTAACACATCACTGTACACATCAACACACATATACCCATGTAGCACAAATGTACACCTAACACACACGTTGGTCAGCTGCACACATAGTTTTTGTCTGTATTCAACACAATGTACATATTAACATACGAGGCTCACCTAGCAAGAAGGTAAAGAAAAGTGAGCAGACTAAAGCAAAAGTCATCGAGTGTGAGCTGACACAGACACTAATTGGGTACCAGAGTCATTAGCCTACCCGCACACAACCCCACTCACATAACCCCACTTACAGATCCCCACCCATACAGCACCATTAACATAGCACCTCTCACACAACACCTCTCACACAGCACCTACCTACTTCTTTAGCACGTAAGACACCTTTAGACATTCGTAAGAGTCCAAAATATCAATCTTTATAGAATTCTTAATAGATTTTTTTTAAAAAGACCCACGATGCCCTTGATATTAAAACTGTGTAGTTGGGTTTTTTCTGTTGCTGTGTCATTGCATTCCTGTTGGCATTGTAGTATAGCAGCATCATCTTGCTAGAGATCTAGAGAACACAGAGCCGTGTAGTATACCACGGTCCCAATGTCCTTATTATGAAGAAGTGTATGGTATCCTCTAGTCTATAAGTGTATGGTATCCTCTAGTCTATAAGTGTATGGTATCCTCTAGTCTATAAGTGTATGGTATCCTCTAGTCTATAAGTGTATGGTATCCTCTAGTCTATAAGTGTATGGTATCCTCTAGTCTATAAGTGTATGGTATCCTCTAGTCTATAAGTGTATGGTATCCTCTAGTCTATAAGTGTATGGTATCCTCTAGTCTATAAGTGTATGGTATCCTCTAGTCTATAAGTGTATGGTATCCTCTAGTCTATAAGTGTATGGTATCCTCTAGTCTATAAGTGTATGGTATCCTCTAGTCTATAAGTGTATGGTATCCTCTATAAGTGTATGGTATCCTCTAGTCTATAAGTGTATGGTATCCTCTAGTCTATAAGTGTATGGTATCCTCTAGTCTATAAGTGTATGGTATCCTCTAGTCTATAAGTGTATGGTATCTTCTAGTCTATACGTGTATGGTATCCTCTAGTCTATAAGTGTATGGTATCCTCTATAAGTGTATGGTATCCTCTACTCTAGTCTATAAGTGTATGGTATCCTCTAGTCTATAAGTGTATGGTATCCTCTATAAGTGTATGGTATCCTCTAGTCTATAAGTGTATGGTATCCTCTAGTCTATAAATGTATGGTATCCTCTATAAGTGTATGGTATCCTCTAGTCTATAAGTGTATGGTATCCTCTATAAGTGTATGGTATCCTCTAGTCTATAAGTGTATGGTATCCTCTAGTCTATAAGTGTATGGTATCCTCTATAAGTGTATGGTATCCTCTAGTCTATAAGTGTATGGTATCCTCTAGTCTATAAGTGTATGGTATCCTCTATAAGTGTATGATATCCTCTAGTCTATAAGTGTATGGTATCCTCTATAAGTGTATGGTATCCTCTAGTCTATAAGTGTATGGTATCCTCTAGTCTATAAGTGTATGGTATCCTCTAGTCTATAAGTGTATGGTATTCTCTAGTCTATAAGTGTATGGTATCCTCTAGTCTATAAGTGTATGGTATCCTCTAGTCTATAAGTGTATGGTATCCTCTAGTCTATAAGTGTATGGTATCCTCTAGTCTATAAGTGTATGGTATCCTCTAGTCTATAAGTGTATGGTATCCTCTATAAGTGTATGGTATCCTCTATAAGTGTATGGTATCCTCTAGTCTATACGTGTATGGTATCCTCTAGTCTATAAGTGTATGGTATCCTCTAGTCTATAAGTGTATGGTATCCTCTATAAGTGTATGGTATCCTCTAGTCTATAAGTGTATGGTATCCTCTAGTCTATAAGTGTATGGTATCCTCTAGTCTATAAGTGTATGGTATCCTCTAGTCTATAAGTGTATGGTATCCTCTAGTCTATAAGTGTATGGTATCCTCTAGTCTATAAGTGTATGGTATCCTCTAGTCTATAAGTGTATGGTATCCTCTAGTCTATAAGTGTATGGTATCCTCTAGTCTATAAGTGTATGGTATCCTCTATAAGTGTATGGTATCCTCTATAAGTGTATGGTATCCTCTAGTCTATAAGTGTATGGTATCCTCTAGTCTATAAGTGTATGGTATCCTCTAGTCTATAAGTGTATGGTATCCTCTATAAGTGTATGGTATCCTCTAGTCTATAGTGTATGGTATCCTCTAGTCTATAAGTGTATGGTATCCTCTAGTCTATAAGTGTATGGTATCCTCTATAAGTGTATGGTATCCTCTAGTCTATAAGTGTATGGTATCCTCTAGTCTATAAGTGTATGGTATCTTCTAGTCTATACGTGTATGGTATCCTCTAGTCTATAAGTGTATGGTATCCTCTAGTCTATAAGTGTATGGTATCCTCTAGTCTATAAGTGTATGGTATCCTCTATAAGTGTATGGTATCCTCTAGTCTATAAGTGTATGGAATCCTCTAGTCTATAAGTGTATGGTATCCTCTAGTCTATAGTGTATGGTATCCTCTAGTCTATAAGTGTATGGTATCCTCTAGTCTATAAGTGTATGGTATCCTCTAGTCTATAAGTGTATGGTATCCTCTAGTCTATAAGTGTATGGTATCCTCTAGTCTATAAGTGTATGGTATCCTCTAGTCTATAAGTGTATGGTATCCTCTAGTCTATAAGTGTATGGTATCCTCTAGTCTATAAGTGTATGGTATCCTCTAGTCTATAAGTGTATGGTATCCTCTAGTCTATAAGTGTATGGTATCCTCTATAAGTGTATGGTATCCTCTATAAGTGTATGGTATCCTCTACTCTAGTCTATAAGTGTATGGTATCCTCTAGTCTATAAGTGTATGGTATCCTCTAGTCTATAAGTGTATGGTATCCTCTAGTCTATAAGTGTATGGTATCCTCTAGTCTATAAGTGTATGGTATCCTCTATAAGTGTATGGTATCCTCTATAAGTGTATGGTATCCTCTACTCTAGTCTATAAGTGTATGGTATCCTCTAGTCTATAAGTGTATGGTATCCTCTAGTCTATAAGTGTATGGTATCCTCTACTCTAGTCTATAAGTGTATGGTATCCTCTAGTCTATAAGTGTATGGTATCCTCTAGTCTATAAGTGTATGGTATCCTCTAGTCTATAAGTGTATGGTATCCTCTAGTCTATAAGTGTATGATATCCTCTAGTCTATAAGTGTATGGTATCATCTAGTCTATAAGTGTATGGTATCCTCTAGTCTATATGTGTATGGTATCCTCTAGTCTATAAGTGTATGGTATCCTCTATAAGTGTATGGTATCCTCTACTCTAGTCTATAAGTGTATGGTATCCTCTAGTCTATAAGTGTATGGTATCCTCTAGTCTATAAGTGTATGGTATCCTCTAGTCTATAAGTGTATGGTATCCTCTATAAGTGTATGGTATCCTCTAGTCTATAAGTGTATGGTATCCTCTATAAGTGTATGGTATCCTCTAGTATATAAGTGTATGGTATCCTCTAGTCTATAAGTGTATGGTATCCTCTATAAGTGTATGGAATCCTCTAGTCTATAAATGTATGGTATCCTCTAGTCTATAAGTGTATGGTATCCTCTAGTCTATAAGTGTATGGTATCCTCTAGTCTCAATGATACCATCCCACAGTATGGATGCCCTAAGGATCGAGGATGCTGCCTTCGTGTCTGAAATGTCAAGGACAGACGCGGCCGAGCAGATCGGGCTCCTCAGACCCCCGGGCTCAGACAAGGCCACGGGCACCCCCAGCCCTGGGGCCAGGAGACGGAGGGGCTCCAAGACACCAAGTTACCACGCTAAAGAGGTAGATGACGTCATGGTGTGGCGGCTCACCCCCCCCCCCTGCCACTAACTACATCAACATTCCCCTCACCTTATTCAGCTGACCATGACCCCGCTGTGTCCTCACCCCCCCCCTCCACCATCAGCATGACCCCCACCCCCCTGATACATCCTGCAACTGATATACGTCACTAATCCGTGAAACTGACTGACGTAATCATGCATGGCTAATGAGATTTGCTTGTCCAATTAAAACAACTACCAGCATATTTAAAGCACGTGATCCCCATGGAATGTCAACATGTCTGATTATTTCCTGTGTACAAGCTGGTGGCAATATAAACTTTGTACAAGCTGGTGGCAATATAACATTTGTACAAGCTGGTGGCAATATAAACTTTGTAAAAGCTGGTGGCAATATAAACTTTGTACAAGCTGGTGGCAATATAACATTTGTACAAGCTGGTGGCAATATAACATTTGTACGCGAGCCTACAACAGAATCTGTGAGTGCATAACCCTGTTTGCAGCCTACCACTGTGGATGTCAAGACATCAAGTTCAAACAGTTATGTATATTCTGAAACTGCGCGAAATGAAACCAGATCTAAATTTGTAAAAATTTTAAATATATCGTTCCGTTTCCTAATGGGAGCTAAATCTATATCTTTATAAAACAACACAAACATAACCAACAAAAATCCAAATGATTTAGTTCTATAAACGAAGAAAATAAACCGGGAGTGATCTCCCCTAAACTTTCTCGAATATTCTTATTTAAAACAACAGGGAATGGCAACTCGGGATATAGACATGATTTTTAATCCATTTTTAATTACTTAAACTTTTTAAAATAGAATAGAATCTCGTAGAAAAAAGAATTGTACACCAAGTGAACGCAAAACAAAATGTGTATAATAGTGCGGAATATTATTAGTACTTTATAAATTCACATGCGTTTTTTTAAGAAATCGGAAATAGTGAAAAGTACTACTTCCGGTCAACGGAATATACTCAAAATTTGACAGAAGGCAGAGAATTATATCTTTTACTTTTCATCTATCTGAAAAAGTACTCAAGTTATAGGCTTTTGAAAAATTGACAGTAGAAAAAGTTCCACTTCTGGTTAACGGAAATCGCTCAAAAGTTGATAGGGATCTACGATTTTGATATATTAGTTATATATGAAATGTCATCAAACTAGCTGTAACGGTACTCAATTTATCGTGTTTACAGACACACACACACACATACACACATACAGACATACGGAAAAGATTGCAAAAGTATGTTTTTTCGACTCAGGGAGGTGTAAAACGTCGAGATTTGCAAACATCTCTATTTTTTTGCACGATTACAAGACTTTTCTGTATACTTCGTATACGAGAAAGTAAAAAAAAAAAAAAAAAAGCGAATGCCTCTAGTCAATGACATTAACAGCCGACATGTCTATTTTTACATTCACAAGCCATTTGGTTCGAGGCTAGCTTAGCCCTAGGTAGCCGGACTTAACAAGCACACTGGTGGAAAGGTCAAGAATTACGTCACCAAGAGGATCGCAGTAGGAGATAATTCTCCGTCACGTGATAGGTACTAAAAAAATGTCCACTGATGGTTAAATCAGATTAAGTTTTGGGTTAAATCAGATTAAGTTTTGGGTTAAATCAGATTAAGTTTTGGGTTAAATCAGATTAAGTTTTGGGTTAAGTCAGATTAAGTTTTGGGTTAAATCAGATTAAGTTTTGGGTTAAATCAGATTAAGTTTTGGGTTAAATCAGATTAAGTTTTGGGTTAAATCAGATTAGGTTTTGGGTTAAATCAGATTAAGTTTTGGGTTAAATCAGATCAGGTTTTGGGTTAAATCAGATTAAGTTTTGGGTTAAATCAGATCAGGTTTTGGGTTAAATCAGATTAAGTTTTGGGTTAAATCAGATTAAGTTTTGGGTTAAATCAGATTAGGTTTTGGGTTAAATCAGATTAAGTTTTGGGTTAAATCAGATTAAGTTTTGGGTTAAATCAGATTAAGTTTTGGGTTAAATCAGATTAAGTTTTGGTTTAAATCAGATTAAGTTTTGGGTTAAATCAGCTTAAGTTTTGGGTTCAATCAGATTAAGTTTTGGGTTAAATCAGATTAAGTTTTGGGTTAAATCAGATTAAGTTTTGGGTTAAATCAGATTAAGTTTTGGGTTAAATCAGATTAAGTTTTGGGTTCAATCAGATTAGGTTTCGGGTGTGTATATCTCCGGGGCAGGACGGGAGGGGGGGGGGAGTCTAAAGTCTAAATGTTGTTAACACTTTACCTTATGTGTGTAGTAGGGTTCAGAGTTTCTTCTAGGCATCTCTTCGGGGGGACCGCCCCCCCCCCCGAACGAAATGAAATTTATATAATTTATATAGAAAATATATACTTTTAACAGTGTCCGCCCCCCCCCCCCCCCGAAGAAAGTCTACCCCCCCCCCCCCGAAAATTTCAAGTGCTCCCCCGGAGAAAAAAGTCTGGAAGAAACACTGGTAGGGTTGAGGGAATAGTGTGTATCTTATTTGTTTGGTTATGTTGTCAGAACGTATCCTTTAACAATCGAGAGTGGTGGAGGGGTATAGCTAGTCAAACTGTATACATTAATCCATGAATTGTCATACTGAAGTGGAATATATTTGATCAGTTCTGTAATTTGTGCCGCCGAACAATTTTTTTCAAGACAAACTACACGATTGTACAAAAATGTGCCCACTGTTGGTGTCAAGCATCGAATCAATCTTCATCTTTAAACTCTGTACGTCAGAGTGTTTGTTTAAACCCTGTAACTATACACACGTTTAGATTTTCAAAAATGTGCCCAATAGTTTTAAAATACAGAAAGGCCCTCGATTATACTGCTTTTTAAATTCATTTTAAAAAAATGTTTGACACGAAAAATCAATCGATATAGTTGAGCGATCGTCAGAACGAGTTCGATTGTTGCACACAATAGCCAGTCAGGAAAAAATGGTTTGATCTTGAGCGTGGGACTAAAAAAAAATAATTGTTCGATAAATGACGGTCGTATGGAAATCAAACTGCTCCCTGCTGATGTCCATTCATTCAGCAGTTCGATCAAATCAATGGCATGTCACGGACTCTGGATAGACGGACTCTGGATGGACGGGCTCTGGATAGACGGGCTCTGGATGGACGGACTCTGGATAGACGGGCTCTGGATAGACGGGCTCTGGATAGACGGGCTCTGGATAGACGGGCTCTGGATGGGATGTGACGGGCTCTGGATAGGATGTGACGGACTCTGGATAGACGGGCTCTGGATGGGATGTGACGGGCTCTGGATAGACGGGCTCTGGATAGACGGGCTCTGGATAGACGGGCTCTGGATAGACGGGCTCTGGATAGACGGGCTCTGGATAGACGGGCTCTGGATAGACGGGCTCTGGATAGACGGGCTCTGGATGGGATGTGACGGGCTCTGGATAGACGGGCTCTGGATAGACGGGCTCTGGATAGACGGGCTCTGGATAGACGGGCTCTGGATAGGATGTGACGGACTCTGGATAGACGGGCTCTGGATAGGATGTGACGGACTCTGGATGTGACGGGCTCTGGATGTGACGGGCTCTGGATAGGATGTGACGGGCTCTGGATGTGACGGGCTCTGGATAGGATGTGACGGGCTCTGGATGTGACGGGCTCTGGATAGGATGTGACGGGCTCTGGATGTGACGGGCTCTGGATAGGATGTGAAACGGGCTCTGGATAGGATGTGACGGACTCTGGATAGGATGTGACGGGCTCTGGATAGGATGTGACGGGCTCTGGATAGGATGTGACGGGCTCTGGATAGGATGTGACGGGCTCTGGATAGGATGTGACGGACTCTGGATAGGATGTGACGGGCTCTGGATAGGATTTGACGGGCTCTGGATAGGATGTGACGGGCTCTGGATAGGATGTGACGGGCTCTGGATAGGATGTGACGGGCTCTGGATAGGATGTGACGGGCTCTGGATAGGATGTGACGGGCTCTGGATAGGATGTGACGGGCTCTGGATAGGATGTGACGGGCTCTGGATAGGATGTGACGGGCTCTGGATAGGATGTGACGGGCTCTGGATGTGACGGGCTATGGATAGGATGTGGCGGGCTCTGGATAGACGGGCTCTGGATAGACGGGCTCTGGATAGACTGGCTCTGGATAGGATGTGACGGGCTCTGGATGGGATGTGAAACAATGGAGCCCGTTTGTCTTGGTCAAGCTCACACAACGTACTCATTCACTATTTCATCTGTGGCGTCATTGTATACTGTAAAGATGTGTTTCTCTGTCTGTAGGTGGGGGGGGGGGGGGGGGGAGAAAGAAAGGGCGAGTATTCACTATCACGTTTTGTTAGCTAACAACTTCAGGTTAAACATCCCATGTAAACCAGACAAAAAGCCAACAACAGATTTCTTGTTTCAGCCTTGTTTTTTTTCAACAGCTCGTACTACGGAAATTCAATTATGTGTCCATTATCCAATGAACGTGGGTAAAACGACGGCCCGAGCTATTAGTTTAAAGTTTGGCCTACAGGAGGTCAAGGGTTAACATAACTTGATGTGAGAGTTCTGGAGTTGATAAGTAGGCGGGGCAGTAACAGGTGCTTTCATACATTAGAGTGAGTAGAGTTTACTGCAAGAATCTTGGGGTAGGAAAAGATCGTTTAGCTTTGTAAAGACAGCTGGACCGTGTAAAGACAGATGGACCGTGTAAAGACAGATGGACCGTGTAAAGACAGATGGACCGTGTAAAGACAGATGGACCGTGTAAAGACAGAGTGACCTTGTAAAGACAGATGGACCGTGTAAAGACAGATGGACCGTGTAAAGACAGATGGACCGTGTAAAGACAGATGGACCGTGTAAAGACAGATGGACCGTGTAAAGACAGATGGACCGTGTAAAGACAGATGGACCGTGTAAAGACAGATGGACCGTGTAAAGACAGTTGGACCGTGTAAAGACAGAGTGACCTTGTAAAGACAGATGGACCGTGTAAAGACAGATGGACCGTGTAAAGACAGATGGACCGTGTAAAGACAGAGTGACCTTGTAAAGACAGATGGACCGTGTAAAGACAGATGGACCGTGTAAAGACAGATGGACCGTGTAAAGACAGAGTGACCGTGTAAAGACAGAGTGACCGTGTAAAGTCAGATGGACCGTGTAAAGACAGATGGACCGTGTAAAGACAGATGGATCGTGTAAAGACAGATGGACCGTGTAAAGACAGATGGACCGTGTAAAGACAGATGGACCCACCGTATAAAGACCGACCATATAAAGACAGACCGTGTGAAGATAGAAGGACCACGTGACTACCGTAACTAGAGTACCTGGGACACATGCACGCAGCAGCCAGGTAAAGTACAACCTAGACTGGGTCAAAGTAACCCGGGTTTGTTATCTGTGGAGGGGTTAGGGTTCGTTCGTGTGGTTTTATGAGGCGGGGTTAGGGTTCGTTTATGTGGTTTTCTGTGGCGGGGTTAGGGTTCGAGTGGATTTTTTAACGGTATATCATGACGAAACCAGAGAGAGAATCTTCCTCCCCAACAAACTATGTATGCCCTAACTTGTGGACATAATAGATATGTGGTAGGGGCGGGCATTGTGTCCGATACGAATAACATTCGCCATCTATTTTACACCCGATATTATCGTCGTCTCTATCTGTTGATAATGGGACGAGCCAACTTACATAACCTTTATCAATGATAACCTAATTATAGACTGATTGAGTTAAAGGTCAGTCAACTAGCAGGGTTAAGTGTTATCCTAGCTAGCACCCATCGCATACATGTTCTATGTGGTACATATACAGGTTATATGTGTACCACATACATGTTGTATGTGGTACACATACAGGTTGTATGTGATACATATACAGGTTGAATGTAGAACACATACAGTGTGTATGTCGTACATATATAAGGTGTACGTCGTACACATACAGGGTGTATATCGTACATATCACTAGTACAATACATGAAATTTACACTTTATATGCGGTACACATCACACAACCATCTAATACACCACCACCACACAGATGTACTGTAGCTGGTGGAAGGTCCTGTACATTAATTTCTCAAATAAAAAGACCAGCGAATTTCAACATTTTATAAAACAGTGAAAAATCCTGCAACAGTCGTGTTCATTGAATTAATTTAAACGTACTTTATCCCCCACCCCCAGCCAGTTGACACCCCACCCCCACCCTCAGCCAGTCGGACCCCCCCCCCCCCCCCCCTCATACGACGTGACATATACCAAACACTAGAGTGGTGTATACCGGTGGGCAGACTCCTAGTATTTAGACCAGTTCTCCAGATCTAAACAGTATCGAGTGAGTGGGGTACACGCAGGGGGCAAGGGAGAGAAGAAATCCTGGGCTTATCTTCAAAGAAATCAACCACATAAACAGCTCATGTGTATCTATAATAGCAAGGTAAATATTGCACCTTCTCTGTATAGGGATAGAGAACCGCCGCTTCAGAGAAATGGCATTTGTTTGGCGTATAAACATGCTGTATTTATAAATACATCTTGAAGTAAAAATAATCCAACAACGCCTCTGTTTATTCACGAGCACAAAGCACGCCATTGTTTGCTTTAAATCTAAAGACACCGACAAGAAATTAATTAGATAACAACACAGACTTGGTTCAGTTAATTAATAAATTAAGCTTTAATTTACAGGGAAGAAATAGAGGAGAACATTAATTAGTTAGGTAAACAGCGTAGACAGGTGTATGGGGGCTAGTAAGGTGGAGAATATTTGGTTAAATACGGAACATTTGTTGGGGTACATGTTATAGACATTAGTTCTGGCACACCCCATTCAGATACATGTTATAGACATTTGTTTTTGATACATGTTATTATGTTATAGACATTTGTTCTGGTACATGTTATAGACATTTGTTCCGGTACATGCTATAGACATTAGTTCTGGCACACCCCATTCAGATACATGTTATAGACATTTGTTTTTGATACATGTTATTATGTTATAGACATTTGTTCTGGTACATGTTATAG
This sequence comes from Physella acuta, assembly GCF_028476545.2. Lineage (NCBI taxonomy): Eukaryota > Metazoa > Mollusca > Gastropoda > Physidae > Physella > Physella acuta. The sequence goes on from NW_026731598.1 coordinate 943,618, forward strand.
ACATTTGTTTTTGATACATGTTGCAGACATTTGTTCGGGTACATGTTATAGACGTTTGTTCTGGTATATGTTATAGACATTTGTTCTGGTATACCCCATTTGTTCTGATACATGTTATAGACATTTGTTTTTGATACATGTTATTATGTTATAGACATTTGTTCTGGTACATGTTATAGACATTTGTTCCGGTACATGCTATAGACATTAGTTCTGGCACACCCCATTCAGATACATGTTATAGACATTTGTTTTTGATACATGTTATTATGTTATAGACATTTGTTCTGGTACATGTTATAGACATTTGTTTTTGATACATGTTGCAGACATTTGTTCGGGTACATGTTATAGACGTTTGTTCTGGTATATGTTATAGACATTTGTTCTGGTATACCCCATTTGTTCTGATACATGTTATGGACTTTATTCGGGTAGGCCTACATGTTGTTTCTAGGTAATAAAATGTTGGGAATGTGAAAACGCCTTAGACATTTAACATACAGCCCTAGATGATCGAAAGTTGGCAGTGTGAAAGCACCTTGAGAAGTTGCTAGGTGAATGGGGGTGTGTTTTTACAAGTGATGGTGAGGCGGGGGTGGGGAAGGTAGACCCGTCTGGTTGTAAAATGGCACGAGTCAGGTATTATCTGCCGGGCGAGTTTGGAATCCTGTACATCCGATTTATCAAACACACATTCACATGGTGCACTTTGGAATCGCCACGGCACCGCTGCATTCACGGGTAATTAGTAATTAGGAGAAGCATGCCTCCATGCCATACAACTTATTTCAATGTTCATTGCTGTTCGTTTAAAAAAAAATATTTTAACATTTAACATTGTGGCTACTTAAGCTAGAAAAATCTGGACACAGCAGGGATGCAGCCAGAATTTAGCATCCCACCTGACTAAATAAAAGGATGGCCAGATTTTTACAAAAACAAAAGCCAAAAAAATATTATTTTAAAAAAAGGAGAAACAAAACCTGCTCTTTAAAAAATGCCTTCCTGCATTTGCTAGATTTTTTTTTAAAGCACTGTCTAAATGGTATGAGTACAATTTACCTGCCGCGGAGTTTAAAAATAAACAGCCAACATGCCATTTACACTGGGTTTACTACGTCGAGAGAAACACAACTCATTAGGAAATAACAGTAAACAGCCCTTTTACTGCACGATATGATGGGTGGGAGAATATTAAATTTATACTTGATTCCACCCCCCCCCCCCCATCAACGTCTCAATATAGGTCTACGGCATGAAATTTAAAATCACCATGGTGATGGGTAAACAAAAATAGCATTTCGTGTCGTAGAGTAGAGCTTATGTCGCCATTAGAAAGTTAGACGGGTATTGTGAAACAGTTAAATGTTAGCGTCAAATATCGACTGAGCTGGTAGCGTGATATAGTCGTACGTAGCGTGATGGGGTCGTGTGTAGCGTGATGGGGTCGTGTGTAGCGTGATGGGGTCGTGTGTAGCGTGATGGGGTCGTATGTAGCGTGATGGGGTCGTACGTAGCGTGATGGGGTCGTGTGTAGCGTGATGGGGTCGTATGTAGCGTGATGGGGTCGTACGTAGCGTGATGGGGTCGTGTGTAGCGTGATGGGGTCGTATGTAGCGTGATGGGGTCGTGTGTAGCGTGATGGGGTCGTACGTAGCGTGATGGGGTCGTATGTAGCGTGATGGGGTCGTGTGTAACGTGATGGGGTCGTGTGTAGCGTGATGGGGTCGTGTGTAGCGTGATGGGGTCGTATGTAGCGTGATGGGGTCGTACGTAGCGTGATGGGGTCGTGTGTAGCGTGATGGGGTCGTACGTAGCGTGATGGGGTCGTACGTAGCGTGATGGGGTCGTATGTAGCGTGATGGGGTCGTGTGTAGCGTGATGGGGTCGTGTGTAGCGTGATGGGGTCGTACGTAGCGTGATGGGGTCGTGTGTAGCGTGATGGGGTCGTACGTAGCGTGATGGGGTCGTATGTAGCGTGATGGGGTCGTGTGTAACGTGATGGGGTCGTGTGTAGCGTGATGGGGTCGTGTGTAGCGTGATGGGGTCGTGTGTAGCGTGATGGGGTCGTATGTAGCGTGATGGGGTCGTACGTAGCGTGATGGGGTCGTGTGTAGCGTGATGGGGTCGTATGTAGCGTGATGGGGTCGTATGTAGCGTGATGGGGTCGTATGTAGCGTGATGGGGTCGTGTGTAGCGTGATGGGGGTCGTATGTAGCGTGATGGGGTCGTGTGTAGCGTGATGGGGTCGTGTGTAGCGTGATGGGGTCGTGTGTAGCGTGACAGAAGAGTGAGGCCGTAACGTCACGTGCTGGTAGACTGCTAGACCCGCCAATCAAAAGCTGTTCAATACCTACCTCTCACTCCGCTCCCCTCACTCACCGATACGGCACCACGGGACATCAAGAATCAACACCCCCCTCCCCCATTTCACGGCACCACGGGACATCAAGAATCAACACCCCCCCTTCCCCCCATTTCACGGCACTACGAGCTATCAAAAAACATTCACAGAAGAAAACAAAGCCTTGTTTTATCGTCCAATATAAAAATATTTTTTTATCACTTTCAAATCTAGACAAGCGACTGACAAATTGCGCGGGTAGGGCTGGACGGATGTAAAACTTGGGTGTTTGTTACACGTGTGGGGGGGTCGGGGTTGTGTTAAATGGACGGGGGGTGGGGGAGCCAGTGGAGGCACCCCTGGAACAAGTCGGACTGACTTTCGTTTGTCGGGTTCCAACAACCAAGTTGATTATAAGAAGCCGCTGGGCCAGGGAAACACCTCCGTCATTACGCGTCTACCTTCCCTAGCCGGCCGCTCGTGGCTGGCGATACTCGGGTCTCTGCTTTCTCGGAGGTACGCCTCTACGGCACTCACGGATTTACTCACGTCAATTCACGGATTCACTCATGATAATTCACGGATTCACTCACGATAATTCACGGATTCACTCGCGATAATTCACAGACTTACTCACGATAATTTACGGATGTATTCACGATAATTCATGGATTTACTCACGATATTTCACGGATTTACACACATTAGTTCACGAATTTACGCACGTGTAATTCACGGATTCATTCACGTGTAATTCACGGATTAAAAAAGGTGGGAAAAAGTTGAGTGGATTTTTATCCAGCCAATCCTTGTCTTTTGTGAGCGTGTGAGTAGACCACTGTTATGTAAAGCGGGCATTAGAAGCTAAACGGGCGAAGATTGTGTCGTTGAAGTTAGCGTCTGTAGGGTCGAGTGTCGTGGTGTGCATTGATTGGACCACGTTGTGTGTGACGGCTCCCGTGTCGGCGTGTTATAGCCCCAGGTAATAGTTTTATGCACGAGTCGTGCAGCATCCAATCTGTGACCCACCCACCCACCGCTGGGGGGGGGGGGGGGGGGAGACCCATTACTGAGGGAGGGGGAATCCTATTTTATAGACAATTAGGCAACAATGTGGAAAAGATGGTCGATACATTACACGCGGTAGAGTTTGTAAGGTATAAATAATGATACATTGACAGCCTATTGTTCGTGATGATGTATATCTTGACTATGACGCCAATATACGTTTATCTCAGTCCATTGATAATTGGATTGATGTACAGTTTAGTGGTCTGGCTTGACTGAAAGTAGATTTTTTATATATAACAGTGATGAGTACTTATAGTGGTTGGGTGGAGAGATAGCACAAACACGCAGACATCACAACAAACAAATCAAGAAGATTGGTAGCATAAACAACAGCTTGTTATGACGTATAGGATGATATATTAACGTACTGTTGTTTGTATTGGAGGGAACTATCCCAGACTAGTCTATGATATACAATACAGAGAGTAGAAGATCTATCATACACTGATCTATATCACCTTCTATGATATACAATACAGAGAGTAGAAGATCTATCATACACTGATCTATATCACCTTCTATGATATACAATACAGAGAGGTAGAAGATCTATCATACACTGATCTAGACTCTATATCACCTTCTATGATATACAATACAGGGAGGTAGAAGATCTATCATACACTGATCTAGACTCTATATCACCTTCTATGATATACAATACAGGGAGGTAGAAGATCTATCATACACTTATCTATATCACCTTCTATGATATACAATACAGAGAGGTAGAAGATCTATCATACACTTATCTATATCACCTTCTATGATATACAATACAGAGAGGTAGAAGATATATCATACACTTATCTATATCACCTTCTACCACCGCACATCAAATATCTGTCGTACACCAGTGTCGTAAGACGGGGGTGGGAGTGTGTGTGTGTGGCGGTGGTGGGGGGGGGGGTTAAATCCCACATAGACACCCAAAGCGGTCTCACTAAAAGCTGCAGCTATCTTTACAGCCTACATATATGAACATACACACACATATGTGCATACGACCATACACACATAGATGTACATATGACCATACACACATACATATGACCATACACACATAGATGTGCATATGACCATACACACATGTATGTGCATATGACCATACACACATAGATGTGCATATGACCATACACACATACAGATGACCATACACACATATATATGACCATACACACATAGATGTGCATATGACCATACACACATAGATGTGCATATGACCATACACACATACATATGACCATACACACATAGATGTGCATACGACCATACACACATAGATGTACATATGACCATACACACATACATATGACCATACACACATAGATGTGCATATGACCATACACACATAGATGTGCATATGACCATACACACATAGATGTGCATATGACCATACACACATGTATGTGCATATGACCATACACACATATATGTGCATATAACCATACACACATAGATGTGCATATGACCATACACACATGTATGTGCATATGACCATACACACATAGATGTGCATATGACCATACACACATAGATGTGCATATGACCATACACACATAGATGTGCATATGACCATACACACATGTATGTGCATATGACCATACGCACATGTATGTGCATATGACCATACACACATACATGTGCATACGACCATACACACATAGATGTGCATATAACCAAACATATCTGATCTGTCTACATGTCCAGATCTTTAAGATTTACCTGGAGAACATTTCAAGGATTTCCTCCCTTACCTTCACCGTAATCATGTCTATACATACAGTTATGTGATAACTACGACTGATGTAACATGCACATACCGTTATGTGATAAATACGACTGATGTAACATACACATACAGTTATGTGATAACTAGGACTGATGTAACATGCACATACAGTTATGTGATAACTCCGACTGATGTAACATGCACATACAGTTATGTGATAACTACGACTGATGGTGAAATATACATAATGTGTGTCCTAATTATAACTTATGTAATAATCATACAATTATGTGTGTGCTTATTACGACTGATGTAACATAAACATACAATTATGTGTATGCTAATTATAACTGTGTGTCCTAACTATAACTGATGTTATAATCATACAATTATGTATGTGCTAATTATGTAACATAACCCAACATCACTGCTGAGAGCTAGCCCTTGTGTAAACCCCCCCCCCCTTACGAGACCAACTACATTACAACACGTTTACACACCACGGACATCGTATAATAATAAAAATCTTTACGAAACAATCCAAAATCAATTTTCTCCGCCTCAGTTGCATATCAATACCGTTCAAAGCGGGCATTTCCAGTCCAATATTTAAAACAAAACATACACACACACACACATACAAACACACGTACACACAAACATACATCGATGCAAGCGGAACAAAGCATAGAATGTGTGTAGGATAAAGACAAGCGGCTTATGGGACGTTATCCGACTAGAGGGGGCTTAAGGGAGGTAACGCTAATATATTTAGCTCAACATAACAAACTAATCCGCTGACAAATTAACATAGAGGGGAGGTAACACTGACATATTTAGCTCAACATAACAAACCTATTAATTGACAAATTAACATGGAGGTTTGATAACACTGACATATTTAGCTCAACATAACAAACCTATTAATTGACAAATTAACCTATGGGGGGAGGGTAACACTGACATATTTAGCTCAACATAACGAACCGATCAAAATTAACAGGTGGTGTAGATGAACGATCAAAGATATTTTAATTTAACGGAATTAAAGAAACACAGTACATCCCACTATAAGCACATTGCCATTAGGTGCTTTGATAAAAAAATTAATACAGAAATTGAGGATCGTTTACATTATTGTTTTTTATGGACTTCAATACGATATAGTTTAGCTCATGTGTCTGTATTTTAATAAAAGACAGCCCAACGTATAACAGAGCATTATTTGTGGATTTGATTTAAATACAACTTAAAATAAGGCATAGACGCGACATGAGATACCGCTCCCCCCCCCCTCAGACTGAGACCTCCATCCCTCACCCCATACTCACAACAAAGATTCGACCTTTAGATAAAAACGAAAAAAACACCGAAATAAACGAAAATGTTTAGTCGTATCTTGAAGAATGCTTCATTGTGTATATGTGTGTTGTATCACACATTACATACAACACACATACACCACCTCACAACACTCATACAACAACACACATACAACAAGCATTACTACACACATACAACTTGTATGGTATCCCTAGTTACGTCAGTCTAAATCCTATACATCATCGTGTGTCTTATAATCGACAACTTGAAATAAATCACCACCACTCAGCTAACACAGCCATCCTCCTCCATCATTATAATAAAATGCTAATGTATACAAGGTGGGGTTTGCTGTAGATGGTGAAAGCTTTAGCTCGATTAGACAGACACTATGTTGATTAAACAATCTTTTCAGGTTTGGTCAGTGGAGAAATGTGGTCTAATGCCTTCAGGAATAGTTTATATGTCGATATTTAAACAACAAATTCCTTTCCTGGTGACAAAATGACAATCTGATGAGACCCAGGTTAAGTCAGGGTCAAGGGTCAACCAAGTGGGGTAGTGCTGTTTAACATTTGGGTGTGGGGGGGGGGGGGGAGCTACCTGGTTTTTGTTGAAATGATTACAAAATCGTACAGCGACGACTACCTTTGGACACAATAGCGACAACTACATGTGGATACAATAGCGACAACTACCTTTGGACACAATAACGACAACTACATGTGGATACAATAGCGACAACTACCTTTGGACACAATAACGACAACTACCTGTGGATACAATAGCGACAACTACCAGTGGATACAATAGCGACAACTACCCGTAGACACAATAGCGACAACTACCTGTAGACACAATAGCGACAACTACATTTGGACACAATAGCGACAACTACCTGTGGATACAATAGCGACAACTACCTTAAGACACAATAGCAACAACTACCTGTGGATACAATAGCGACAACTACCTGTGGATACAATAGCGACAACTACCTGTGGACACGATAGCGACAACTACATGTGGACACGATAGCGACAACTACCTTTGGACACGATAGCGACAACTACATGTGGACACGATAGCGACAACTACATGTGTTCACAATAGCGACAACTATATGTGGATACAATAGCGACAACTACCTTAAGACACAATAGCAACAACTACCTGTGGATACAATAGCGACAACTACCTGTGGACAATAGCGACAACTACCTGTGGACACGATAGCGACAACTACCTTTGGACAATAGCAACAACTACCTGTGGACAATAGCAACAACTACCTGTAGACAATAGCAACAACTACCTGTAGACAATAGCAACAACTACCTGTAGACAATAGCAACAACTACCTTTGGACACGATAGCGACAACTACCTGTGGACACGATAGCGACAACTACCTTTGGACACGATAGCGACAACTACATGTGAACACGATAGCGACAACTACATTTGTTCACAATAGCGATAACTACCTGTGGATACAATAGCGACAACTACCTGTGGATACAATAGCGACAACTACCTGTGGACACAATAGCAACAACTACCTTTGGACACGATAGCAAAAACTACCTGTGTGACAACACCATTAGAAAGTATGACACGTGGTGACTAAACGATCTGAAAGGCTGGGCCAATGACAGCTGATGGTATCGATGACAGCTGATGGTATCAATTACTTAAACCTGATCCCCCTAGCCGCTGATTTCCCCACGTGAAAGATCAATGGGAGCGACAGGTTCTGTAGTTCCCAGGTGTCTCAGTCGCAGGTGAGGCGGCCTGTCAGACACCTGATCACACGCGCATGCTCGGCTGCTATTGGTGAGTAGGAATGTCAAATCACGTGGCCGGTGGTGGCAGTGGTGGTGGTGTGTGATTGGAGTGTGTGTGAATGATTGATTGGAGTGGATTTGTGGAGTGTGGATGGAGTGATTGGAGTGGATGGAGTGCTTGTAGGTATTCAGTTTTTTTAGAACGAGTGTTGAGAAAAAATAAAAAAGATGCGTGCGTTTAAGATCTTAACACGAGGGGCGGAACCTGAGGATGGTAACACGAAGAGGGGGAGGGGGGGGGGGAGGAGAAACCCGGTAACTCGAGGGGGGGGGGGGCGGAACCTAAGGGTGGCAACCTAAGGGGTGGGGCGGCGAAACTCAAAATTGGCAACATGAGGGTCTGTTTTTTTTTGGTACAGTACTGTGTAAAAAAAACCTTGACAGTAAAAAGGACGCAGAAGATGTACATACGAATGCATATATTTGGTTTGACTTGATGTAGTTTCTGCTGTTCAAGACGTGAAAACTACAACATAAGAGATATCATTTAGTTCCTATCAAATGTGTGTAGCTAAAACACACGTGCCGGCACTGCGGCTCACCCATGACACGTGCAGTGCATGCTGGTTAGGGCTAGCTAACCCCCCCCCCCCCCCATCTTATTAAAATGAAATTATGACGACAAGTTTCTGTAATGGCCAGCTGTTTACACATTGCAACATGTTGACCCCCCCCCCCTCCCCGTGCAACACAAAATTAAAATATTTGTTGTTTTAACTAGAAATAATGAAATCAGCGCAGCCTAGAGGGATTAAGACTCGACTCAAACAGATGGGCCTAGTGCATGTTTAAATATAGCTGTTTAACTCTACCAGATGGTATCTTTCTGTAATGACAGACGACAGGGCAAATCTCAGTTCTAGTGGTCTAAATATCAGTCCGGTGACATTTCTAGTGGTCTAACTATCAGTCGGGTGACATTTGAAGATAGTGTAAATAATACATTAGCGTGCAGTACCCACGATCTGTTCTGTAGATGCAAAATTTTAGCGCTTAACTTTAAGACTATGATCATATCGATTCACTCACACGTAGACTACATACACAACTTGTCGTAATCACTGCATCATACTGTACCATAGTGCACCACAAAACTGCCTTATACTGTCCCATATTGTACCATCAAACTATCCCATAGTGTATCACAAAACTGCCACTTACTGTACCATATTGTACCATTAAACGTCAGTACTGTCCCACCAAACTGTTCTGTACTGTACCATATTGTACCACCAAACACCCAATATAGTACTATCAAACGTCAATACTGCCACATACTGTCCCATATTGTACCACAAAACTGCCACATATTGTTCCAAATACTCTACCATATTTTACCACAAAACTGCCACATACTGTCCCATACTGTACAACAAAACTGCCACATATTGTTCCACATTCTCTACCATATTTTACCACAAAACTGCCACATACTGTCCCATATTGTACCACCAAACACCCAGTATTATACTATCAAACTGTCCTATGTTGTACCATACAGTATCAACATAACATTGCAGATAGGGTTACTGCCCCCACATATTAAGGACAATATTATCACAATGTACATCGTAATTACACGGTCGTTTTCATCAGTCGGTCTATTGAAGCTGATGCGCCTGACTGTAGCTACTGGTTACATTGTTGACCACCAAGGTACCGGTACCGGTACCTCACCAGTGGCCTAATGTCTGGGGAAGTAATCCGTAGTCCACATTCAACAAGCGAACACTGAATGTACACTTAAAATAGTTGTGTGGATGCCAGTGTTACAATCGTGATAGCCTCGACACGGCCCAAGTAACATTCATGGCTTCAGATGATATTTTTCTATGTGGTCAGCCGACCGAAAACCCCGCTACTAAAAACACGATGACGCTGTATAGGTCGAGGAAGGGTTCACTACACTTGACCTGTCCTTGGATCTATAGACCTGTCCTTGGATCTATAGACCTTACTACCTATAAATAAGACCGAGGATTTGACTAAACTGTAAGGTTAGAAGTATAAAAAAAACAAAAACAAATTCAAGCTGTATGCCTTTTAAATAAGGAAAACTATACAAACCAACTTGATAACAACGACTGTGTATGTGTGTGGTGTGTGTGTGTGTGTGTGACATTGTGAGGACATAGTTGCTCTCTCCCCACCCTCCCCCAACATACACACCCAACCTGACCCATACACTAAAACATGCACAATTTCAAATGAGATTTTTTTAAAAGCTCGCTCCATTCCAGTTGAGCTAGAGTTAAAAGATTTTTAGGACAATTCAACGTGTGGCACATGGTTCCATGCTAAATATAGATAGTAGAGTTCCCTTTCCTGGCTGTTAGAAATAATGGTTAGTGTTCTGTCAGAAATAACGGCTAGTGTTCTGTTGACTGTTATAACAGTATGCTCTAGTCCCCCCCCCCTCTCGACTTTGTTCTATAAAACAAAAATAAAGCAGAAAGATAATAGAGTAATTTTAAATATGTTTGTACTGTTAGAAACTATACCCCCACCCCCGGCCTCACGTAAGAACATGGTGGTCGATGATACGATTTACACCAGGACAAAATAAGCTTACATCTAGCTATGGGCAAGGTGATATCATTAGGGAGATATTACATCCATCTATTGGGAGACACATTGCATTTAGGGATAGAGGTTACATATATTAGGAGATACATTGCATGTATTGTGAGTTAGAATACATCTATTAGGAGATAAATTACATCTATTAGGATAAGGATGACACCTATGGTGAGACTTATTCATCTTTAGCCATGTTCCACGCGATAAGGCCAGCAGACACACAAATATCACGTACTTTCTTTATTCAGTTGCTAGTCCACTAGTTCAAATGTCAGTTCAACCACGGATACATCAAGTTGTCTTAGACAACGACAATATTTACAACCACGACACTCATTTCGGTATTCGTCAAACTTCATCCGACCAAATACAGGTTATAATAATTATTTTTTTAAATATTGAAGCTGGTTTACGTTAAGACCGCACTCCCGTTACAACCAAATATAAAGTGGTTTGTGCTGAGAAAATTAATAACATCTGATTAGGGGCGTGTAGGCTTTTAATGGCTATTGTACCAAGTTGAGTCCGACCAAATGAACAAACCCCATGAATAAATCAAATAATCAATCAACGGGTTTTTATTTTGAATGATTTAGACAACAACCCTCGCCGTAAAGCTGTACGAAACTTTGAAAAGAACTATTCCGATTCCATTTTTTGTTTGAGTGTAAAACTATAAAGAGAACTTGAGCTAGGGGCTTGAGCTAGCGGTGTTCAACACGGGTCCATGACGTGTGTCGTACAACAGACGCTGGTATGATGGTTCGTGTTGGACTCTGACAACACACGATAAGCCAACATGAACAAGCTAAGGAGGAGGAGTTCACTTCACCCGGCACAGATTCAACTTCTAGAGCAGCTCTTCGAGTCAGTAAGTAAAATATAGTTTCACATGTTGTACAACGGAAAGTGTTGTGATTCTCTGTTACTGTATAGGTCTACCAGGTAGCTATAGGAAGCCTTCAGTCAATGGGCGTCAGAACGGAAGGATAATTTTTCGGGGGGGGGGGGGGGGGGGGCGGAGCTCCCCCATAGTGATGCCTGGAAGAAACTCTGATCAACAGTAACTTCACTAGCTCAATACTTTAATGGCGTGCCGACACTGTGTATTATAACGTCGATATTTAAAACTAGACAGGATAGTAAAATGATACTTATTTCCTGCACTGTAATTGTGAGTTAAAATTAAACATACTAAGTCTTATTTTAGAAGTTACAGGTCGGGTGTCACCTGGTGCGATAACTGAGGATGTCACCCCCACACCGCTAGTAATTTTGCATTTCCGATTTGGTGTCACCCCCCCCCCCCCCGCCCCTTTGAATACTTTTACTGGATAAAACATTGTTTTGACTGTAATTTTACTAATTGGGTTCACCCCTAAAATAGCTCCAACCGGTGCAGAACACCCCGCCCCTAGTGACGCCACAACATCTAATTCTATAAATGATTTATTTTATGGACGATTTACACCCCCTACCCAAATCACATCATCTAACCTCCCAAAAATGACAATTCATCTCCCCTTCCCCAATTATTTTTTTTAAAGCTCAATCAATATAGATAGTTTTTTATTTTGATTTTCAAAAACATTTTAAACTACAAAATAAGTGAAGAAATTAGGTTTTAAAAACATAGAGAGGCGTGTGATTACCATTTAGAATCTACTTCTAAAAATGGTATATTTTGAAATTATTTTTTTAATATGCTTTTATAAAGTATTTAACATTTTTTTTTGTAGAACCTACATGGCAAGTGTAAACTGTAAGTGTAATCCATTCACTGTCACAACACACTTGCCATATAAGCACTAGGATTATTTCTAAATAATTACAACAAAAAAGACATTAAATTTCCCATATACAAATTATAAATTATGCACTGACAAAATTAAAATCATAAAGAGCAAAATCAGACAGTATTTTAAAAATGTAAATCTATTTTATGATATTTTTTTAAACTAAAAAGTATGAATAGTGATTAGGGCCTATAAGCGATCTAGATCTAGGTAAGTAGTAGATCTAAATTTGCCAGATTTAGGCCTAATTTTAATTGTATTTTAATTAAATTGTTTAGTTAATTAATCTTACCTCCATGCTTGAGTGCTTGTCCAGATTCTAGAGGTATCACCAATAATGGAAATATACCACTCAATCCAACTAATATCGCCGCCAAAATTGAGTAGATCCAAATCTCGTAAGTTTGTCGAGGTATAAGAATAGATTCCCCTCCTCCGTCGTGAACTGGTAAACCTTCTTCATTCATCTTTGCCACGTCTGATACAGTGTCAAAATCTCGCAAGCCAAGTGTCGAATCTTCGGCCCGCTTAACGCTTTTAAGTGGTGTTGATTTGGCCCGATGGATTTCTCCATTTGTCAGATGTATTTGGGCACACACTACGATAACAATTATTTTGTGTAACAGCTGATTGAGATAACAGTTTTTCATTATTGTTAGTATTGTAGTGAACTGTCTTGACCCTCACATCATCAACTCTGAACTATAACCCTTATAATAAATTTTTTTAGTTTCGTATTAAATCGTCTCGTACTAAACACACTAGGCTCTTCAATTAATCTTTAAAAAATATATGTACATTTAATTTTGAAAATTTATTTAGATCTAAAACAAATTTGAACTTACTCTTTTAATAGTAGATCTAGATTCAACAGAAATGACTTCCCTATAATTATCTTGAGCCATTCCTTTACATGTCGATAGTTAGGAGGAGTTACCCACTACTAGCATTACAACAGGGGTATCAGCATACTCCACCAAGCGAGAACGTTACGAACTGTCTGGAATCCCACAACACGTTTTCTGCAACCTGAAAGTCGTAGATGGGGAACGTAAACACAGGAGTGATGCCAGAGCCAAAGTTAAAAATACTTCAGCGTGTAGAGCACATTATGGAAGCTGGGCTATTGTGTAGCTAGTAGAGATTACCGCATCCGTTTCATATTTTCTTTTTTACTTTTACTCATTCTGAGTTGATTGTTTTTCAATTTAAAAGTTAAAATGATTTAGGCAAATTTATATTTTGATTATTATTGACGGATAATCACTAGATCTAGATGTGCTGAATTATTTGTTGAGTTTAAAGAGAATTATAAAATAAAATAGTTTGCTAGAACAAGTCGAATCACAAATGGATGCTGCTTTTCGGACTACGATATTTGATATTGCACAAGATGCTTCTCATGTGTCGACTGCTCATAACGAGAGCGAAGGCTATTTTAACCGAGTGGTTAGTTTATTTTACATGCATGTACACATCATTACTGTAGTTATTACATCTAGATTTTAGATTCTAAATCTACATACCATAGCATATGTTATAATCTAGATTATAAGAATGCATTGAAATTCATTACAAATAGACCTTAACAACTGACAACATCACTAGAAGAAGAATCTACATCTATTCTAACTGTATGTCTACTCTATAGTCTATTACTCTATAGTAGACTATATACTAATATAATATAGAGTAGTCTATAGACAATAGACTACTATTAGTATAGTATAAGATCTAGTAGTATTAGGCCATATAATATACACATTTGATTAGGCCTACATGTGACTTTGTTACATTAACTGACATGCAGCTAAATAAATAAGTCTTTATTTACTACGAGCCGGCCCGCGGCATAACATACGCCGCTATTTAGTTGTTTCTAATTTTCAATAATTCATAATTTGTGAATTCGACAGTACCAACGCTGACACTGAAAATATTTCTTTAAAACACTATAAGTAGCTCGTTAAGGACCATAAACCCCCCCCCCCCCCCTTCCTTCCCTCCCCCCCTCCTCCCCCCCCCCCCTACGTTTAAAATCGTTGGCTCTGCTTGTAAACATTTAGAGTGAACACAGCTCACTAAAACCATGTAGGGGTGGGGAGGTAGGGAGAGCGTTTGCAGCTTGTTTTCTAATGGCTCGAAGAAGAGAATTATATATATAGATTTGCCTATAATATTAGGCTACTATAATATTATAATTTTTTATTCATTAATATTATTGTTAAAGTATTGCACTACTAAATTACTAAAACTGTGTAAATTTCAATTAGGCCATTATTAATAGACCTCACTCTAATAAAAAATATTTAATGAGTGAAAGTAAATTCTTCAGTAGTAAGGATATGTGCCCCTTTTTTGAAGACCTAAAAATAGGCCTATATTATAACAAGTTGCATGCCCGTCTATCGATAGCATTGAGCCAAGCATGCACTGGGTCCACTCCATGATGAGTGTGAAAAGTTTCATGGTCTTCTTATTTTGTATAT
This sequence comes from Physella acuta, assembly GCF_028476545.2. NCBI lineage: Eukaryota > Metazoa > Mollusca > Gastropoda > Physidae > Physella > Physella acuta. The sequence continues at coordinate 958,802 of NW_026731598.1, forward strand.
ATAACCAGAAAGGGTAATGGTCTGTGGTTAGAAAGTTTATAAAACTATACTACAAAATCACGCTACCCTGCCCCCCTCCCCCTCCCCAATCAGACCCTGCCCACCCAAACACCAGTCACTTGCTCTCTGTCAAATTTTTTTACCATTTCCCCTAACTCATCCATTCTGCATCTCCATCCTGAATGCCCCGTTGCTAAAGCCACATTACTCATCATAATGCAACACTTCGTTAGTTTGTGAATGAAAGGTAATTGTGATTTCCTTTATAATTATAAGCTATAATGTGAGAAGCGCCTTATATCCTAATGGGAACTGCATCCATTCACTAGTGGACCTACAGGTTGATGGCCAAGGTGAACCTTGCGTTTTAATGGTCGCAACACATTTATTCAAAACTTATCAGCTTTCACCCTCTCATTACCATATTCCTAACCTTTTTACTAAAGATCCATCCCTAACTTTATTTACTTTTAGTTGTGTAGGAATTAAGCTAGCATGAAGTGAAATCTTTTAACAGAAGACACTCAGGCCTTATTATTTTAATATACTATAGTATGCATAACCAATCTAAAAAAATAAAAACTGCTTGTCTGATTTTGTATGTATTTTCTGTTTCAGAGCGTAACCATCGACAAAGTGCCTGATAAACTACTTCTGCATGTTTTTACCTTCCTGCGTCACTCAGAGTTGGGGAAGGTTGCCAGAGTGTGTAGGAAATGGAGGCTTCTTGCCTACGACAGCCGCTTGTGGACAAAAGTCTCTCTGCGACCGGAATTCTCTGGTCTGCATGTGTACTCTCCTGAAGTTTTGCAAGCACTGATAGGGATCCGCTTTGGCTCAACCTTGCGCTATATTGAGATACCGAGCGATCTCATCACAGCTCCTGTGCTCCATGAACTGGCTAACAAATGCCCAGCGCTAAGGTTTGTGTTTCTATATTAAAAGAACTTGTATTGTTTTTGTGTTAATATCTGATTGAATTTTGGTAAAATATTATTTAATTTATTAAATATTAAAATGTTGATTATAATAACTTTGATAACAAAATTGTTTACGTATTTCAGGTATATGACTTTGGACTTTTCAAATGCCATGCAACTCCATGACTTCAATGACCTGAATGCTTTTCCTTGTAATCTTCGAAGCTTATGTATTTGTCTTTCGGAAGTGATCTTTCTTGAAGGGTTCATGCGCAGAATCTATAGCTGTTTGTCTTCTTTGGAAGTGCTGCATTTAATTGGTAAGATCCTTAATTTATGTAAAGTTGGAGTTGGTAAAAATATTATCTGTTTTAGAAACCTTACTATCACTGCATGTTTAGTCATGGTTAATGTTGTTTGGCTACTCAACACTCCATATCCTTGTAGCATAACTTCAAATTTTAAATTGTTGGTTCCTATCTTGAAAAAATCTGGCAGCATCATCCGCCTGAATTTGGTGTTGGTATTTTTTTTCTGGCCATCTGATGTCTGATTTATTGTCAAGTTGCTACATGTAATAGGGCTGGTAAGTAGGTCACCAACCAGTTCTACGCTCAATAAAACCTGTATGAGCCATAGAACTGGTTGGTGACCTACTTACCAGCCCTATTGTCTGTAGCTAACTTGTTGAGAGAGATAGAAATTTCAATGGTCCTCATTGAGCTTGGATCATTGTCTTCTTCTTCTTCTTCGTTCTTAATTATTAGTGTTGAAGGGGATCGAGATTTATCTGCCAGTGGGTTAGAACTCGAGACTTTGTTCGAATTTATCAACCATGAGCTTTTTGCCGACTCGACCATGCCTCCAACACAATTAAGCGGTACGTGTCAACTGGTTATGCGCCATTGAGGCCATTGACTCCAATTTCAGCCTGCTTTTCTTTTTGGATTTGCTTCCATAGCCTTTGTCCAACCAAGAACAAACTACAAGGCAGCAGTCGTTTAATTTTGGAGTTGTCTCTCCTAGAAGAGTGGCTGTTCCCAGCTAACGAGCCACATCTGCCCGAGGGTTCGAACTCGGTTTAGCAACCATGAGCTTTACCGACTCGACCACGCCGACCCCTGGATCATTGTATTAGTCTTGATTTTTTTTTTAGTTTAAGTAATCAACAACAGTTAAATTCATGTTTCTTTTCCTTTAAGCACAACATCAGAATATCTCAAAAGCTGCTAAGCATGGCATGATAGCTACTTCTTCTAATACTTTGTTTTCTCTTTTTTCAGGAACATTTGAGTTATCTTCAGAATCAGAAGAAGATATATACGAGGTCATCAACATTAGCAAGATTAAGGCACACACACCTAACCTGAAGGTGGTTAACCTCTATGGAATCACTTTTCTTGATGACAGCCATATTGAGTTGTTGGCCTCTAACTGCATTCACATTGAGTGTCTGGCCTTGAACTTTTGTCTAAGAGTCAAGGGCAGTTCATTTAAAAATCTAATTCAGAGATGTAAAAAGCTGAAGTCTTTACTGCTACATCATGCTGGTAAATATGAAGAGTAGTTCGTGTTTTGACAAGCTTTTACTTAGTTCACACGATGTCTTTTTGTCTGCTTTTTGTGGGTTTGTGGCAAATCTATAACTTAATTTTTACACACTTCTAATGCAGCAATTTTGTTTTAACTTCTGAGATACATTTTTCCTAAATGACAATGCATTGATATCTATTTTTAATCTGAAAATAAAATAAACTTACTTTCTTTTATAAAAGCTTTGGTTACTAAAATATGTAAGGGTGACCAAAGCTTTTATTAAATAAAGCAAATTAGTTACATTTTCTTATTTTTAGTGTATTCAAAAGCTTTATATTATAAAGGTTTTTATATTTGTTTTATTTTTACTTTCTCGTATATACGTAGTATAGAGAAAGTATTGTAATCGTGCAAAAAAAAAAATCGAGATTTTTACAAATCTCGACGTTTTACACCTCACTGATACGGAAAAACATAATTTTGCAATCTTGTCCGTATGTCTGTGTGTGTGTGTGTCTGTCCGTGTGTGTGTCTGTGTGTAAACACGATAACTTGAGTACCGTTACAGCTAGGTTGATGAAATTTCATATATAAGTATTTTATCAAAATCGTAGATCCGTATCAACTTTTGAGCGATTTCCGATAACCGGAAGTGGTACTTTTCCTACTTTGAATTTTTCAAAAGCCTATAACTTGAGTACTATTTCAGATAGATAAATGAAATTTCACATGTAAGTAAAAGATCTAATTCTCTACCTTCTGTTAAATTTTGAGTAATTTCCGTTGACTGGAAGTAGTAATTTACGCTACTTCCGATTTCTCAAAAAACTAATGTAAATTTTTAAAGTACTAATAATATTGCGCACTATTATACGCGTTTTTATTCGGCGTTTGCTTGGTGCGCAATGTTTTTTTTATGAGATTCTATTCTATTTTTAAAAGTTTAAGTATTTACAATGGATTAAAAATCATAACTATATCCCCAGTTACCATCCCCTGTTGTTTTATATAAGAATATTCGAGAAAGTTTAGGGGAGATCACTACCGGTTTATTGTTTTGATAGATCTATATTTGGTTTAAATTGTTAATTTTTAAAATTAACCATCTTTCTTAGCTCTACTTGCACCAAATAATGTTAAAAATCACTCTAAAACTAAACTGCACAATATTTTAAACATTATTTCAGTATTACCAATCAAATTTATATCTTTTGGTAAAATAAATGTACTATAGGCCATCTGGTCAAAATAAACATAAAATAAAAAGGGAATGTACTCAGGATAAAGAATATTGATAGATTGAAAAGAGTTATTCTAAATGAAGTTGTATCTTTCAGTGGCTATAGTTTTTAATTAATGATCTAAAATTATTTTAAATTTTTGTGTGTTTAAAAAAAAAAAAATTTAAATGAGCAAAGTTTTATTCCAAAATTTTACTTATGCGGGGATAGTCAGATTTTTCTATTAAATATTCAAAACTGACTTAATTCTATAGTGCAGCCTTGATTTATTTTTATTCATAAAATTGGATTGCTACATAACATCAATATATACTTGTTACATGTATTTAGAAGTGTCTAAAAGAAAGCCTAGACCATGATATATATGCACAGAAAATTGAGTTGGAAAAGTTAAACTCTGAAGAGTAGACCTACATGTATATTTTTGATTACATCTTCCAGAGAAGATTGTTGAAATGAGTGCTCTTTTCCAGTATAAGCTGACCTCAACTGTTTACTTTCTGTTACCCAGGTGTTGAAGCTGACCACAGACTGACCTCGACTGTTTACTTTCTGTTACCCAGGTGTTGAAGATGACCACAGACTGACCTCGACTGTTTACTTTCTGTTACCTAGGTGTTGAAGATGACCACATGATGAGTGTCCCCTGGGAAACCTCTGCCATCCATGAGCTGGACCTGACCTCCACAGAGCTGTCAGCCCAATGTCTAGAGAACATCCTGCTCCGCATGCCAGGATTTACTTACTTGGCCTTGGGATATTGCGAGTTTTTTAATGACAAGGTCAGCAGGTTTTCATTTGTTCTATACAAATATGTGCAGTGTTTACTGTAAGTCATGTACTATAGTTAATGTAGAAAGGGACTGTGAGTTTATATGAGGCCAAAAAAAATGTAACAGAAAAAAACTGCAACTTTCAAACATTGTTATATTATAATGAATAATACATTGGATAAAATACAATGACTGTGATAGTGTTAGGTTATGGATGAATGCTGTGATGTAGCTTAGCTGTGATTAAAGTTGAGAGTGGAGTGCAGTCTGTGGAGTGAAAGTTGTATTAAAGCTAGATTAAGTGATTGTTTATGTTTTGTTTTTTGTACAAGTTGTGTGTTTGCAACTAGGATTTGTTATTTTCAATTTAATATTACAGTTGTGGTTGATGTAAGGTTTTGGCTTGGTTTAGTGGTTTTTTTTAGTGTTTTTTTTTTTGGCTTGTTAAGATGCAATTGAATGAATCAGGTGATTGCATGGTGGAATTTTGGTGGCGTAGTTATTTTTAGCGCAATTTCCATTCTGGAGAATTGCGTTTATTAAATCGTCATTTCTGGGAATGGATGGATGAATGAATGAATGAATGTATGGATGTATGGATGAATGTGTGTCCGGGCTTTAAGTCGTATCTCCTCCTCAACGAAGCAATATCGATGACTAGTTCCAAAAGCAATTATGTTAAGCAAGTTACAAGAATGAGCATAGGCCATAAAAATTCCGGGTTTCTTTCATGTATTTCCCGGAAAAGCCAAAAAACCTCGAAAAAATTCAGTTTTTGGCCCATATCTTGGCAACCAGACCACTTAGCGACTTGAAACATGTACCAATCGATTCCTGCCATAATTTAGAACAATATTGCCGAAGACAGTTTTCAAAAATATCCTCTCGTTCGGTCACAAATTTTAAAATTACATAAACACCTACAAACCGATCGTTCTTCTAGCATGAACGCACCCCAGCATTATACGTCAGAGCTATTTTTAGATAACATAAGGAAATTGCGCATAAATGTCAGTAGACTTTTTTAATTAACTTGTTTTAAGTAGAAGTTTTTTGTTGTGCTAGGGGTTGTATTAGTATCAGATTAAGGTCTGCATCATGTTGATAAGTAAAATGTAGGGACATAGAAAGATGCAATCTGAGCCTTCGTTAATTCAGTTAATACATTAAAAAAAATGTGCACAAAACAGTTGTATGATATCCTGCTGGTTATTTGTTCTGATAAGGAAATTTAAGAATGATCTTATTTGTTTGGCTAATTACATGGTGCTAGTAAAAACTTATTTCTCTCCTCATGTAATCATTTCTCTCCTATGTAATCATTTCTCTCCTATGTAAGCATTTCTCTCCTTATGTAAGCATTTCTCTGTGTGTTTAGATTTTAGAGAAGTTGATGGAGCTGGGCAAGTTCAACCGTCTCCAGGCTCTGGACATCAGCCACACCCACGCCCTGAGCGAGAACGCCATCTACCAGTTTATCCAGACCCACGGACAAAACCTGCGGGGGTTGATGCTGGCTGGCAAGCCAAAGCTGACTGAAAACTTCTGGCTCAATGCTATTCCCTACCTCAAAAATATCAAGTGAGGACAAACTCTGTATACACTCTAGTTTTTTTTCCCTTATAATACTGTTGTTTGATTGCTAACCCGAAAATCTCGAGGTTAGAGGCGGGGCTCGAGTTCATATGACGTCCCTGAGTCCACCCAGTTTTAAGGGGTACCTGATTCACGTTAGTGAAGGTAAAGGTAAAGTGCTGACCACACTATTCCTTCACATGCTGTAGTAAATAAAACAGATGAACTCTACTTCACCTGCCCCCATGGACATTAAGGTTCAAAAGGGTACTTTATAACGCTTTATCTACACTTATTTCATTAACCTTTTAAACAATTATCTAAACTATTTTAGTAGAGATTCCATGTTCCAAGTAACCATAATTATTCTGGTGTACTCTGACGTGTTTAACAGCAAATTGTATTGTTTCCATATCAGGATCTGTGTGCTGGGTACTGCAAATGGCTGGTTCCTGAAAATTGCCTCTCGTGTGCACGTTGATCAGATTGTGGAAGCTTTTGCTCAGCACTGCCCAAGGCTTGTACGCTGTGAGATCCAGTGGGACCCAGACACCATCAGGTTCAGTGACAAGAGCAACAAGTTCATAGACCACATCAGGTAGGTTCATAGACCACATCAGGTAGGTTTTCTTGTACGCTGTGGGATCCAGTGGGACCCAGACACCATCAGGTTCAGTGACAAGAGCAACAAGTTCATAGACCACATCAGGTAGGTTTTCTAGACACAGTAACAAGTTCATAGACCACATCAGTTTAGTTATTCTAGACACTAGCAACAAGTTCATAGACCACATCAGGTAGGTTTTCTAGACACTTTTAGACACAGCAACAAGTTCATAGACCACATCAGGTAGGTTTTCTAGACACTTTTAGACACAGCAACAAGTTCATAGACCACATCAGGTAGGTTTTCTAGACACTTTTAGACACTGCAACAAGTTCATAGACCACATCAGGTAGGTTTTCTAGACACTTTTAGACACTGCAACAAGTTCATAGACCACATCAGGTAGGTTTTCTTGTACGCTGTGGGACCCAGACACCATCAGGTTCAGTGACAAGAGCAACAAGTTCATAGACCACATCAGGTTAGTTCTTCTAGACACTAGCAACAAGTTCATAGACCACATCAGGTTAGTCTTCTAGACACTAGCAACAAGTTCATAGACCATATCACCAGGTAGGTTTTTTTAGACACTTTTAGACACTAGTAACAAATTCATAGACACATCAGGTTAGTTTTCTAGACACTTGTAACAAATTCATAGACATACATCATGTAGGTTTTCTAGACACTTTTAGACACAGTAACAAGTTCATAGACCATGTCAAGTAAGTCTTCTAGACACTTTTAGACTCATGTAGGCCTATAAAATTAAAAATATTGAAAGAAGTTTCTAAACTTTGTTTTGCTTACTACCATCATCCCTTGTTGTAAAAGGATTGCTCACCTGGTCTCAGAGAGGCTAACTTCAACTACAATGTTGATTCCACTGTTAACAATTTTGTTAACCAGATCATTATCAATGCTGCAAATAAAAATATTAATTTGGTCCTGTATGACATTTTTTTTACAGATGACATCTCTTTAAATTTAATATAAACATTTGTTGCTACTATGATCTGTGTCTGGTAAAGCCCTTTCAGTACTGGGTTAATATGAAGGTTAAACATCACTCAGAGGAGGGGGGGGGGGGGGGGTCAAAGAAAATAGCACCAATCTACATTTTTCCATCACTTTTCATAAAAAAATATCACGTCAGTTTCTTTACCACCCCCCGCCCTCCACCAAAATAGCTACAATTATATTTTTTATATTTTTACTAAAATTAACATATTTTTTCACAATAATTAAAGAAATACATAATATATATACTGCCTCACATTTCTTTAGACCTTCCTTCCTCTACATAGCTCAAAATAGTTATTACTCTACACCCCCACACCACCAGATTTGTGATAATTTGAAGACACGTCCCCCCCATCCACACAAGCTTGTCCCACTATTGTGCTATTTGAACTAAAAAAAACTTCCAATCCACCTTTTCTAGGCTGCGTTGTCCTGGCCTCAAATCTTTTGCCCTGAGTGACGGGGAGTATTACGAGATGGTCAAGTCCAACTTTGAGAGAGCTGACCGTGTCAAAGTTGTGCGGACATGCACTAACTACACCACAAGTATTGTTGGCCTGCTGACCAACTACAATGATCTGTTGTTTAACTGATGTCCTCTTGTCCGCTGATGCTTGTTCTAACAGTTTCGTCTTGTCCACTCAGACCTGAGATATGATATGAAATCAAAATCTACATGAATTTTTGTTCATTTTAAATTTTTAACAAACATTTCTTTGGATATTTTCCATCGGATGAAACATCTGACACTCATAAATTTGAGTTTTTTTAATCTAACATATATCTATCTTTAAAATGGCATTGTGAAAATGATCTGAAGAAAAAAAATATTTTTTGTCCTATGTTTGTAATGTATATTATACATTGATGGCCAATCACTTATTTATTAAATGGTCTACAATCAAAACTTTACCTATGGAGGAGCTATTTACTTATACAATTGGAATATTTGTACAAGACTTTTGCATTTCTACAAATTTTTTAACTTTATGTAATTTATTTATTAGAAATAATCCCACCTCTCACTTGTGATACCAATTTATGTATTTAATTAGTGTCTGTAAGTTTATGTATTTAATTAACGCCTATGAGAAAATGTATTTAATAGCGTTACAACTGATGATTACTTTTATATTATTATAGTTTTCTGATAGTAACAAGCCGATGTAGTTTTTCATTAAACGCATTATTTTATTTCTCCAAGTCTTATTTTTAATTGCCACAAAGCTAATCTTAATGTTTTATCATGCCTTAAGAATATTTACAATAGTTACTGTTGAATCAGTACAAAAAGTGATACATTTTTTTTTCCGATACATGTAACATGGTTTTTGTAAAATTGTGATTGTGTAAAGTTTACATTTAGTTTAAGTTGACGCAAGTACATTTATAATAATGTTGACACATTTTAAAAATAATTTATGTGGACTCCATTTTATTTTGTGCAGAAAGGCAAAGAGTTGTGCAAAAATTATAGCTAAGTTAGGCTTGTATTAAACTAAAATATTATAATTGATGAGAAATTTGTGTACCTAACATACTTTGTGCTGGTCTAGTGAAGTATATTTTTGAACTTGACTTCCAGGAAGTCAGCAGAAAGCCATTACTTTTTAATATAGAAATTTTTTTCTAAATGAAATGTTGAAGCCAACAGTTTATACCAGTGTATCATCTAGTCAATTTTAATGATCCACATCATTGCCCGGTCTATTTTAACTCAGTAATTACACATTAATTGGAGACCAAACCAGTATTTGAAGCACGTCATTTAGTCAGTCCATTTCAGCTGTGTAATTACCCAGTGATTGGGGGCTTTATTGGAACCAGCTTGTTAATCTAGGGAGGGGGCTGTAGGAGATTAAAACCTGAATGTGACTAGACTGTGTTGCCAGCTGATTTAATGCAATGTGAGCCGGAGTGGTCACAGTGTATCCAGTCTTGTCTGGCTACTTTAATGGTATCAAATATTGATTTTCTAATGGCATTTCTCATGTTTGTTAGTACCACCACAAAGGGAGGTCAGCAGATGGGAGTCCTAAGTTAAGTTGCTGGGTTGAGTATTTCAATTAGGGGTAGTGTACCCTGAATAATGTCATTTTGGTGAAGAGAAAATATTTTGGTCGGTACTTTAAAGCAAAAATGTGGTTGGTTCTTGAGATACTTTTTTGGTTAAACAAGTTAGTCAAATATTCAATTTGAAGTTGTACTTTAATCCCAATCTGTCGTAAGGTTTCCAGTAATGTCATGGGTCGTTAGGTTACCACTAATGTCATTTTACCCAGTAAATGTCATGAGTCATTGAATTACCAGTAAATGTCATGAACTTGGAATTTTCTGGCTAGAGGGAAGTTTAAAAACTATTTTCATTTACAGTTGTTGTTTTGTTTTTACGCTACCACAAGACCCTATCTTATTTAAAAACAACAGTCATCAAAAATTAATTTTTTTTTTTTAATTAAAAACAATTTACTTGCCTGTATAAAAATAATTTTTTTAAATACTGAACTTGAACACATGAATTGTGATGATTTAAAAAACAACACATTTTTAGTAATGTTGTTCCCAATTGGTCTTCACCCCAGACATTCTTGTTAGAGTGTCTGTTGGGGTGACCTGTAGTGCAATATTTTATTCTCTGATTGTTTTTGTTAGTTTTTCCTACAACAGTGTGAAATAAACCCATTAACAGAGTTATGATGATTGTTCTTATTTTTTTATACCTGGGAAATCTCCTTGACTATTTATCGACTTTCTCTTTGTGTAGACCAGGGTTAATAAAAATGTAGAGTGTAGACTTAATGTAATCATATTTTACAATCTTTGTTTACCTGGTTAATTTTGTCTCTCCACATGACCCCTCTCATTGGTCTACACATGACCCCTCTCATTGGTCAACATCTCCACATTACCCCTCTCATTGGTCCAACATCTCCACATGACCCCTCCCATTGGTCTACACATGACCCCTCCCATTGGTCTACACATGACCCCTCTCATTGGTCCAACATCTCCACATGACCCCTCTCATTGGTCCAACATCTCCACATGACCCCTCTCATTGGTCTACACATGACCCCTCCCATTGGTCTACACATGACCCCTCCCATTGGTCTACACATGACCCCTCCCATTGGTCTTCACATGACCCCTCCCATTGGTCTCCATATGACCCTTCCCATTGGTCTCCACATGACCCCTCCCATTGGTCTCCACATGACCCCTCCCATTGGTCTTCACATGACCCCTCCCATTGGTCTCCACATGACCCCTCCCATTGGTCTACACACATGACCCCTCTCATTGGTCTACATCTCCACATGACCCCTCTCATTGGTCTACATCTCCACATGACCCCTCTCATTGGTCCAACATCTCCACATGACCCCTCTCATTGGTCCAACATCTCCACATGACCCCTCTCATTGGTCTCCACATGACCCCTCTCATTGGTCTACATCTCCACATGACCCCTCTCATTGGTCCAACATCTCCACATGACCCCTCTCATTGGTCCAACATCTCCACATGACCCCTCTCATTGGTCCAACATCTCCACATGACCCCTCTCATTGGTCTCCACATGACCCCTCTCATTGGTCTCCACATGACCCCTCTCATTGGTCTCCACATGACCCCTCTCATTGGTCTACATCTCCACATGACCCCTCTCTATGTTCCCCCCTCATGACCCCTCTCAGTATGAAACTCCCTGTCCTGTTTATTACATAACCAGGTCCTGGATTACACAATAAAAAAAAATTCATCTCGTCAAAAAATGCCTCGCTCCAATTACTCCCGGACAATCTCCATCGGATTATTCCAGCCACCGGAAGTTGGGCCCAGTTCATCCCCGGAACACCTGCGGACATCATTAGACGTGATGGCGGCCTAAACAGGACACAAATTTGATTTTTTTCTCCCTTCTCCGAGAAAGATTCTCTGTGACTCAATGTGTAAATACTTGAGCTACATGCTGGCACATAGGAAGAATAAAACAACAACACACCGACCTAGGTACTGGACAGAATTCCCAAAAAAAAAAAAAAACTAGAGCAAAATTTTTTACTGCATATTATGCAAACTTACACATTTTCTTTTTCAAATAGCGTTTACTTGTTTTTATGCAAACTTACACTTAACGTTTTCTCTTCTTCAAATAGCATTTACTTTTTTTTATATTCGACGTACAAAAATACTCCTGACATATTTATTTACCCCCCTCCGTTCCACCCCTTTCTTCACCGCTACAATTCACTCCAAATTTCTTCAACGAATTCATACACATTCTACATCTGCACGAGCAGGCATAAATCTCACGCCCATTCATTTCCGCCATTGATTCTGTGCGCATGCGCATTTGAACTTCCCTCTTGGCATTTTTGCTGGTTTTATTCCCTGCATGGGATGTTAGCTGTTTGCAGGGAAAAGTCTACAGCATTAGACGCACTAAAAAAATACAAGAGAAAAATAAATATAGAGGCTGGGAAAAAAAACAATTACAATCGTTAAGTGGAGATTGTAGAACTTCATGTTGACAGGGCGTCTTAGCTAGGGAAGTTTAACTAGACATCACTAGAAAAGTGAACTTGGGCAACTTTAACGGCGAAAATAAATTAGCCTACGGATAAACAATAAAAAAAAAATAGCCCATTATTTAACAAGTTGCCAGATCAAACTAAAGTTTGTCATTGATCTCCTTATACAACATTGTTTTAATTTTTTTTTTTACTTATGATGCTTTAATAAAGAGATGTATGCTTTTAACGAAAGGATACAGCTGAAATAAGCAATTAGGTTATTGATATTGCTTGGATTAGGTTTATGTATGATTATAGTTTAGTATGTCGAAACGCTGTTGCAGATAGTTGCAATTTGATTTTGCAGAGACGGCTTCAGGCTTCTACTTGTGGGTGAGTCGACGTTCGTTTAAATAAAATATCTTGTTTTTACGTGGTCTATGCTCTCAGAGGACATTCACGATTCGTTTAAATAAAACATCTTCCCACACTTCTGTGTAACCACAAGCTTTTCTATTAAGTTTTACATTGGCGACATTTTAAAAACATTTTCCCAGAGGCAATAAAAAAAACAACAACAATAAAAAAACAACATCCCCATCTTTTGGCTTCTTTTTGTTGTACCTGGCTTGTTCTGGCAAGTGTTTGATATAACCGGTGATCGAGAGAATTCCAAGACAAAGACAATTTCAAGTTCCAAGACAAAGACAGTCTCACTATTTCAAGACAAAGACAGTCTCACGATTTTAAGACAAAGACAGTCTCAATATTCCAAGACAAAGATAGTCTCACGATTTTAAGACAAAGACAGTCTCACGATTCCAAGACAGTGAAGATTCCAAAACAAAGACAGCCTTAAGTTCGAAAACAAAAACATTCTGAAGATTCCAAGACAAAGACATTATCAAGTTCCTAGACAAAGACAGTCTCAATATTCCTAGACAAAGACAGTCTCAATATTCCAAGACAAAGACAGTCTCAATATTCCTAGACAAAGACAGTCTCAATATTCCAAGACAAAGACATTATCAAGTTCCTAGACAAAGACAGTCTCAATATTCCAAGACAAAGACATTATCAAGTTCCTAGACAAAGACAGTCTCAATATTCCAAGACAAAGACAGTGACACACACCGGAAGTGTCTGCAGAGCTTCAATAAAAAAATGGCAGCTGACAAATGAATGCGAAAGGTTTCATGAATTGGTTTCTATCGCATAAACTCTTTTCGAATTGATTTTTTTTTAGAGTGCTTTAGAGTAAAGAATCGCTGTCAAAACAGGGAATCGCTAAAAATAACACAATCATAGACCAACATGGAGTGAAAAAAAAAAGCTTTTCGTTTAATTTATCGTTCATTTAAAATTATAAAATTGAGATCAATTAGTTTTTAACCTCATCAGCTTGAAACAAACGAGGTTATGTTTTATAAGTAACACTTTTAGCTTCAAGCAATAGAGACAGTTTACAGAACAGTTCTGTTGCGTAGGCTTTACTGTCGCTGTTTTTATTTCATGACAGGCAGGGAGAGGGGGGAGGGGGGTTAGTCTAATCCCTGCTGGAGTGGATTAGGATTACGTCATGAGTAATTAACTTTGTAGCAGTGCATCCCCCACAGGGTGGTGTATTTACGGAGATTCCCCCAGACCCAGCGGGGAGACATAAATAAAGCCGACCAGAGGAAAACAAAACAATGAATCAGTTGTGTTGACAAAACTCGCGCACTTTTCTGTGGGCGCCGTGTGGAGGGGGGGGGGGGGGGGGGGGGGTTGGGAGACATCGTTAGCAGGTGAAGTCAACACGTAGGATAGGTGTGAAGATGAGGACATCATAAGCATGTTTATCATAATTATTAAGTTATCTAATAAAATGTAACAGGACGAAAAAAAAATTAATATATAAAAAATAAATTTAAATAATTGACATCTTTTAAAATATCACAATGTATATTATTTTTTTTTATTTTGCTTTTAAAAACTTTAAAATAAAGTTTTCCGTTGAAATAATGAACAATGTCCATTTTATAGACTTAAAAAATTTACTTTGATTTGAATTTAGCCCCTAGGCTGTGAGATTCGTTGTCTTTTACAGACGTCGACAGTTCTTCATTTTGCCTAAGCGTTTGTTTTACATATATTCACCAAGAAAATCTTTTGAGCCAAAAGTTTTACCTCGATGTGGGGAAAAAAGTTCTTGTAAAATAGTTTCCAATTTGTAAAGAAATTAACATGAAATCGACACTGACAAATTTATACTGATACCGTGTTGTAATTTTAACTAACCTATTAACATTTGAGTTACACAATTTCTCATCAGAAGTACATAATTTCTCATCAGAAGTACACAATTTCTTACCAAAAGTACACAATTTCTCATCAGAAGTACACATTTCTCTTCAGAAGTACACAATTTCTCACCAGAATTAAAAAGTACACAATTTCTCATCCGAAGTACACAATTTTGATCAAACACCTTTTCATAAAACATAAATATTCTTTAGATGCACACTGTTTCTCTTTAGAAGGACGCACTTTATCTCTGATACTGGCAGGAATGTTGATATATGTGTTGATATTGGCAGGAATGTTGATATAAGTGTTGATACTGGCAGGAATGTTGATATAAGTGCTGATACAGGCAGGAATATTGATACAGGTGCTGATACTGGCAGGTATGTTGATACAGGAGCTGATACTGGCAGGAATGTTGATACTGGCAGGAATGTTGATACTGGCAGGTATGTTGTATATAAGTGCTGATACTTGCAGGTATGTTGATACAGGTGTTGATACTGGCAGGAATGTTGTATATAAGTGCTGATACAGGCAGGTATGTTGATACAGGTGTTGATACTGGCAGGAATGTTGTATATAAGTGCTGATACTTGCAGGTATGTTGATACAGGTGCTGATACTGGCAGGAATGTTGTATATAAGTGCTGATACAGGCAGGTATGTTGATACAGGTGTTGATACTGGCAGGAATGTTGTATATAAGTGCTGATACAGGCAGGTATGTTGATACAGGTGTTGATACTGGCAGGAATGTTGATACAGGTGTTGATACTGGCAGGAATGTTGATACTGGCAGGAATGTTGATACTGGCAGGAATGTTGTATATAAGTGCTGATACAGGCAGGTATGTTGATACAGTTGTTGATACTGGCAGGAATGTTGATACAGGTGTTGATACTGGCAGGAATGTTGATACTGGCAGGAATGTTGATACTGGCAGGAATGTTGTATATAAGTGCTGATACAGGCAGGTATGTTGATACAGGTGCTGATACTGGCAGGAATGTTGTATATAAGTGCTGATACTGGCAGGTATGTTGATACAGGTGTTGATACTGGCAGGAAGTAGGCTGGGGTCTATAAAGATTCTGACCTGAATTAAAAGTACTAATTACATTCAGATCATTCGATTTTTTTAACTTTTTTATTTTTACATTTGATTGAACAAAAAAAAGTTTCCCATTCCGGATGATTGAATAAATAGTTGGTACATGAAGACCTATTTAGGGGAAAAAAGAAAATGATTTAATGTTGTATTTTACCTGCCCTGTCCAATATCATTACACATTCTCTTATCAGACTATTATATCTTCTGGCATTAAGTCTCAATATTTTCTTCAATGTTTACTTAAAGCCAAAAAACAAATCCAATTTTTCTCGATTAGGGGATATCAGTTAATATCAGTATCAAATAAGTAAAAGAATTGCTAAAACTTGTTAAAATATTTACCTAATTTATTGTGTATTTCTGTTGACATATTTAGCTACAATTCAATAAGTTAAATATTGAACATAATGCATATCAGCTGCACAAAAAGGCAAATTGATTCTGCGTCAATATAGAAACTCATAAAGATAAATTTTTACTATCTGGTATGTAGCAGGATAGCAGAGATGACTGGGTATTGGCTTACTAGGTCTAGTACTTCTCAGTGGTCTAGGTTCGAATCCTAATGGGGAACATAATACATACATGTTGGGGTTTAATATAATGATTGGATTGGGTTAGGGTTGTATTTAAATGTAGGTGGTTATAAGGGTTGTCAGTGCAGGGGGGTTGCCAGTGCAGGGGGGTTGCCAGTGCAGGGGGGTTGCCAGTGCAGGGGGGTTGCCAGTGCAGGTGGGTTGCCAGTGCAGGGGGGTTGCCAGTGCAGGGGGGTTGCCAGTGCAGGGGGGTTGCCAGTGCAGGGGAGTTGCCAGTGCAGGGGGGTTGCCAGTGCAGGGGGGTTGCCAGTGCAGGGGGGTTGCCAGTGCAGGGGGGTTGCCAGTGCAGGGGGGTTGCCAGTGCAGGGGGGTTGCCAGTGCAGGGGGGTTGCCAGTGCAGGGGGGTTGCCAGTGCAGGGGGGTTGCCAGTGCAGGGGGGTTGCCAGTGCAGGGGGGTTGCCAGTGCAGGGGGGTTGCCAGTGCAGGGGGGTTGCCAGTGCAGGGGGGTTGCCAGTGCAGGGGGGTTGCCAGTGCAGGGGGGTTGCCAGTGCAGGGGGGTTGCCAGTGCAGGGGGGTTGCCAGTGCAGGGGGGTTGCCAGTGCAGGGGGGTTGCCAGTGCAGGGGGGTTGCCAGTGCAGGGGGGTTGCCAGTGCAGGGGGGTTGCCAGTGCAGGGGGGTTGCCAGTGCAGGGGGGTTGCCAGTGCAGGGGGGTTGCCAGTGCAGGGGGGTTGCCAGTGCAGGGGGGTTGCCAGTGCAGGGGGGTTGCCAGTGCAGGGGGGTTGCCAGTGCAGGGGGGTTGCCAGTGCAGGGGGGTTGCCAGTGCAGGGGGGTTGCCAGTGCAGGGGGGTTGCCAGTGCAGGGGGGTTGCCAGTGCAGGGGGGTTGCCAGTGCAGGGGGGTTGCCAGTGCAGGGGGGTTGCCAGTGCAGGGGGGTTGCCAGTGCAGGGGGGTTGCCAGTGCAGGGGGGTTGCCAGTGCAGGGGGGTTGCCAGTGCAGGGGGGTTGCCAGTGCAGGGGGTTTGCAGTGCAGTTTTTTACTCCAACATCTCGACCAGTTTAAGCAGTCCAGGCGTCCATACTTGGTTATTTTTACTTTCTCGTATATACGTAGTATAGAGAAAGTATTGTAATCGTGCAAAAAAAAAAAAATCGAGATTTTTACAAATCTCGACGTTTTACACCTCACTGATACGGAAAAACATAATTTTGCAATCTTGTCCGTATGTCTGTGTGTGTGTGTGTCTGTGTGTCTGTCCGTGTGTAAACACGATAACTTGAGTACCGTTACAGCTAGGTTGATAAAATTTCATATATAAGTATTTTATCAAAATCGTAGATCCGTATCAACTTTTGAGCGATTTCCGATAACCGGAAGTGGTACTTTTCCTACTTTGAATTTTTCAAAAGCCTATAACTTGAGTACTATTTCAGATAGATAAATGAAATTTCACATGTAAGTAAAAGATCTAATTCTCTACCTTCTGTTAAATTTTGAGTAATTTCCGTTGACTGGAAGTAGTAATTTACGCTACTTCCGATTTCTCAAAAAACTAATGTAAATTTTTAAAGTACTAATAATATTGCGCACTATTATACGCGTTTTTATTCGGCGTTTGCTTGGTGCGCAATGTTTTTTTTATGAGATTCTATTCTATTTTTAAAAGTTTAAGTATTTAAAATGGATTAAAAATCATAACTATATCCCCAGTTACCATCCCCTGTTGTTTTATATAAGAATATTCGAGAAAGTTTAGGGGAGATCACTACCGGTTTATTTATTACATTCTACGCTTGCCTTGTCGGCTGTCAAACGGAATCCGGTGCTTAATATCTCTGGAAATTTCCCGTCATTTTTTTAACCCCCACGTAGAGACGAGTGGATCTAATATGTCCATTTTCGTAATCCATCAGCTGGAGAGCTCTACTAGAAAGACTCAATGACTCAATGACTCAATGACTCAATGCAACTTCAGGAAGTGGGCTGATAAATTGGGGCCATGTGAAGCCAGAGAACATTTACATTCACATACATACACAAATACATAATAAATTAGTATGCATGTCTATTTATACAACATTCGCACATAGACGGAAGTGATGTTAATCTTTTAGATATTTCTGGAAACCCTTCAGTATTTTTCCGGACCAAGAAAATGTGATATTAAAGCGATGTGGTTATTACTTTCACAGTTCCAATATCTCAGTCGCAGAATATTACATTATGACCGGTGGAAAAACAACAAATTATATCCTCCCCCCTCCCCCAGTACAAGTAGTTCGTGCGTACAACATCTGCCACTCACACAGAGAGACTAATGACCACGCTTGTTGCGGGTGCAACATTTGTCCAGAACAAGTTTGTGACACAAGTTATGGAGCGACTAATTAGCACGCTTGTTGTGCGCAGTTTCTATCTCAGAAATTTTTCTCCGTAGCTGCACTTCCGTTGAGGGGGAGAGGGGGGGGGGGGGGTGTTTAGAACAGTGGTTACATTCTCCAAATAAATTGTCTTATTTTTTTAAAATTTCGTCCGCGGGGGCGACAGCTACAGTAAACCCCGCCCCGAAAATATGCCTGAGAGAAACTCTGCTGTCGGGGCTGATATATTTTGCCCAATACATGTTGGCGGCACAAATTTAAAAAAAAACAACTACTGATGTTACAGTAGTTTAACCCGTTACTTGTAGGGGATTGAAGCCCTCATAACTTCCTGGAGTTATTCAAGTTATATTTTGGAATCGTTTAAGGCACCTTAAATGTTCCTGAACTATCTTCTAGCATCTAGACAAAATTTCTAAAACCCCCATGAAGATATTTCTATAGTGCGTACAAACTAGCAGAGACGTTCTCGTAATTCCCTCTCTTAGTTATAGGATAAAAAGTACCACGAACTTGCTGTGGATGTTCCTGAAACCTTGACACAAAACTTGCAACAAAATCGCTAAAAAGTTTTCGTGTAGTTCCATCTCTTTGTATTGGTTCGGATACCACCTGGATAAAACGACTGTCATTTCTAGAACTATGTTCTGTACCTGTGTCTACCTTTGCCATTGTAATAATAAATTATGTATTGATTGCTATTTCACTAAAATTGCCTGCTTGTAACCCCTCTTCTTATTTTGGAACACAACCGGCTGCTATTTAACAGTGTAACCTACAACTTCCATCTATCAGACACATGATGTTGCGACCAGAATTCTAATGGGTTTATTAATTTTTTAATTAAATTCCAAATCTTAGAAACCAAGATCCTCGTCACATTCTTTACGCTACAAAAGTTGACACCAAGAAAGGTTTTGTTTTAAATCATCTTTTCCTTCAGTACCCAGCAAACATATTTTATGTTTTTATTAATATCCATTAATTAAAAATAAAAATTAAGTTCCACCAACTGACTGATGTTCCTCTAAGCACGTTGTATACACTTACAGAACAAACTTAATTTTATCCCTAAGCCTTGGGAACACCAATCTTAAATACTTTCCAAAAATATTCCTCTAAAATCGTATTAAATGAGGGACATTCCTATTACCAGCCTGAGATTTTCTTAAGCCATACGTGTCTTAAATTCTTAAATCGCAGCACTAACACCCGAACGAAATGAAATTTCTATAGGAAATTTATACTTTTAACAGTGTCCGCCCCCCCCCCGAAGAAAGTCTACCGCCCCCCCTCCCCCCCCCCCCCCGAAAATTTCAAGTGCCACGCCCGGAGAAAAAAGTCTGGAAGAAACACTGACTAACACGTGATGGTCAAGCGGTTCGACCATCTAGTGAGCTTGTCTTTTCATCCCTTGCTTATGGAGGACAAAAGTTCCTGTACATCTGTACGTCTCTGTGTCCGCCACTTCTATAAATAACTATCCTTCTTGTAGTACACCTGCCGGTATGTAATAAACACGTGACCAATTCCACGCATCTAACGTCTTCAAGCACTTTTTCAAGCAGAGAAAAAATATATTAGGAGGCTTGGAACTACAACGTGAGAGTTTTCTACTAGATCTATCACTTCACAGACAGACAAAAAGTGGTCGAATAAAAGAGGAATAGCTCGTGACCTTTGACTCTAATCTCACATGACATTTATTTCTATTTATAGCCCACGAGATTTGATTTCGGTGCGGGATCATTTTTTTGCATCAAGTTTAACACCCGCTTCTTGTTTCGTTTTATTGAACGTATTCTTTGGTTCCTAGAAAACTCAGAGAGAGACGTGTGGGGGGGGGGGGGGGGGGAGACAGAGAGAGGGCGAGATCAGTGGAGAGAGAGACAGGGAGGTTGAGAGATAGGGAGAGAGAGAGAGAGAGCAGGAGGAAGGGGGAAAGAGAGACACAGTTTGAAGATAGTTTTGGAATTGAAGAAAGAATAATTAAAAAAAACCCATGATTATAAATAGTTTTAGACTTTTTCAAAATAAAATATTTGAAGATGTTTAAAAGAAGTTGCCATGAGGCAGATTTCTCATTGCAATAATTTACAAAAGAACAAAAGCTAAAATGTAATACGCAGGACTTGAAATAGTGTTCACACCAGTCGCTAATGAGTCGAACAGGCCATTTTTTGAGTGTCTTGCCTAAATTAGGCCAACGGGCCATCTTGTGAATGTCTTGTCTAAATTAGGCCAACAGGCCATCTTGTGAATATCTCCACTGTATAGGCCAGAGGCCATCTTGGGAATATCTCTAGACCAACAGACCATCTCGTGAAGTCCCGTCCCCTTCCTATAAATTAGACCAACCGGCCACCTTGTGAATGTCCTCCCAAAATGAGGCCAGTGTGCCATCTTGTAAATCTCCAGATACAACAGTCACGGACCAAATCTACATACGTGTGTAAGTCTGATTGGACAAGGCCGTCCCGAATGACGTCAGATACCCTTTGTCTCGCTCCCAAAAACTGAGGCTACTATTTACCCAAAAACTGAGGCTACTATTTACCCAAAAACTGAGGCTACTATTTACCCAAAAACTGAGGCTACTATTTACCCAAAAACTGAGGCTACTATTTACCCAAAAACTGAGGCTACTATTTACCCAAAAACTGAGGCTACTATTTACCCAAAAACTGAGGCTACTATTTACCCAAAAACTGAGGCTACTATTTACCCAAAAACTGAGGCTACTATTTACCCAAAAACTGAGGCTACTATTTACCTAAAAACTGAGGCTACTATTTACCCAAAAACTGAGGCTACTATTTACCCAAAAACTGAGGCTACTATTTACCCAAAAACTGAGGCTACTATTTACCCAAAAACTGAGGCTACTATTTACCTAAAAACTGAGGCTACTATTTACCCAAAAACTGAGGCTACTATTTACCCAAAAACTGAGGCTACTATTTACCCCGTACTGTCTGACGTCTCCAGGGAAACGGCCTTCAAGGACTGGGGCCATTCAGATCAAACTTTCGTTATTGATGTTGAACTAAACAGATAGACACTCCCAACCCCGGCCCCTCCCCCCACAATCCACTAGGGAGCGGCTCAGAGCAGCATGATAACAATGGACGAAGTTGAACTGTGAATTGATTTGCTTTGTTTTCTGTGTCAAACTGAAGGTTAGCGCGGTAGATTTGTTGTTATGGCTGCAGTGTTAGCTGCAGCTAAATAACAACAACACGACTAATCTAATGACTTGCAACAATCTACGACAAAACTGAAGACTTGCAACATCCCATCAACCACAGTACTATGGTGGAGGCGTGCAACAACCCAACAACCACTTGATAACAATTGACTTACAACAACCCAACTACCACAGTACCCAACTGAAGTCGTACAACAACCACACAACTGAACTATTGACCTACAACAACCACACAACTGAACTATTGACCTACAACAACCACACAACTGAACGATTGACCTACAACAACCACACAACTGAACTATTGACCTACAACAACCACACAACTGAACTATTGACCTACAACAACCACACAACTGAACTATTGACCTACAACAACCACACAACTGAACTATTGACCTACAACAACCACACAACTGAACTATTGACCTACAACAACCACACAACTTAACTATTGACTTGCAACAACCCAACAACTAAACTAGTTCCCTGACTTAGTTGAAGACGTGAACCCTCCCTGCACCAGCAAAATTGACTGTAAAAAAAAAACAAAAAAAAAAAACTCCGTTGTGAAATCCGTTCAGATATTTTTAAGGCAACACCGAATTCCGGCTTTTGTTTTCAAACGTTACGCGGCTGATCTTAATCCAGCTAATCCTAGGATTTATTTCTCCGTCCAAAAAACAGTTTTAAAAAAACAGATTTTCTTCCTTGTTGTCTGGATTTGGCCGCGTATTTTCTTTCGGTGAGTTTTTTCTCTATCGTCGGGTTATGTTTTTAAATATTCCATTTTATATAGCAGTGAATGTCTTAGGTTTGATGCCAAATTCGTCTCTTAATAAATATTTTAAGTCTGAAGATAAAAGTATTAATGTTTTTGTTAGTTCTACACGTATTTCCACCTCCCCTTACAAAAACAAACAACTCCAATTTGTTAGGAGAGTTATGTGCCCCGAATTAAGTTACTAGAGTTATGACCCTTGAAAAAATGAAGAGCTTGTCCAACGTTTTTTTTTTAATATAGCTGGCCAACTGTTTCTTGATAAAGCTAGTCAAGTGTTTCTTGATATAGCTGATCAAATTGTTTTTGATATAACTGGCCAACTGGTCCTTGATACATCTAGTCAAACATAGTTCAATAGCTGGCCAACGTAAACGATCTTTATCAAGACGCCGCCTAGAGCTAAGTTTGTGTCGAAACTTTCTAATTGTGTCTGGCATCAAAAAGAAACCAATTTCTTCTAGAAATACAAAGATACATCTATTGTCTTGGTTACTCTGTAGACCGCGATATGGCCATAGATTTCTTTCCTCAACTTTACAGACATATGTATGGTGAAATTTGTGATGTAACAGGGGGTGTAATTTACTCATGTAATTACAAATGTAAAACAGTGCGGAGTGGGTGGTGGTAAAGGAGTGGGGGCGTGGAAGGTTATTCATATTCTAATATACATACATACATATATACATACATACATACATACATACATACATACATACATATATATATATATACATATATATATATATATATATATATATATATATATATATATATATATATATGTATGTATGTATGTATTACGGTAAACGTATGTGAGACCGTCCCCTTCAAGTGTGCATACGGCACATACAGTGTGAGAAGTTTGAGCAGAACTTGTTGGCCAAGGTGCCTCACAACCTGTCACAAGTGTTATTTTCTAGGGTCACTGTACTGAACGTATTGAGGTTACCGTCAAAACGACCCGTGACAAAATGACCCTGTCAATATATCCCCGTCAAAAAGGCCCTGACATATTAGCTCCCGTCAAATGGGCTCCTGTCATTTACAGAGACGTAGCTAAGGGAGGGCGGGGAGGGCGGCCGCCCCGGGCGCCGACCCTAGGGGGGCGCCAAAAGGGGTAGAAAAAATAAATTAAAAGCACATTTTAAGCTGCAGTTTTGAATTATAAACAAAGTAAAGAAATATAACCACTGAGAGCCTTTGCATACTGGTTTAACTGTTTTCTACCTTGATTGTGTAACTGTAAAACATATCTTTAAGAAACAGTGACCGGAAAAACCGCTTTCCAGCTTTCGTAGATGGGGAGGGGGTGGGGCGCTTTTTCGAAGACTAAAATCGGAAAAATTCACACCGGATTAAGGAATAAATAAACGATACCACTCAGAAAAGAAACCCATTGAACTAAAGCGTATTTTACGATTGTGTAACATAAAAATGAGTTAGTGACGTTTAAAATCCGCTCTACCACTTTTGTCCAAGATGTCGGGGCGCTTTTTCACTAACAAAAACCGCAGGATTTGTACAGGATCGGTGACTAGAAAACTCTTTTAACACTTAGAAAAGAAATAAATTGTATTAAAACTTAATGTACGATTTCACTACCCAGATTTGCTAAGTAATAACGCGACAAGTTCTTTGTACGATTCTTACGATTCTCTCAACTTGATCGTGATAGATCAGATACTTTTACTTGATTGCAATACATCTTGCCTGGATCACTGCATTAAAGAGAAATTAACGGATTCTTGTACCACTATCCGATCAGTAAAATAGCAGACTGTCGGAGCGGGTGGATGGGAAGCGTCACTTTTTGCCAAAATTTTAAGAGAGAAGAAAATTAGTATATTGTACTGATTATTACTAATATTACTTTGTTCAACCTAACTGATAATTCAAAATGGCAATATTGGCCTACTATTATCGAAATTGTTCTAAAGACACGACCAAAAGTAGACCAAATAAAGTTTGCACCTCCTACAAAATACACTATACAGTGGTTCTTAACTTTTTGGAGTACCGAACCCCATCAGTTTCATATGCGCAATCACTGAACCCTCCTTAATAGTTGTATCGTCCACAATGACAAAATCCGATCGTGAATCCTATGAGTTGGGTGTGTGTCTTAACCTCTGAACTACCGAACCTCTCGGGTTCGATGGAGCCCACTGTTCTAAGCTCTTTTGATTTTCTACTTTTTATTCGTTTCGGCATCTTAAGGGGAATTTAATTGGCGTCCAGTGATGTTTTAGGGAACGACAATCAGCGTAATTGTTAATTTTTTTCCAGACTGTCGCACACACAAACACACACGCATATATATATATATATATATATATATATATATATATATATATATATATATATATATATATATATATATATATATATATATATATATATATATATGGGGGGCGCCAGACTAATTCTTCGCCCCGGGCGCCGGGAGGGGTCGCTACGCCTCTGGTCATTTAGGCTCCTATTTGTCGAATGACGAAGTCCATTTGTTGATGGCCCTTTTGTCGGGGTCGTTTCGTCGGGGCTGTTTTGTCATTGGCCGTTTTGACGCCGCACGCACTATTTACACGACAGACAACCACTCACACGTTCTATTTGTACGGACACTGTACTAAACAATGTACAGTATTCAATGTGACACAAAAAAATTCACAACAGCAACAATACCTACGTAAAAAAAGTAAACAATATTTTAAAACTGGTACTTTTATTTTAATGCTTGATTAACATACAGCAAGATAAATCTACATACAATTTTTACATAACGGACTTAGCAGCAAGATAATTAATCTACAGTAATTTTCACAGAACAAACTTAACATTAAAACAAGGCTTTACCGACTGACGTAAAACTACGTCTATAGCATTATAATCATGTTACATGGAAAAGAAAACACATTTTTAAATTAATTTTTTATCCAATCAAATAAAGAAAAAATTGAAAAAAATATTTTTTACAGGCTTAATTAATTTAATACATCTTCATACACCTGACATAGACGCCATAGATCCTGGCTGTAAGATGTCCTTGTGAAATCTAATCACAGCCGTCAGCAATTTCTTCATTCAATATTAATGGCAAAGATTAATTCATCTAAACCAGGGGTCTCCAAACTTTTCAGCCCGAGGGCCGCATTAACTATCAAATATCAGTTCGGGGGCCAGAGTCTCTTTGGGGTGGCGGTGTCCCCGTCCCCCCCCCCCCCCCAGCGAATTATAATTTATATAGAAATATATACATATTTTAAATTCACCCACAGGAGAACAAGTCTGAAAGAAACATTGTTGGGGGCCGACAACACACTCGAGGTCCAAGTTTGTTCACCTTGGGCAAACACAAAAACCCACTCGCCATTTTTTGAACTTGTCTCTAAGGAAGTCCTTTGCTTGCAATTCAATGACCTCCATCTGCAGTTCATCAGGGCAACTGGCCACATTTGTTTCAAATGGGTTTTGAAACAGTCCCACTTCTTCTTCCTGTGAATCCAAGTCAGAAAACCGCTACTGAAGCTGCAGCTGGAGGTCTTTGATGATCTCGCATGCAAATGATGTAAGGAACTCAGCTATTGCTTCAGTCATGAAGACATTGCACTGCTGAAAGTGCGTCAAGTTGTTGCCATGTACTTGTTCCAAAAACATGCTATCCAGCTACTCATACATTGCAATTGAAAAATTGCAAAACTTGTAAGCAGTTTTCACTATTTGAGTCACAATGTTTTCATCAATGTCTGCAACGCGGAGGGCATTGGTATTTGCACCCAAAGCTACATTTTCAAATTGGTTTGTATTTTCTGGGCAAAGTTTCTCAGCCACTTCTAACAAACATTTTTTTTTCTGTAAACAAAAAGATCTCCGCGGGCCGCATGAGAGGACCTCGCGGGCCGCATCCGGCCCGCGGGCCGTAGTTTGGAGACCCCTGATCTAAACCATAAAACACGGAACAAAAATGTATTCAAAAAACGTAAGAACGAATAAAGATTTGTTTAAATTAAAACGTAACGACGAATAAAGATGTTTTTAAAAATGTAGCGATGAACAAACATGTATTTAAAACGTAAGAACGAACACAAATGTATTTAAAAACGTAAGAACGAACACAAATTTATTTAAAAAAAAAACAAACGAACAAAGATTTATTCAACAAAGATTGATTTTATGAAAAGAGCAATGACTGACTGAACAAAAATACTGACTTTTAAAGAATGACTCGACGGCGCACTAATTTTTCAGCTGCTAATTTTTCCGACGAAACTTTTTGGGCAAAAGTTGATTGGCCAGATACAACAATCTAGATTAAAGCTAGTGCTAAAAAAAAAGCCAAATTTTTCCTGCAATTTTTATTTTTATCAGAAATATTTTATAAAATTAGTTTTTTACTGAACCGAAACATTAAATTACATAAAAAAGTAAAACAAAGATTAATTTCATAAACTTAAAAAAGGGGGGAAATTATTTATGTAATAAATTGGAAAAATTTAGACAATTTAAAATGTATAAAAGCAATTACTTAATAGACAAGAATGGCTTTAGACTAGAGACGTTCAATTGAGCGTATTTTAGTTTTTAATGTAAACAGTAGAATGGTCAACAACCTTTAGTCGAAATCAGCTCTAAACCACAGCACTAACTGCGGGGTAGCAGGGGAAGATAACTCCTGTAGCCAACTTTGGGCAGACATAAACACGCTAGGGTGGACATTAATCAAGGGAGGAAACTGAGTTTCGTCCGCCCAACCCGAGTTGTCTACACTGGCCTCGTTAGTTAACTAACCTAGAGGGAGATGGTCTCCGAATTGAGGGTTAGTTTTGGTCCATCTATCTCTGTCTAGCACGATGTACGTCAAGCAAACGTCCGTCTATCAGTCAGTCTAACCTTGTGTCCGTCAGTCTAATTTTCTATCCGTCAGTATATCCGTCAGTCTAACCTTGTGTCCGTCTATCCGTCAGTCTAACATTATGTCAGTCTATCCGTCAGTCTAACCTTGTGTCCGTCTATACGTCAGTCTAACCTTGTGTCCGTCTATCCGTCAGTCTAACATTATGTCCGTTTATCCTTCAGTCTAACCTTGTGTCTGTCTATCCGTCAGTCTAACATTATGTCAGTCTATCCGTCAGTTTAACATTATGTCAGTCTATCCGTCAGTCTAACCTTGTGTCCGTCTATCCGTCAGTCTAACCTTGTGTCCGCCTATCCGTCAGTCTAACCTTGTGTCCGTCTATCCGTCAGTCTAACCTTGTGTCCGTCTATCCGTCAGTCTAACCTGTCTGTCTATCCGTCAGTCTAACCTTGTGTCCGTCTATCCGTCAGTCTAACCTGTCTGTCTATCCGTCGGTCTAACCTGTCTGTCTATCCGTCAGTCTGACCTTCTGTCAGCCTATCCGTCAGCCAATCCAACCATCCATCAATTCATCCAACACATTCATTTGGTTTTTGTCAAACAATTATTATGTCTGTATATATGTCTGTCGCTTATGTCGGTTTGTCCCACCCCAATCCCACAGCACAATTCTGTCTATGCCTCTGCTTTGTGTGCACAGAATAATCAACTTATTCAAATAATCAAATTACGATCGGTTGGCATCAATTATCAAGTTCTACAAAGCGCATTAAAACGAGAAATGGTGAACAAACATCAGTTATATTATAAAGTTGATAATTTCCTTTGTGCTTTACTTGATCAAATATTGTGTTGAAATATTCGTTGAGCGTTTAACGATTGTCTGGGTTTAAATTTTAAAAACGTTTAACAGTTAAAAGAAAGTAGAAATTCAAGTCGGAAATGACGTCACGATCTCAGGGGTTTCCGTATATTGTAGCCATGTGTGACTGAGTGTGTGTGTGTGGGGGGGGGGGGGAGTCTGTATGTCGAAAGTATGGGTGACTACGTGAGGGTGTTAAAAATATTATTTAGCATGTGTGTTTTAAAACACAAAAAAAAAACATGTACTAGAATTATAGTTATTTTAGCAGTTGGGAGGTTAGAAGATTTACTTTTGTGAGGTGATTTAGTGAGAAGTATTTGTCGTTCAGTAACGCCGAGTGACGCTAGACTAGAGTAAAAGGGGAGAGGGGCTAAAGTTGCGACAAGCCTCACTCTGGTACGCAATTAGTAAATAACACCGGAGTCTTGTATTTATATAAAAATATTTTAAACACAATAATAATATCCAATTTATTTATCAGCGTAATAAGCAAGACAACGTTGCGATCAAGTTGACATATTTCTCGTCATTAGGTTGAAGAGAGCGTCCACAGAGAGACATCAGAGACACATCAGTGACACGTCAGTGACACATTAGTGACACATCAGAGAAACATCAGAGGCACATCAGAGACACATCAGAGACGCACCAGAGAAACACCAGAGACACGCCAGAGACACATCAGACACACCAGAGACACATCAGAGACACATCAGAGACACATCTATCTGAGCAGATTCTAATGCTGAAGATGTTACTGGCGTGCTTTACGTACTCACAGTTTACATACATTTGAAATCAAGATGATTTTTAAGGCAAGCACAAAGCAAGATGGCTGCTTATAAACTAGACAATTTATATCGATGCAAAACATTTCTTTTTAAATTTTAATGTTTCACAAATTTGCACAAATGTTGGAATTAAAATTTTAGGGATTAGTCTTTTTTTTTAAACAGAAAAAAGTAAATATTGTTAATCGCCAAGACAAAATTATCTTGTAAATCTATTGTTTGGCTCCAGGTTTAAAACTTTGTCTGGCCACCATATATTTTTTCTGGCAAAACCAGATAAAATTTCGGTTATTTGGCCAAGAAGTTAAATGAGCTTTTATCGCCAAGATTATCATCAATTTGTCTGAAGACAGTCAAGAGTTTTTCTGGCTAACTGGTAAAATTTGTCTAAGTACATGATTAACATTTTTTTTTTACAAGAGATCTTCATGTAACGACTATAAAAGCAATTACTAATAAGTAATGTAACATATTACTTCATTCATTTTGTCACAATAACAAGCTGCTACTATGAGGCTATATGCAACCATTGTAACAATGAAGTATGTGTTGACAAAAATAAAACAATAACAAAATTGGAAAACAGCAAGATATTGTTCGCGGCATCTTTGGTTGGTTTATAAATATAATTTCATGGACGAAAACAATTTCAGTGTAGAAACTCCAAAGTTGTATGCCGCAACAAAAGTGATCTATTTACAAGTCAATGTTTAGCAAGTTGCGCCAGTACGCCCAGCACACATAAAATACAGCTTTATAGAACAACACAAACATGCTCATGGGATAAAAAACTTAGATTTATCGCTTGACAACAAATGTGTGCCAGTCACATGACGACACGCACGCGATGGACGTGCGTTCAGTGTGAGTACAAGCATCTGATTTCAGCGTCAAACAAAGCGGATGTGAGTTTGATGACAATCACATTCACCGCTCTACATCAGCTGTGTGACAGGACATGGGATGATTTGGTACAATGTGACATGCATGACATGTGATGATTTGGTACAATGTGACATGTATGACATGTGATGATTTGGTACAATGTGACATGTATGACATGTGATGATTTGGTACAATGTGACATGTATGACATGTGATGATTTGGTACAATGTGACATTTATGACATGTGGTGATTTGGTACAATGTGACATTTATGACATGTGGTGATTTGGTACAATGTGACATGCATGACATGTGATGATTTGGTACAATGTGACATGCATGACATGTGATGATTTGGTACAATGTGACATTTATGACATGTGGTGATTTGGTACAATGTGACATTTATGACATGTGAAGATTTGGTACAATGTGACATGTATGACATGGAACGGCGTGGTCGGGTGGTAGAGCGTACGACTGCTAACCACATAGTCTCGAGTTCAGATCCCGGGCTTGAGACCAATAAGACGTCTCTGAGCCTACCCGGCTCTAATGAGTAAGTTAGGGAAAATAAAGGCAGTTGGACATAATATTGACCACACTTACCTACAAATGCCAAGGTCACAGAAACAAGTGAACTCTACTTGCTCCGTTGAACAGCAAGTTCAAAAACGAACTTATATTATTTACTTTATGAGACAAGGTATGTGATGATTTAGTCACATACAATTTAATGGGTATTTAATATCAGTTTTAATTAAAGTAAAGTTATACATATCCAACCAATGTTTACATAAAAGCATTTCTTTACAAAATTTATGGCATTTTTATACATTTTAAGAAGTTAAAATTGTAATAATAATTAATATGCCATCAGGGCTACAGTTTCCTGTTAAAGGTAGTTAATAGGAAAAATTACACTAGCAGCTTAAAAACATAATACTCATTATTAAAGAAAAGTTGTTATACATTGTAAGTTAACTAGTGTAGGTTACATCTTGACAAGTTAGATAACTCTTGACACAAGTTAGACAAGTCGTGGCACAAGTTTGATAAGTCTTGTCACAAATTAGATAACTCTTGTTACAAGTTAGACAACTCTTGTCATAAATTATATAGCTTTTCAGGTTAGATAACTCTTGACAAACATTAGATAACTCTTGTCACAAATTAGATAACTCTTGACAAAGGTAGACACCTCTTGTCACAAATTATAGCTTTTCAGGTTAAATAACTCTTGACAAACGTTAGATAACTCTTGTCACGAGTTGAATAACCCAACGTACATTGCTTTATAAAATGTAAAGTACCTCCAAATATGATTATGTGTAAGAGTTTAAACAAATTGATACAAAATATAACTAGGCTAAATATTGATGAGCCAGCTTTAAAATTGTAAACTTTAGTTACATGTTTTACACGACTAGATGAGGTAGTGAGCAACAACTGCTGTAGTGTTTTAGGTGAGTGGGGAACAACGCTGATGTTTTAGGTGAGTGGGGAACAACGCTGATGTTTTAAGTAATCGGGGAACAACGCTGATGTTTTAGGTAAGTAGGAAACAACGCTGATGTTTTAGGTCAGTGGGGAACAGCGCTGATGTTTTAGGTGAGTGGGGAACAACGTTGATGTTTTAGGTCAGTAGGGAACAACGCTGATGTTTTAAGTAATCGGGGAACAACGCTGATGTTTTAGGTAAGTAGGAAACAACGCTGATGTTTTAGGTCAGTGGGGAACAGCGCTGATGTTTTAGGTAAGTAGGGAACAACGTTGATGTTTTAGGTGAGTGGGGAACAGCGCTGATGTTTTAAGTAATCGGGGAACAACGCTGATGTTTTAGGTAAGTAGGAAACAACGCTGATGTTTTAGGTCAGTGGGGAACAGCGCTGATGTTTTAGGTGAGTGGGGAACAACGTTGATGTTTTAGGTCAGTAGGGAACAACGCTGATGTTTTAAGTAATCGGGGAACAACGCTGATGTTTTAGGTAAGTAGGAAACAACGCTGATGTTTTAGGTCAGTGGGGAACAGCGCTGATGTTTTAGGTAAGTAGGGAACAACGTTGATGTTTTAGGTGAGTGGGGAACAGCGCTGATGTTTTAGGTCAGTAGGGAACAACGCTGATGTTTTAAGTAATCGGGGAACAACGCTGATGTTTTAGGTGAGTGGGAAAAACGCTGATGTTTTAGGTCAGTGGGGAACAACGCTGATGTTTTAGGTGAGTAGGGAACAACGCTGATGTTTTAGGTGAGTAGGGAACAACGCTGATGTTTTAGGTGAGTGGGAAAAACGCTGATGTTTTAGGTCAGTGGGGAACAACGCTGATGTTTTAGGTATGTAGGGAACAACGCGGATGTTTTAGGTGAGTGGGGAACAACGCTGATGTTTTAAGTAATCGGGAAACAACGCTGATGTTTTAGGTGAGTAGGGAACAACGCTGATGTTTTAGGTGAGTGGGAAAAACGCTGATGTTTTAGGTCAGTGGGGAACAACGCTGATGTTTTAGGTCAGTGGGGAACAACGCTGATGTTTTAGGTATGTAGGGAACAATGCGGATGTTTTAGGTGAGTAGGGAACAATGCGGATGTTTTAGGTCATAGGCGAACAACGATGATGTTTTATGTGGGTAAGAAAATACACTGTTGTACCATGTCAGTATTTCCTACGGGTGTGTCAGCTTCCACAAAATAAGAACTTTGTATGACATGTTCTAAAAAAACCCCATATCAGACGCACTCTACTTCCCCTGATCTAACAATATTAATGTGCCGATGCTCACTCAATCAACTCCGTTACAAGTGACCAACTGTTTCTATCTACCGAACAAGCCGTTGTAAAAACAACAGCATTATGAGGGTTTACTGTATGGTAATTGTAAATTGAAGTTACAAAAAGACTCAGCCAGCTTTCATGAATAAATTAGACACGCATGACTGAACATGGGGGGGGGGCGTTAATCCGTGATGTTGTAACGGATCAGGCTACACCGCCGGTCACTCGGGGTCACTTAAAGGTCAAACATAGATCAGACAGGGTCACGCAAGTGACAGAAGTCACTCAAAAGTCATATATAAAAAATACACTGGGTAGAACAGGGTCACCCAAACATCACACAGAAATAACACAAAGGTCACCCAGAAATCACACAATGCAGCACAGGGTCACCCAAAGATCACACAAAGTTCACCCAAAGGTCACTCAAAGGTCACCCCAAGGTCACACAAAGGTCACGAAAAGGTCAGACCGAGTCACAGCCGTAGTGCTCCGAGTTCCTGCAAGTCATGATCATCCTCTCCTCGCAATGGTTGTGTTGGCGCTCGTCTACAAATCTAGACTGGAACCTTTGGTTCTGGGGAGATACAAGTCATAAGTCATACATTGTAAGTCATGATATGGTTAAAGTCATACATTGTAAGTCATGATATGCCACAGAGCCATATATTTAAATCATGCTATAGAATAACGTCATGCATTTTATAACATTTTAGGGACGTCTTACATTTTAAAAGGAAAGCTATGTAACACGAGGTTCGATCTATGATAATACTTTAGATTGACCCCCAACATACATGTAATCTCTAAGTTCAACGAAGGTAAGAAATACACCTTTCCGTCTCAAAATATATATAAAAAATGTCTTTTTTTACTTTCTCATAATACTTGAAATAAACTGGGAGTGATCTCCCCTAAACTTTCTCGAATATTCTAATATGACACTACGAGGGATGGCAACTCGGGATATAGACTTCTAGACATGATTTTTAATCCATTTTAAATACTCAAACTTTTAAAAATAGAATATAATCTCGTAGAAAAAAGAATTGCACACCAAGTGAACGCTAAATAAAGATGTGCATAATAGTGCGCAATATTATTAGTACTTTATACATGTACATGCGTTTTTTGAGAAATCGGAAATAGCGTAAATAAGTACTTCCGGTCAACGGAAATTAAATTACTCAAAATTTGACAGAAGGTAGAGAATTAGATCTTTTACTTACATGTGAAATTTCATTTATCTATCTGAAATAGTACTCAAGTTATAGGCTTTTGAAAGATTCAAAGTAGAAAAAGTACCACTTCCGGTTATCGGAAATCGCTCAAAAGTTGATACGGATCTACGATTTCGATAAAATACTTATATATGAAATTTCATCAACCTAGCTGTAACGGTACTCAAGTTATCGTGTTTACACACGGAAAGACAGACAGACAGACAGACACACAGACATACGGACAAGATTGCAAAATTATGTTTTTCCGTATCAGTGAGGTGTAAAACGTCGAGATTTGCAAAAATCTCGATTTTTTTTTTGCACGATTACAAGACTTTCTCTATACTTCGTATATACGAGAGAGTAAAAATCGAAACCAAGATTTTCACTAATCTCGACGTTTTATACCTGAGTAAAAGTTTCTAAGTTAATCGAATTTCATACATAAGTATTATATCAAATTTGTAGTTCTGTATCAATTTTCAGCGGTTTTCCGGTAAACGGAAGTGGAACTTATTTAACTTTCGGTTTTTCAAAAGCTTATAACTTGAAAATAGGACGGAGTGGTCTAGTGGTAGTGAGCTGGACTGCTAACCCGTAAGTCTCGAGTTCGAATCCGGGTTCAAGTCAGTAGACCGTCCCTGAGTCCACCCAGCTCTGATGGGTACTTAACTCACGTTAGGGAAAGTAAAGGTCCCAGAAACAAGTGAACTCTACTTCACTTGCCCCATAGACCGTCAGGTTTGAAAGGGAAACTTTATAACTTGAAAAGTGTTTCTGATAGATAGAGGAATTTCACATAAAAGTAAAAAAAAAAATCGAATTCTCTGTTTAATGTCATATTTTGAGAAATTCCGGTAACCGGAAGTGGTACATTAAGCTATTTCCAATTTCTAAAAAAAACCGCATGTGAATTTATAAAATACTAATGTTCGCACTATTATACATACATTGTTTGCTGTTCAAGTTGGTGCGAAATTCTTTTTTTCTACGAGATTCATTTCTATTTTAAAACGTTTAAGTATTTAAAAATTGATTAAAAAATCATGTCTATTTCCCGTTTTGCCATACCCCGTAGTGTTCTATAAGAATATTCGAGAAAGTTTAGGGGAGATCACTCCCACTTTATTTTAAAACTGAGTTCGTTCAGCGGGATTTCTACCGTCTGCCGTAAACTAGCTTTGAATGTCCTGATGTTCATTGACCGCTAATGCGGTTTGAAAACATTGATCACGACGTCATTTCTGGCTCCATGATGTGGGGAGGGGGGGGGGGGGGAAATGGCAGACGGTCGGAGGTGGACCAGAACTGAGCAAGTCGGAAGTGGGAGATCTGCCAGACCGGAAGTCCAGACCTGCGGCAGACGAGAGTGATGGCCTGGAGTTGTCTAACCTGGTCTTGTAACTGTGGGGTTCATTTAGTCAGGGAGTTGTCTAACCTGGTCATGTAACTGTGGGGTTCATTTAGTCAGGGAGTTGTCTAACCTGGTCTTGTAACTGTGGGGTTCATTTAGTCAGGGAGTTGTCTAACCTGGTCATGTAACTGTGGGGTTCATTTAGTCAGGGAGTTGTCTAACCTGGTCTTGTAACTGTGGGGTTCATTTAGTCAGGGAGTTGTCTAACCTGGTCTTGTAACTGTGGGGTTCATTTAGTCAGGGAGGTAGCGGGAGTCTTTACCAGTTGGGGAATCTTTACAAGTGAGGGAATCTTTACCAGTGAGGGAATCTTTACCAATAGGGAAACTTTACCAGTGGGGGAAACTTTACCAGTAGGGAATCTGTACAAGTGGGAAATCTTTACCAGTGGGGGAACTTTACCAGTGGGGGATCTTTACCAGTGGGGAATGTTTACCAGTGGGAGAATCTTTACTATTGGGTGAATTTTTACCATTGGGGAAACTTTACTAGTGGGCGAATCTTTACTAGTGGGGAATCTTTACCATTGGGAATCTTTACCAGTGGGAGAATCTTTACGAGTGGGAGAATCTTTACCAGTGGGGAAACTTTACTTAGGTACATTTTAAATCTTTTTTAGCGCAATTTCCATTCTGGAGAATTGCGTTTATTAACTCGTCATTTCTGGGAATGTATGGATGGATGAATGTATGGATGTATGAATGTGTGTACGGGCTTTAAGTCGTATCTCCTCCTCAACGAAGCAATATCGATGACTAGTTACAAAAGCAATTATGTTAAGCAAGTTACGAGGATGAACATAGGCCATAAAAATTCAGGGTTTCTTTCATGGATTTCCCGAAAAAGCCAAAAAAACCTCGAAAAAATGCAGTTTTTGGCCCATATCTCGGCAACCATACCACTTAGCGACTTGAAACATGTACCAATCGATTCCTGCCATAATTTAGAACAATATTGCCGAAGAAAGTTTTCAAAAATATCCTTTCGTTCGGTCACACATTTTTTTTGAATTAATTAAAATTTGGGCCGAATTAGTAGGCATGTTTTTCCAACCACACCACACGCGTCATCACGTTCAATGGCTGCGACATCACGTTCGGTAGCTAGGCGCGCAATGGTTTTTAGTCATGTTACTCTATTGTAAATAAAACATGTAAAATACTGAAAAAAAAAATTAATAAAAAACGTTTTAATAACTAACCAATGGTTTTACTAACCCTGCTCTTGATTTACGCTACGACAGAGCTATTTTTAGATAACATAAGGAAATTGCGCTAAAATTGTCACTAGAGTTTTTTTAATTACTTGTTTTTTGTATAAAGACAATAGCGAAAAGCGGATGTTTTAAAATGAGAATGGAACGTTTGAAAGGTCGAGTGTTGAACACAAGACAAACATTAGCATCACAGCCTAGAGAGAGAGATGGCTTGTGTAGCTCAGAGGATTTTAAAAATTGTCATCGTTTTTGGACAACCTTTGGTGTTTGTTTTTTTTTTAAATTCTGAAGGGTTCATGCAAAAATGGGTGGCTGTATTAAAAACAATTGTGTGGGGTGTGTGTTGGGGTGAAGGGTGGGTGAGGGGGGAGATTTTTTTTTGGGGGGGGGGGGGGGGGAGTTGAGGGCTGAACCAGACTTCAGACACATGTTGAAACTAAATATTCTAGAATACATTCCTAGCTGTGTCATTCGTGCACATACAAAAAAAAACCTTCGGGAAAACCCAGAGGATAAAAAAGAACAACAGAAAAAAATACAACAAAATAACAAAACCTCACCAAAGCTTTAATGGAGGAGCAGGTGAGTGGGGTGGTGGTGGGTGGGGGGGGGGGGGGGGATGGAGGACGTAATAAGGTTAACAGAAGTATCTTAAGCTGAGAACAAACAAATCCCAAAATTTCTCGCCCTTAAAAGCATTGCTTTTGGCTTTTACTAGAAAATCTTTTGTCTACCCCATTAAAAAGATCCGGTGCGTTTCGGTGAGTTAAAAACTAGGACGCGGGTTTTCGGTATTTAGTCTGTGGGTTTGAGAGAGGCGAGGATTATGTTGGATCTGTAAGGGCACATGAACAGCGGCAAAATTTAGACATTTTGGTGGGTAGTGGCATACACAGGCTAGATGCAGACACTGTTAGAGGCAGACACAGAGGCAGACACAGAGACAGACACAGTTAGAGGCAGACACAGTTAGAGGCAGACACAGGTAATGGCAGACACAGTTAGAGACAGACACAGAGGCAGACACAGAGGCAGACACAGAGGCAGACACAGTTAGAGACAGACACAGGTAATGGCAGACACAGTTAGAGACAGACACAGAGGCAGACACAGTTAGAGGCAGACACAGAGGCAGACACAGTTAGAGGCAGACACAGGTAATGGCAGACACAGTTAGAGACAGACACAGAGGCAGACACAGTTAGAGGCAGACACAGAGGCAGACACAGTTAGAGACAGAATCAGAGGCAAACACAGACAGACACAGTTAGAGGCAGACACAGTTAGAGGCAGACACAGTTAGAGACAGACACAGTTAGAGACAGACACAGTTAGAGACAGACACAGTTAGAGGCAGACACAGTTAGAGGCAGACACAGTTAGAGGCAGACACAGTTAGAGACAGACACAGAGGCAGACACATTTAGAGACAGACACAGTTAGAGGCAGACAAAAAGGCAGACACAGGTAATGGCAGACACAGAGGCAGACACAGAGGCAGACACAGTTAGAGGCAGACACAGTTAGAGGCAGACACAGTTAGAGGCAGACACAGGTAATGGCAGACACAGTTAGAGACAGACACAGAGACAGACACAGTTAGAGGCAGACACAGTTAGAGGCAGACACAGTTAGAGGCAGACACAGTTAGAGGCAGACACAGTTAGAGACAGACACAGCTAGAGGCAGACACAGAGGCAGACACAGTTAGAGGCAGACACCCGTAGTGGCAGACACAGTTAGAGACAGACACAGTTAGAGGCAGACACAGTTAGAGGCAGACACAGTTAGAGACAGACACAGTTAGAGGCAGACACAGTTAGAGACAGACACAGAGGCAGACACAGTTAGAGGCAGACACAGAGACAGACACAGTTAGAGACAGACACAGTTAGAGGCAGACACAGTTAGAGGCAGACACAGTTAGAGGCAGACACAGTTAGAGACAGACACAGTTAGAGGCAGACACAGTTAGAGACAGACAAAAAGGCAGACACAGGTAATGGCAGACACAGAGGCAGACACAGAGGCAGACACAGTTAGAGGCAGACACAGTTAGAGGCAGACACAGATAGAGACAGACACAGTTAGAGGCAGACACAGTTAGAGGCAGACACAGTTAGAGACAGACACAGTTAGAGCCAGACAAAAAGGCAGACATAGCTAGAGGCAGACACAGTTAGAGGCAGACACAGTTAGAGGCAGACACAGTTAGAGACAGACACAGTTAGAGCCAGACACAGTTAGAGGCAGACACAGAGAAAGACACAGTTAGAGACAGACACAGTTAGAGGCAGACACAGTTAGAGACAGACACAGTTAGAGGCAGACACAGAGACAGACACAGTTAGAGGAAGACACAGTTAAAGACAGACACAGTTAGAGACAGACACAGTTAGAGGCAGACACAGTTAGAGACAGACACAGTTAGAGCCAGACATAGTTAGAGCCAGACACAGTTAGAGGCAGACACAGAGAAAGACACAGTTAGAGACAGACACAGTTAGAGGCAGACACAGTTAGAGACAGACACAGTTAGAGACAGACACAGTTAGAGGAAGACACAGTTAAAGACAGACACAGTTAGAGGCAGACACAGAGACAGACACAGTTAGAGGCAGACACAGAGGCAGACACAGTTAAAGACAGACACAGTTAGAGGCAGACAAAGTTAGAGCCAGACAAAAAGGCAGACATAGCTAGAGGCAGACACAGTTAGAGGCAGACACAGTTAGAGACAGACACAGAGGCAGACACTGGCAGAGGCGTCGCAAAGGGTGGGAGGGGGGGGGAGACACAATGATTGTAAATTTGATTGTGCAAACAGCCTTCTGTAACTTCGCCTGACGGCCATACTCTGACAGTAGTTTTTGCATTGACCCGCAAAACACAATGTGTGTTGAAGTGATCTGTAAAGCATAGTGTGTGTTGTGATAAAATGCACCAACTATTCATAGTAAACATTATGTCCGACAGTATGTCGGGTTAGACAATAACCGAATCAAGGGTTAATGATAATGTGTTGGGCATTATGTTTATTGTTAACATTTTAATTAATAAAAATATATCAATTTTAGAATCTGCTCTAATCATCTCTAATTAATTAGACTAAACACTTTTTTCTGTCAGCTTTTAGCTAAAAAAAAAAACATTATTTCTCCCATTTATTATTTGAATGTTTCTTTGTTTATATTACAAGTAATATGAATACCCTTCAGCCAATTTATCAACGTGACTTGTATATTCACGTTCAGCGCCTATACATTTTTTTGTTACTTCAACCTGATGAAAAAAAATGCAATCAAATTAACCTTAGCCCTAACCTCGTGGATACTACAGAGTGGGTTATTTATTTATAAAATCACTTAAAAGTACGTTACTATATCGAAATATCATTTAAAATAAAGCTTACAAAAAACTATTCATAGAAAAATAAAAATAAAATAAAGTGTGTTACTATCGTAGCCTAATGAACTTAGAAGAAATTCACTAATTGCTTTATAAAAAAATAATCAATTCAGTTATGCAAATAATTTCCAGACTGAGCTGTCATCAAACTAATTAAATTAAGATCGCACTCATTAAGAGAAGTAGGCGGGTAATTACAAGATAAAATATTTTTGTACCAAAAATACATCAGAACTCATTTTAATTTCAAATTCATTAATTAAGCTGATAAATAAAATATTAGAACACTCTAATCTTGTAAAGGGGAAATGTATTCATTAAAATAATTTAAAAATAAATATTGAAACACCAAAACGTTGAAACGAAAATTGATTGAATTAGTTCGAAAATAAAATTTTAAAACCGTGTTTTGATTCGGTAAACGAAGTTATAAAACAACCATACAGAATTTTGACGTAGTTCGAAAAATATTGAAAAAAATTAATCAAAGATGGGATTTCCTCCCCCCCCCCCCATCCCCATCTCCTACATTCCATTCAGAACGTCATTTGCTGTCAGTATTTGTGTCTTTCTACTATATAATTCTAGTCATTAAAACATGTCAGTATTTGTGTGTTTATAGTCATTAAAACATGTCAGTATTTGTGTGTTTATAGTCATTAAAACATGTCAGTATTTGTGTGTTTATAGTCATTAAAACATGTCAGTATTTGTGTGTTTATAGTTATTAAAATATGTCAGTATTTGTGTGTTTATAGTCATTAAATATGTCAGTATTTATGTGTTTATAGTCACTAAAATGTCAGTTTTCGTGCGTTTCTAGTCCGTTAAAAATTGTCAGTATTCGAAAGTCTGTTGTCTTCAAAAGATGTCAGTCTTGTAGAGTGCTTAAGCCAGTATTTGGGTGACTGTAGCCCTTAAAATTCTGAAAGTGCAATAACGACTAGATTTTAGACCAATTTTTGTACCTTTAAATTTTGTTTCAGTGGCTTATCAACAAGTATAAATTTGGTATTGGGTCCAAATTACCAAACGTAAGTAAAAGTCTTGACCAGTTTCTTGAATTATCAACGATACTCTAAATTTCGACTTGACTAGATGTCTAGAAACATTTGACCAGCCATAATGTGATATTTAGATTTGTTGTACGGCCGAGACAAGACTTGTGATATATTTGCAACATGCAACGTCAACGGTATCAAACCCAAAGTTCAGTCAGTACTCAATGGAAACTTGACGTCAGCTGAAATCTCTGGGATCTGCCAGTGGTTAAGTGAGGAACGATGTTCTAGGACGCTCGATATCGATGATCTCTTACGGATTTAAAAAAAAAAAAAAATTGAAACCCACTTCCGTTTCCGGTAAGAATAACCAAACTACATCGACGGGAAAACCAGAACGGATTATAAACATTGTTAGCAACATCCACCCTTATCCGTCAACATCCGTCGACATCCATTTATATCCCTCGACATCCACCAAACACGTTTTAAGGCTGGACTGCTAGATCCAACGTGTATAAGAAATGATGATCCGTTAGAAATCAATATAAAAACGTTGAAAAAACTAAGTAAGTGTATTTATATATATATATATATATATATATATATATATATATATATATATATATATATATATATATATATTCTTATATATGTATATATATATGTATATTAATTTATACATATATACACATATGTATAAATATAGATTTTATATATATAAATATATATATATATATATATATATATATATATGTATATTTATATATGTATATTTATATATACATATAAAAATATATACATGTATATATATATATATATATATATATATATATATATATATATATATATATATATATATATATATATATATATATATATATATATATATATATATATATGGAGAACTTATAGCACCGATGAGCTGATTACAAAATGTCCTACTTATTACGTCAAAGATCTAGAACGAGACAAGCCTTCTGACCTAATCAACACCCTGGCGTTGTGTATGGTAAAAAATTTTCTTGCTTTAATCAAGTCTTTATCTTTGTTATGTTTGTTGTCTTTGTTATCAATGTGACACAAAAATCTGCTGCTGGGATATGGGCTTTTTTTATACATTCGGTGACGTCATTGGGTGACGTGGTAGTCATGTGACTCCAGTTTGACCAATGGGGAAGAAGATATCTGTTGGCGGCTGTACAAACAATACACGTGCATGTTTGACCTGACTGGAAGGGTCACAGTCTGAACATGTGTACTGTTTCATGTTTCCAAAAGTAAAAGGTGATCTCATCAAAAAATTTAATTAAAAAAAAAGTTAATTAATCAGCGTACTGGTCTAGTAGTTCATAAAACGAGACAAAAATCAGGACATCAAAACAGTTTTAAAAGAAATCTTCGGCTCCATCTCAAACAGGGAACAGCTGTAGCATCGATTTGTTTGATGAAAACCAAATCTGTTCGGTGATAGGTCAGTCAACTAGACCAAACCACGTGATCACGTCACGTGACCGAGCCATTTATGGCATGTTCACTCAAGCGTGTAATGTGGTCTGTCTGTCACGTCTGGTTTGTTTTGTCAGATGGCCGAATTTTTTGTTCATATTTCTGCTGGTCAAAATATTAAATGGCCACCCAGCATTGATGTCATCGACATCTAAAATTGACATCCATCTTATGGCCAACCATCTTATGGCATTCAATATTATGGCCAACCATCTTATGGCCAACCATCTTATGGCATTCAATATTATGGCCAACCATCTTATGGCCAACCATCTTATGGACATCCATCTAAATGGCCGTCCATCTTATGGCCAACCATCTTATGGCCAACCATCTTATGGCCAACCATCTTATGGACATCCATTTAAATGGCCGTCCATCTTATGGCCAACTATCTTATGGTCAACCATCTTGTGGACATCCATCTAAATGGCCGTCCATCTTATGGCCAACCATCTTATGGGTATCCATTTTACACCCATCCACATG
Source organism: Physella acuta (assembly GCF_028476545.2). Lineage (NCBI taxonomy): Eukaryota > Metazoa > Mollusca > Gastropoda > Physidae > Physella > Physella acuta. The sequence goes on from NW_026731598.1 coordinate 1,001,730, forward strand.
ATGGTTAAAGTTAACGGTTTCCACAACAAACTGAATCGCTTGTTGACACGACTCAGATTTTCAATCAATAAATCAACTCCAGTTTTGATCGACCTCCCCCTCCCCCTCCCCTCAATCGAATACTCTACCAAGCTACATCACCGCTAGATCACGTGATCTCCATACCAGATATCTCTGAGAGCTGGATGAGTACTCACACGATGACCTCGATCAGCAGAAGGTCATTTGTTAGCCAGTTATAACCCGGCTTAAGTGGCTCGACATTGCTTGGCTCGTCGCTAGAGGTTCGTTATGAGATGGTTCGTCCTTAGAGGTTCGTTATGAGATGGTTCGTCCTTAGAGGTTCGTTATGAGAGGATTCGGCCTTAGAGGTTCGTTATGAGATGGTTCATACTTAGAGGTTCGTTGGGAGATGGTTCTTACTTAGAGGTTCGTTATGTGATGGTTCGTACTTAGAGGTTCGTTATGAGATGGTTCGTACTTAGAGGTTCGTTATGAGATGATTCGTCCTTAGAGGTTCGTTATGAAATGGTTCGTCCTTAGGTCGTTAGGAGATGGTTCGTACTTAGAGGTTCGTTATGAGATGGTTCGTACTTAGAGGTTCGTTATGAGATGGTTCGTACTTAGAGGTTCGTTATGAGATGGTTCGTACTTAGAGGTTCGTTTTGAGATGGTTCGTACTTAGAAGTTCGTTATGAGATGGTTCGTACTTAGAGGTTCGTTGGGAGATGGTTCGTCTATAATAGCTGGTCAACAGAAGCTCGTCCAATGAATTGGCTCGTAAACCGCCTTGATTGCTCGACCCTAAGATGGTGGTTCGTCTTTTGTTGGTATGACGTCACGAGCCTGTTGTGTCGGGTGGCAGTTAATGACCGCACGCGATCTTTCCCCATCGATTTGGTCATTGGACGGACACGCTGATTAGACGAGGTAATGAGAACCCACACAGATGGTGTGGGGTGAACCAACACTGATGGTGTGTGTGTGGGGGGGGGCAACACAGATGGTGTGTGGGGGGGGGGGGAGAACCAACACAGATGGTGTGGGGAGAACTAACACAGATGGTGTGGGGAGAACCAACACAACACAGATGGTGTGGGGAGAACCAACACAGATGGTGTGGGGAGAACCAACACAGATGGTGTGGGGAGAACCAACACAGATGGTGTGGGGAGAACCAACACAGATGGTGTGGGGAGAACCAACACAGATTGTGTGGGGAGAACCAACACAGATGGTGTGGGGAGAACCAACACAGATGGTGCGGGGAGAACCAACACAGATGATGTGTGGGGAGAACCAACCAGATGGTGTGGGGGGACCAACACAGATGGTGTGGGGAGAACCTACACAGATGATGTGTGGGGAGAACCAACACAGATGGTGTGGGGGGACCAACACAGATGGTGTGGGGAGAACAAACACAACACAGATGGTGTGGGGAGAACCAACACAGATGGTGTGGGGAGAACCAACACAACACAGATGGTGTGGGAAGAACCAACACAGATGGTGTGGGGAGAACCAACACAGATGGTGTGGGGAGAACTAACACAGATGGTGTGGGGAGAACCAACACAGATGGTGTGGGGAGAACCAACACAGATGATGTGTGGGGAGAACCAACACAGATGGTGTGGGGAGAACCAACACAACACAGATGGTGTGGGGAGAACCAACACAACACAGATGATGTGTGGGGAGAACCAACCAGATGGTGTGGGGGGACCAACAAAGATGGTGTGGGGAGAACCAACCAGATGGTGTGGGGGGACCAACAAAGATGGTGTGGAGAGAACCAACACAGTTGGTGTGGGGAGAACAAACACAACACAGATGGTGTGGGGAGAACCAACACAGATGGTGTGGGGAGAACAAACACAACACAGATGGTGTGGGGAGAACCAACACAGATGGTGTGGGGAGAACAAACACAACACAGATGGTGTGGGGAGAACCAACCAGATGGTGTGGGGAGAACCAACAGAGTTTGTTAAAATTCTCTGAGTAGCTCACATGTCACATGTGGCCAAACTATGCTGAGATGTTTATCTGTTACAAGAATGTGTTTGAAACCAGTTGGTGGATAGTTGATGGATAGTTGATGGATAGTTGATGGATAGTTGATAGATAGTTGATGGATAGTTGATGGATAGTTGATAGATAGTTGGTGGATAGTGATGGATAGTTGATAGATAGTGATAGATAGTGATGGGTAGTTGATGGATAAATGATGGATAATTGATGGATAGTTGATGGATAGTTGGTGGATAGTTGATGGATAGTTGCTGGATAGTTGGTGGATAGTTGATGGATAGTTTATAGATAGTTGGTGGATAGTGATGGATAGTTGATAGATAGTGATAGATAGTGATGGATAGTTGATGGATAGTGATGGATAGTGATGGGTAGTTGATGGATAAATGATGGATAGTTGATGGGTAGTTGATGGATAAATGATGGATAGTTGGTGGATAGTTGATGGATAGTTGATGGATAGTTGATAGATAGTTGGTAATAGTGATGGATAGTTGATAGATAGTGATTGATAGTGATGGATAGTTGATGGGTAGTTGATGGATAAATGATGTATAGTTGATGGATAGTTTATGGATAGTTGATGGGTAGTTGATGGATAAATGATGTATAGTTGATGGATAGTTGATGGATAGTTGGTGGATAGTGATGGATAGTTGATAGATCGTGATAGATAGTGATGGATAGTTGATGGGTAGTTTATGGATAAATGATGGATAGTTGATGGATAGTTGATGGATAGTTGATGGATAGTTGATGGATAAATGATGGATTGTTGGATAATTAAACTGATCGTCTCTCTGATTGGCCAGTGGAGAAAATAAACTTTTATGTCGTCGTGGTATCCTTTTACCTTTAATCATCTCATATCATATATCATCTCACATCTCATATCATGTTACTCAAAATAAAATCTAAAAAACAAACAACGTTTCTATTTAAACTAATTTAAACGAAAACCAAAGTACTGTTCAAGTAAAAAAAACAAGATTTTTACCAAGGGAGGCAACAAGATTTACTTGTCAAGCAAAGTTATGGCCCTTTAATTTAAGAATACAAGAAAAGACAATCGAAAAGCCAAAGCGATTCTTCCCCCAGCCGTGACTTCCCCTGTTATTGTGCTATTTCAGTCGTAAAGGAAGTTCACATGGACAGGAGCTAAGGGGAAGTGAGTCAGACAGCGCATGCTTTCAAGGGAAAGAACTACTGTAAACATTGTGGGTAAAGTAATGGTTGGCGAAATTAGTTTTTTTTTTGCCCTCCCCATTAAGGGAAACTATAATAAAACTAACTGAGGCCAAAAAGCCTGTCATTTCGTTGTTTAGGTAATAAAATTATAGATTAGACTTTAGACTCAAATAGAATTATAGATTAGAACACAGAGAGATAAAATTATAGATTGGACTTCAGACAAATAGAATTATAGATTAGATTTCAGACTCTAACTAAATTATAGATTAGACTTTGCAACGAAATAAATTATAGATTGGACTTTTGACTAAAAGTACAGTTTAGACTTTATACTGAAATAAAATTATAGATTAGACCTTAGACAAATAACATTATAGATTAGACCTTAGACAAATAACATTATAGATTAGACCTCAGACAAATAACATTATAGATTAGACCTCAGACAAATAACAATATAGATTAGACCTCAGATAAACATTATAGATTAGACCTCAGACAAATATTATAGATTAGACCTCTGACAAATCACATTATAGATTAGACAGACAAATAACATTATAGATTAGACCCTAGACAAATAACATTATAGATTAGACTTAAGGTCATAAGCTGAGAGAGGGGACAGCGTTAGCCTGTCATGAACAAAACATTACGTGAATAAATCAACACCCACACGTAGTGGCTTGCAATACATCATTATAAAATAAATCGAGTTCATTAATATTCATGTATTATTTCTTTGGTCACACAGAAATTGTCTGACGTTCATGTTATAAGTTGAGGCTTGAAGTCTTCATGAACATACAGACATCCCGTGTATGACGTTAATGTTATAAAGCTATACGTCTTCATCAACACATACATTCTGTGTACGACGTTAATGTTATAAAGCTATACGTCTTCATCAACACAGACATTCTGTGTATGACGTTAATGTTATAAAGCTATACGTCTTCATCAACACATACATTCTGTGTACGACGTTCATGGTATAAAGCTATACGTCTTCACCTACACAGACATTCTGTGTTTGACGTTCATGTTATAAGCCCCACGTCTTCATCAACACATATATTCTGTGTACGACGTTCATGTTATAAAGCTATACATCTTCATCAACACATACATTCTGTGTACGACGTTCATGTTATAAAGCTATACATCTTCATCAACACATACATTCTGTGTACGACGTTCATGTTATAAAGCTTTACGTCTTCATCAACACATATATTCTGTGTACGACGTTCATGTTATAAAGCTATACATCTTCATCAACACATATTCTGTGTATGACGTTCATGTTATAAAGCTATACGTCTTCATCAACACATATATTCTGTGTATGACGTTCAACACGAACTACATTGTGACAACCGTATATTCAAATTTTTCCCCACCTAATTAGCATTCTCGGATTTTTTGGAACCTAATTGAGTTGCGTAGTTTAACTTTTGTTGTGTCCAAAAAAAAAACCCCACATTTTTGACGTATTTCTTTCCTAACAAGGTTAACCCTCTTTGATTGACTCCTTGTCTGATAAAATTAACCCCATTAGCCTAATTTCTGGACTACTACGTGTAACCTACCGACATTTTAAAAAATAACAAAAAGTTTTGTTGGCTGTGATCTCATACTTTCCTGTCAATATTTCTATTATTTTTTCCAGTGTTATAAAAAAAAATCCTACGTTAGAAAAGTCGTACAATGAGTTTCTCTGCTACACGGTATTGATGCATGTGATGTTAATGTTCATTTAATTACTCAGTTTCTTTATGGAAAAACCAAATTTAGCTCTTTGTAGACACTCGGCCGTCTAAACAAAAACAAGGACATTTAGATGTTTCTTTGTTTAAATTGACTGGAATTATCCATGATTTGCGACAAAGTATTGATTTTTCTAAATGCACCGAAAACGAAATGCGTTGAAACATTTTTTTTTCAAATGTCACACAGAGAGTGTACAAGATTGTGCTGGATTTATTTTATTCCGATTTTTTTTTAAAGCCTAACTCCAACCTACTACTAGAAAAAACTAAAAAATAATGCCCCCTCCTCCACCTAACTTAACAAAAACCTAACAAAAATCCCCCCCCCTTCCTCCATCAAACTTTTAAAAAACCTAACAAAATACCCCCTCCCCCCTTTTCAATCTTACTTTTCAAAAGCAAACCTAACAAAAATGCCTCCCTCCTCCTCCATCTAAATTTTCAAAAACTAAAAAAAATGCTCCTCCCCCCTCTTCAATTTAACTTTTCAAAAACCTAATAAAATGCCGCCTCTATCTCACCTTAGCAAGCCCCCCCCCTCCCTCAACAAGCTTAACACGAACTCCCCCCCCCCCCCAACCTATTAAACCTTACCCTAATAATCTCAAACTGCCTGTAGCGTCGCCCATCACCCGGACATTAATACACAACTATCCCATCCCCCCCTACCCTGCGGATCGCCTTCATCTCACCATTTCCCTCCCCGCTCACCCACTCTCCCATACCCAATGACGTCATTCAGCTAAGCGTTTCCGTAAGATTGAAATACTTTAAATGGCGCAGGGGGGGGGGGTGGCAAGATGTCGTCAACCCAAGGGACAAAACTCTTTAGCTACTTGATGGCTGCTGGAGTCAGGGGAGGGGGGTGTAACGTCTGGGGAAACTTAAAGCCGTTGGTAGCAGTCAAGTACATATTGTAGCATAGAAGTACATAGTGTAGCATACAATTATATAATGTAGCTTAGAAGTACGCTGTACAGCATACAAAGCATATAAGCATGGAAAAGGGACATGGGTTATAACACCCTCATGGAACCCCACCAACCCTATGAAACCCCACCCCCATGGAACCCCCCCCCCCATGGAACCTTACCTCCTTGAAACTTCACCCCAATGGAAACCCACCCAAATGGAACTCCAACATATGAACCCCCCCCCTCCCCTCCCCCGGGGCCCTCAACAATTTTCCCCACATCAAGTTACAGCGCTTGATGACGTCACGCTCACGTCGATGTCAAAGCTTTTAGTTTTAAAACCGCGAATCTCGTAAAACCACAATTTGTTGTTTTAAAACAAGCATGGTATATCGTACATCGGTGTGTATTCATTTTGGTTTACATATAAAAACAAAAAATTGAAAACACGCCTTGTCAAAACTCCTACTTGCGTCAGTGACATTAGCATTAATTACGTTGTTAAATTGGTAACATCGTTATAAAAATCTGCTAGCAATACCGTATCTGATAGAATACCGTATCACGTATTGTTGACAGGGAGTGACAAAATACCCAGCAATATTGTCATCTACATGTCACCATACCCGGCAATATTGTCATCTATATGTCACCATACCCAGCAATATTGTCATCTACATGTCACCATACCCGGCAATATTGTCATCTACATGTCACCATACCCGGCAATATTGTCATCTATATGTCACCATACCCAGCAATATTGTCATCTACATGTCACCATACCCGGCAATATTGTCATCTACATGTCACCATACCCGGCAATATTGTCATCTATATGTCACCATACCCAGCAATATTGTCATCTACATGTCACCATACCCAGCAATATTAACATCTACGTTCCAAAATATTCCAAAAACAATGGAAATATATTTGTCTAACCAAACTGTTAGCCAATGAAACCGACAGACTTTCTTAGCTTATGATTTCTGTCTTCATGTCTTCTGTCTTTAAACCCAATAGAGAACGTGGGGAATGACGCGGCTATACTTGAGACACAATTGACCACATTAGTTAGAAACTTGCTCATACGTTTTCCTAGAGGTGCGTGTGTAGGTGTGATGTGTGAAGATGGGGGTGTCACGTATGTAGGCGGGATGTCACGTATGTAGGCGGGGTGTCACGTATGTAGCCGGGGTGTAACGTATGTAGGCGGGGTGTCACGTATGTATGCGGGGGTGTCACGTATGTAGGCGGGGGTGTCACGTATGTAGGCGGGGTGCCACAGAAAACAAACAACATCTAATTAATATCTTGACGTTTCACGGGAGACGACACAATTTTTTTTAGCGTAACGTGAGATGACATTAATGAAATATCGAGGGGAGAGAATTATATCAAAGCTAACATCAGCTTGCGGAAACTCGAATCTTGATGTATGCTTCGTTGATGTGTAGAGTTATTGACGGCGATGTATCAAAGGGGTTATCCATACCGCAGTCTCGAATGCCAGCCTTCTTTAAACGCCGTATCAGTGTTGTAGTATACAATCATGTAGCATGATAGAAAAATATATTCGAAATTGAAATAATAGAACGGGAGGTACAGATAATTCCGGGTTCGAATCCCGATGAGAAGGCTTTGATTTTTAACCTCATCGATGGCCGGACATCGCGTCGACCACACACTCCCTTTATCAACTAGGCTAGCAAAACTCTACTGCGTCTGTGATGTGGAGACATGACCCCGGTCAGAATACATTACCAACTTACTGGGATTTCAATTGGATTTCAATTTGATTTCAATTTGATTTCAATTTGATTTCAATTTGATTTCAATTTAATTTCAATTTAATTTATCCAAAAAAAAAAAATATCAGGTCTCTAGTTATTTACACAATATCAATCAGATTTTATAACTTAATAAAATATCAGTCATATTTCTATAACTGTATAAATTATCAATCCGATTTCTATAACTTAACAAAATATCAATCAAATTTCTATAACTGTATAAATTATCAATCAGATTTTATAACTTTACAAAATATCAGTCACATTTCTATAACTGTATAAATTATCAATCAGATTTTATAACTTAATAAAATATCAATCAAATTTCTATAACTGTATAAATTATCAATCAGATTTTATAACTTAATAAAACATCAATCAAATTTCTATAACTGTATAAATTATCAATCAGATTTTATAACTTAATAAAATATCAATCAAATTTCTATAACTGTATAAATTATCAATCAGATTTTATAACTTAATAAAATATCAATCAAATTTCTATAACTGTATAAATTATCAATCAGATTTTATAACTTAATAAAATATCAATCAAATTTCTATAACTGTATAAATTATCAATCAGATTTTATAACTTAATAAAATATCAATCAAATTTCTATAACTGTATAAATTATCAATAAGATTTTATAACTTAATAAAATATCAGTCATATTTCTATAACTGTATAAATTATCAATCCGATTTCTATAACTTTACAAAATATCAGTCATATTTCTATAACTTTATAAATTATCAATCCGATTTCTAAAACATAATAAAATATCAATAATATTTCTACAAATGTATAAATTATGAATCCGATTTCTACAAGAATTTCAATCAGATTTCTCCCCCCCCCCCCCGATCTTTACTTTGATTTGTCTCCAATCCCTTGTCATTGTACCCAGGAAGGGAACTAATAATATTATTTTCTCAAAGCAGGGGAGCTAACACCATTTAAGCTTGTAGTATGGCAGTGATTGTAAGAGGAACCTATGACGTCATGGAGGAAATGAAAATCTTCACGACAAATTCCCTGGGTTAAACAAATTACATTGATTTTTTTTTTTTACAAAGAATTGATTACTGATTTTTTATTGAGTAAAGCTGGGATGGGGTCATCGGGGGTGGGGGGGGGGGGGTGGGGATGTGGGTCGGAAGGGGGTTATCGTTTCCTGAAGGTGAAAAGGTTATTTTTAGAGGAATTTTCCCTTCCTTGATGTGAGGGATTATTTTTTGTGGCGGACCGGACATTTAACCGCCAAATCCCCTCCTAATTACAGAGATTGTTGGGGTTAAAAGAAACATCACGTCGCCCGCGGTAAGGAAGGACCAAACTTGGACTGGACGAAACTTAAAGCCAAACAATCTGACGCCGTGGCCGCCGGTCAGTGTCTTGACCAAAGGATAAACAGGTTGGTGGGGAGAAGGTCAGGGGTAGAAAACAGATGAGGATAAATATTCAGGGTACGGTTTTACATTGCCAGAGTAAAGTTGTCACAGAAAAGTTTTTATGGTAAAGTTGTCAGAGCTAAGTTGTCTTTATGTTGTCTGTCTTTGGGTTGTCTGTCTTTGTCTTATCTGTCTTTGTGTTGTCTTATCTTTGTGTTGTCTTTGTTTTGTCTGTCTTTGTCTTGCCTGACTTTGTTTTGTCTGTCTTTGTGTTGTCTTTATGTTGTCTGTCTTTATGTTTTCTGTCTTTGTGTTGTCTGTCTTTGTGTTGTCTGTCTTTGTGTTGTCTGTCTTTATGATGTTTGTGTTTGTGTAGTCTGTCTTTGTGTTGTCTTTATGTTGTCTGTCTTTATGTTTTCTGTCTTTGTGTTGTATGTCTTTGTGTTGCCTAAGTCTTGTCTATCTTTGTCTGTCTTTATGTTGTCTATCTTTATGTTTTCTGTCTTTGTCTTGTCTGTCTTTATGTTGTCTGTCTTTGTCTTGTCTGTTTTTGTGTTGTCTGTCTTTGTGTTGTCTGCGTCTTGTCTGTCTTTGTCTGGTCTGTCTTTGTGTTGCCTGTCTTTGTTTTGTCTGTCTATGTCTTAGCCCCTACTTAACCATTGTCCAACTTGGTTACTTTCCTTATCACTTACGCCCATCCCCCCCCCACCCATGTTGTTCCAATGTTGCTATTGATCCAGTATCGTCTGACCATTAATTTGCCCACCGCAAGCAGTGCTATAAATAAAGGGGGACTACTGGCGGCCATGTAACCAAGTCGAGTTTTCTCCCCTGATCCGACCATCTAGCCGGAGAACACAAAGGTTGGCACGGGTATATATCTATCAGCGTGCGCTCCCAGCGACAACCCGTTGACACCCGTAAGGTTGACATAAACTCATTTAATTAATTCACAATCAAAGACATGCCAGCATTGAATCTGTTCAAGAAAGTTTTAGATAAAGCACGGTCACTTTACTTTTAGTAAGGCTTCGATAAATTGCATGAGAGTTTCACCTAATTTCCTCTCACTACGATAACAATTGTTTATGTTTTTAGGTTCCTCAACCACGCAGTAACACAAGGACACTATATTTTAAATTAAGACCATGTAATCTAACAATACATATATATATATATATATATATATATATATATATATATATATATATATATATATATATATATATATATATATATATATATATATATATATAAATAAAATGATATATACGACAAGTTTTGAATTTTCTTCTCCTTAACAATTCTATATTAAACACACTGGATAAAATGCGATTGTTTTGTAATAATGGTAAGAGATTCAGCCACGAGTTTTTTTTTTTACTTGACGGGTTTGTAGATGGCGAAGTATTCATCTTTAAAAAAAGGAAACGAAAAATAGAGTTGCGGTCATCCATAAATGACGTCACTTTTTTTGGGACGATCTTTTACTCACCCTTCCTCTCCATCACACATCACCAACAAACCCCACCTCCCCTTGGAGTGTGACGTCATATACGGACGCCCCCCCCCCCATCCCCGCCCCCTTTACAACAGTCCGGTTCTATGGCAGCGAAATATATATGCAAAACTGACCAAGTGACTGGGAAAATCTCTGACCAGCTCGACCTCAGTGTAGTCCAGTCTTAGAGAAGATTTATTTCTACTTGAACATTTCTGTACCCGTAGCTGAAATTGTGACCCCCTCTCTCCCGTGCAACCCCCCCCCCCCCACCCCACCACAACCAAAATGTTAACCCTCTCCCTTTAATATTATCCCTGCACTCAAAGTTTCGCTTGTCCTGACTAACTTGTCTGGACTCTCCCCCACCCCCCTTCAAATTCACCCCCACCCCCATTGTAAACAGGATCGCTCCGACTAGGGTGAACCATCGATTTCCCCCGTGTCAAAGTAAAAAGCAAATTTACAGGCGGGGTAGGCCCGGTAGATAAATGGCACCCACTTACAAACTGGCAAATTTACCCGAACATTCCCACAGACACGAACGGTGTAGCTGGCCACGACCGGAAGCGTCTATAGACCATGAAAGCCCAGAACTTATGGGATACACACACAGAGTAATGGCGGCTGGAGCTCAACTGGCCAGGCGGGCTCTTCAATAGGGTGGGCCTGGCCAGGGCCGGCATAAATTAGTCGGCCAAATATTTATTGGAGTTGGTTGGGTTCAAACACCGGCATAAATTAGTCGGCCAAATATTTATTGGGGTTGGTTGGGCTCAAAAACCGGAATAAATTAGTCGGCCAAATATTTATTGGGGTTGGTTGGGCTCAAAAACCGGAATAAATTAGTCGGCCAAATATTTATTGGGGTTGGTTGGGCTCAAAAACCGGAATAAATTAGTCGGCCAAATATTTATTGGAGTTGGTTGGGTTCAAACACCGGCATAATGTAATCGGCCAAATATTTGAGTTGGTTGGGTTTAAACACCGGCATAAATTAATCGGCCAAATATTTATTGGAGTTGGTTGGGTTCAAACACCGGCATAAATTAGTCGTCCAAATATTTATTGGAGTTAGTTGGGTTCAAACACCGGCATAAATTAGTCGGCCAAATATTTATTGGAGTTGGTTAGGTTCAAACACCGCCATAAATTAATCGGCCAAATATTTATTGGAGTTGGTTGGGTTCAAACACCGGCATAAATTAGTCGGCCAAATATTTATTGGAGTTGGTTAGGATCAAACACCGCCATAAATTAATCGGCCAAATATTTATTGGAGTTGGTTGGGTTCAAACACCGGCATAAATTAATCGGCCAAATATTTATTGGAGTTGATTGGGTTCAAACACCGGCATAAATTAATCGGCCAAATATTTATTAGAGTTGGTTTGGTTCAAACACCGGCATAAATTAGTCGGCCAAATATTTATTGAAGTTGGTTGGGTTCAAACACCGGCATAAATTAGTCGGCCAAATATTTATTGGGTTGGTTGGGTTCAAACACCGAGGATGCTGGGTGGCAAGTGTCTCGTATCGTAAATATTGGTGTTGGCCAATCTAAATTACCGGCACGTCAAAGTTGGCCAACAAAAACTACCCACGAATTACAGCTGGCCAACAAAAACTACCAACCACAACTACCACCACATCTAAGTGTATCAACCACAACTACCCCCACCCTACAATTTCCTGGTGCCTACACGTACAAGACTCTGACATCGAATATGAGGAAACTACGTTCGATTAAATTATGGAACCAGAAAAAAAAACCGAAAAAACAAAACAAAAAAAACTTGCACATAGATATGAAAAGACCGAGAAACTTCAAGGGTGGGGCGGCGCGGCCCCGGGTATAGATCTGAAAACGACGAGAAACGTCAGGGGTGGGGCGGCGTGGCCCCAGGGTCGGGCTGGCGCCACCCTGACCCCCAGGGAATCGAGTTTGGACCAGTCTAGCCGGTGTCGTATCGAACTTTGCCGCTCATTCAATAAACTCACACAATTCTCATCAACATTTTTTTTGGTCCCCTCTCCCAGTCGTATATATCTAGGACCTACCCCCCCCCCCACCCCTTCTCTAATCAAATGTCTATCAGGCACCTTACCTCCCTCTTCCGTAACGTTATTTTTGTGGACCCCTTTATGTACGATACAGTGCCGTTGATCTTGAAACATTTTCCACCCTCCCCCCCCCCCCACCACATTGATGTCAGAACGAGTTATCACAGATCTTCTCAAACTGTTTCTCGTTGATTGATCAGAAAGCGAAAGTAAACAAAAAAACCAGAAAAACATGGCGGTCATGGCATCGATTATGTGTTGGCTGCTCGTATTTATTTCCTAGAGTTCCAAGTTTTCTTGGACGGTCTAACACACACACACACACACAAACATACATTTGTTTAAATATATATATATATATATATATATATATATATATATATATATATATATATATATATATATATATATATATATATATATATATATATATATATATATATATATATATATATATACATAAGCACACGAAAAACACGCGAATATACATACAAACAAACATACATAAAGCACACATACAAGCACACGTATAAAAACACACACACACACACACACAATACCACTGGGATACTAGGAGGGTTTAGGGGTCACATTAGCACTGGGATACTAGGATTATTCTGGGATCGCATTATAAAATGGTAACCATAAATTGAAAGTGACGCATTTATTCTGGTGCTTACACTGGTCTGAGGGGACGTCTCAACCTTAACCAGTGTTTCTTTCAGGTATTTCTCCTGGGGTTAGAGCTCCCCCTCCCCCCTCCTTACTCACCACTGGGCCGAGTAGAAAAAATATATTTAGAAAATGTGAACTTGAACTAGTTTCCTTCCCCTTCTTCCGGAAGTTTTCAGAGCACCTCCGGAGAAAATTATCCGAGAGAAACCCGACCCCTGACTTGCAGAAACTCAAGTCTGTACTGGAACAAGATTTAACCGGAAAGTGGAGGGCACATTTTTGAAACAACCCAGCCTGTGCTAGCCCCTACCCCAGCCCCTACCCCAGCCCCTACTCCAGCCCCAGCCCCAACCCCAGCCCCTACCCCAGCCCCTATCCAGTCCCTATCCCAGCCCCCATATATCCCAAAGTGAAATTTTCAAGTGTCAGCTTGCTATGTCTGGTTACTGTGATTAAAAATCAATCTTAAAGACGTTATGCTGTAGCTTTGGTACAGGGCAACTTTTCGGCAGTCAGTTGGGGGTGGGGGCAGTAGCGTAGCGAGGGGGGGGGGCGGGGGGGGACATATGTCCCCGGGCGCCGACCTTAGGGGGGGCGCCAAATTGAAAGTTTGAGGGGGGGGGGGGGGTGCAAATGAAAAGTTCGAGGGGGGGGGGTGCAAATCGAAAGTTTGAGGGGGGGGTGCAAATGAAAAGTTCGAGGGGGGGTGCAAATCGAAAATTTGCTCTCGAGGGGGCGCCAAATTGGAAGTATGTCCCCGGGCGCCGGGAAGGGTCGCTACGCCTCTGGGTGGGGGGTGGGGGGGATGTGTGAAGATATCTGAGTTATCTAGGTTGATGTTTTTAAGTTCAAGGTCGATCGTTAAGTACAAATTTACAACACTTACTTGTTCTGGAATTTTACGGTCAGTCCAGGTGTGGTGCCATGTCCTGTGGTCAAGACTTACCTGAGAACAGTTGGAGGTGCGGGGCCGGTTGCTGAACCGGAAGTAGCCCCGGAGCCGGTCCTTGGTGGCGTCCGACATTCTCCAGGAGGCGAACAGGACGGGGGTGGTACAGGTGGAGAGGAAACCGAACCAGGCGAAGAGGATGTAGGTGATGTCGTAGTGGTCGGTGTTGGCGTTGGTCTCGTGCACGAAGAAGGTGACCAGGAACAGGATGTGCAGCGGGCACCAGCAGATGCCGAACAGCGTCGTCATGGTGATGAGGTAGTTCTGGGCCCGCTTCTCCTTCTCGATGTCGAGCTCGTCTTCCGTGACGTGGGCCGCGCGGCTAGCGTGGGTGGACTTGATGTGTCTGTGGTGGTGGTGGTGGTGGTGGCTGCTGGCGGTGCTGCTGCCGTCGCCGCTGCAGGTCGGGCTGCGCTGGTAGCGCTGGGAGTGAGCACGTTCCGGGAACTCAGACCTGGGCGGGGGGACCGTCACGCCCGTGCCGTTGTTGAAAAACGCCGGCGGGGCGTCTACCGACGCCGGGGGCGCCGCTTGGATGATGGTGGTTTTGTAGTTTTCGACCGCGGGCCACGGCGGGCTGATCCGGTTGGCGCGGTCCTGGTCCGGGTCCGCGCTGGTGATGTTCTGCGTGAAGTGGACCGAGATGAAGGACGTCTCCCTGGATTTGAACTCGGCGGATACGCGGACGTACAGGAGAGCCATGACGGCCAGGGGCATGGCGTAGAGGGTGACGAACATGGCCCGTAGGTATTCCTCGATACGCCGCTCACCAAACACGAAGCAGATGCCCACACCGACAAAATCGTCACCTGGGAAGGGAAGGTGGATAATGGTTAGTGGGAGGGTGGGCAATGGTAAGAGGCAAAGTGGGCATTGGTCAGAGGAAGGGTACAAGGGGTCTAACAAGTGGTCAAAGAGATAAGGTGATCACACAAGCAGGGTGGATAAGTGGTCAAACCAAAGCTAATATGAACACCACTCAGTATTTGAGTAGAACATTGACGTTAAGGTTCATTGTACCAGATTATGGTTAGAACGTAATGTGATCATCAGTAGAATGCGAGCTATCCTAACACTGAACGTTTAAGTTTCTTTTTAGACTGATCGAATTTTAAGGCGCTAAATCTTCATTCAGTGGGGTAGTCAGCACACGACTAGGTTGTAAGGGCATTGAATGTCGAGATAATTTGATATGGGTCGAAAGGGGTTAAACAAGTGCTAAGATAGTCTGATGCCACACAAGGACAGCAGATATCGAGGCAGCAGATATCGAGGCAGCAGATATCGAGGCAGCAGATATCGAGGCAGCAGATATCGAGGCAGCAGATATGGAGGCAACAGATATCGAGGCAGCAGATATCGAGGCAGCAGATATCGAGACAGCAGATATCGAGACAGCAGCTATCGATAGATTGCACCGTCTCTCCCCCAGACAGCTGGGTCTCCGGGAGGAATCGGATACTCTGATTATAGCCCTGACAAGGTCTATTTAGTTTCAAACAGTTACATCCCCATACTGTCGTATTATAGTTCCAATAAGTTCTAGTTTCCAACTCAACTACATTTCTGTACTGTTCTATTATAGTTTTTACCACGTTTAGTTTCATAGAAGCCCCCCCCCCCCCTTCTACAAAATAGCACCCTATCAATATTAAAATTTTAAAACGCACGTAATGCAATTCTCAAATCCTTGCACCCCAAAATTCGAGCGCCTGTAAAGCGCTTGCTGACTACTCCCCCCTCCCCTCCCAACGTTGGAGAATTATGTAACCAGGGGCACTCCGCTCCCACCGTGGGGATAATGTATTCTCAGGCAGGACCCGTGGGGTGGGGGTGTGGATCACCGTTCAATACTTTTTAAAATCATGTTATTGATTTGCGAGTCGACTAGATGGGGTTCTAGAGATACCCCCCCCCTTCCCGCCCCCCGAAAAAAAAACCCATAACCTCGGCTAGTGATGATGGCCAGACATGGGCCAGGACATGGGCTTAGCTGTAGGCTGTCAGGTGTTCCTATAGGAACATACAGGAACCTACAGCAACCTATAGGAACATACAACAACATAAAAAAGCCCACAGCAACCTATTGCAGCTACAACAACCTATAGCAAACTACAACAGCCTACAACAGCATACAGCAACCTATAGCAGCCTATTGCAACCTACAGCAACCTACAAAAACCTACAACAACCTACAGCATCATACACAAACCAACAGCAAGTTACTGCAAGCTACAGCAACCTACAGCAAGCTACATCAACCTACAGCAAGCTACAGCAACCTACAGTAATATACAGAAACCTACAGCAACCTACAAAAACCTACAACAACCTACAGCATCATACAAAAACCAACAGCAAGTTACTGCAAGCTACATCAACCTACAGCAACCTACAGCAAGCTAAAGTAATATACAGAAACCTACAGCATCATACAAAAACCAACAGCAAGCTACAGCAAGCTACAGCAACCTACAGTAATATACAGAAGCCTACAGCAGCCTACAACAATCGCCAGCAACCTCCAGCAACCTACAGTAATATACAAAAACCTACAGCAGCCTACAACAATCGCCAGCAACCTCCAGCAAGCTACAGCCGACAGCAACTTAATGTGACCTACAACCTCCAACAATCTATAGCAACCTCCAACCTCCAATAATATATAACAACCTACAACCTACAGCAACCTACACCCTCCAGCCAAACCGCCACATACCCGCTTTGCTAGACATCGCAATAATTGTTTTCAATTGATGGATTCGATTCTCTAAATTGGAATTACTTGTATCCGTCAGTGGACGTACCGGGAATTCTTATGATGCTATTTTTAGCCCGCGCCTTGCTTATATCACGACATTTCGCTCGAACCTCACCACATGAGCATCAGACGGCTCGCCTTTTCTTTGGCTGTTGTCGGGAATCTGGGAGGGTTGCTTGTGTGGAGGGACTTGCTAATTCAGGAGATATTGGAGGCGGAATGTGATAAAATAGGGGACAGTTTGACCCAATCAGAATTATCGTTTTATTACATTTCTAGGAACTCTGTCCATTGGTCTTAAACGTCACACCCTCATCGGTCTAAACACCACATCCACATCGGCCTAAACACCACACCAATATCGGCCATAACAACACATTCCCATCGGCCTAAACACCACACACCCGTCGACCTGAACACCACACACCCGTCGGCCTAAAAACCACATCCCCAACGGCCTAAACACCACACACCCATCGACCTGAACACCAAATTTCAATCGGTCAATACACCATGTGATTTTAAAAAAAAATTTCTGGGAATGTTTCGGACATTTTTTAGTTCAAGTTTGATGATAAATGGTTGTGAATCCTTAAATTATGTTTAAAATTTTTTATCCACTCGTACATTCTAAATGGCGAGAACCAGACAATATGTCTAGAAGGTTTTTTTTTAAAATCACGGACCATGTTCTAGAGAAACATGGGGGGGTCATATATATATATATATATATATATATATATATATATATATATATATATATATATATATATATATATATATATATATATATCGCACTGTCGCCAAAACATAACGCCAGTCGATTTCCGTAAGGATTATATCAGCCCCACAACCCCCCCCCCCCCTCCCCCACCCTCATCCACTCGAAAACCCCTTTCGTATCTGATTCTGACCGTCAACAATAGTGCAGGTGGAGTAGAGTTTACCTGTCACCGTGACCTCAGCCTATGACAGGATAGTGTGGTCAGTTCTACCAGAGCTGGATGGACTCTCGGGAGCTCCGAGGGCACGGGATACGAACCTAGAATTTTCGGGTTAGACGTCGTGCGCTCTACCACCCCACCACGTTGACCAACGATTACAACCCCATATCTACAACCTGGTGCCTAACCCTTTACCCTACCCCCTCCTCATGTAGACCTGTCAGGTAACTTGTCTCTAGCTCCCCCTCCCTCATGTAGTCTCTAGCTCCCCCCTCCCCATATAGACTCCCCTCCAGTAACTTGTCCCTACCACCCTCCCCGTGTAGACCTGTCAGGTAACTTGTCTCTACCCCCCCTCCTCCCATCTCATGTAGACCTGTCTGATAACTTGTCTGTACGCATGTTACATAAAAAAATTCCTCCTTACATTATTAGATGATGACGTCATCACTACTCATCAATATAGAACCGTGTCAATGGGGTGATTATTTTTTTGACACTTGCGCAAGTGGCTAATTAATTTAATTAATCGAGCTTTATATAGAAACATTTTTTCTAAAAAGAAGTGAAACCATTTTAATGAGGTCTAATTTACTTAGTGGAAAAACCAAACATTTGGTTCAATGGAAACCAAAAAAGATAAAAATCATTCAACAAATACAAAGGATTTAAACTTATTTTCCAAAATAATACATTTGTTATTTAATTTGGATTTGTTAATGACCTTGTTGACAAGTGTCGTGCGTGTCTCTGTGAGGGTCAGGGTTGAACTGGGTGTGTCCAAGGGGCCCGGGAAATTTTTAAAAGCCCCCCCCCCCTTAACCTTGGATTGGAATTTTCATTACACTGTTGTTTTTTTTTTTTTGCTCCATGAGAAACAATGAATTTAACTATTTTGTATGAAGGAATCCAAATGGTAAAATGTAGAAAAAACAACAGTTAAACAAAAAAATTAAAAAAATTAAAACACTTATAGCGCTATTACAGCACCACTCGCGGCACCCATCTAGATTTTTTCTTGGGGGGGGGGGGGGGGGGGCACCGGGATTTTTCCCGGTAGATTGGCGGGCCAACCCATCCCTGATGAGGGCCAATCAAGGTTATTTCGGTAATATCTTATGCGTGTCATTAGAGTTCTATAATTAATGTTGAGCGATCGGCCGTCCACGCGAATGTTATTTGACCCCTACAGATATGAGCAAAACTGACGTACCAAAATGCAACGCAGACGAACTGACCCCCCCCTCCCCACCTCCCGTGTCAACGCCCCTTCAAATCACGCCTCCGTCTTGCAGACAGACGGGCGGGTAATTTGAAAGCACACTTGAACCAGACGCGAAACGAAAACTCGCGTCTCTTCTTGCCCCGTGTTGCATGTCAGGAATATCAAGTGGGGAATACATCCAGCCAGGGGAGGTAATTAACGCAAGGGAGGCTATCCGGATTATTCGATAACTGCAGATGTCTTCACGCTGCGTACGACACAAAAAATAAAAATCTCAAAATCTGTCTCGTGGTTTGGGTGTTAAAATCTTCATGAAGGTTTGGGTGTTAAAATCTTTTTGGAGTTTGGGTGTTTTAATCTTTCTGAAGGTTTTTGGTTTTTAGCACATTAAAAAAAAGTTATGCCTGCAACCTTATCGTGTTA
This sequence comes from Physella acuta, assembly GCF_028476545.2. Lineage (NCBI taxonomy): Eukaryota > Metazoa > Mollusca > Gastropoda > Physidae > Physella > Physella acuta. Next base: position 1,021,380 of record NW_026731598.1, read on the forward strand.
GTTGCTATTTATGGATTGTGTCTAGAGACTATTTATAATTGCAAGTATTAGGTTGATTGAGCATGCCAATTAGTAGTTGACGTCAGTTTGCCATGGGCTACCCCATAATGATGTCTGTGAAATATATTCTACCACCATTAGTATAACTAGTTTATAGGAACTAAATCTACCAATTAAAAATGAACTGAAAACCAGTAATTAATTATTTAAAAACAAAACACTAATCAATCAAGGACCACAACCCCATTAGCCAAGGACCACAACCTACTTATCAAACACAAACTACGATCCACCCATCCACCAAGAATCACTACTACAACCCCATCCACCAAGAAACACAACCCTCCTATTACCAAGAACCACAACCCCATCCACCTAAAACTCCAACTCACAACCACAACGAACCACAACCCCCACAAACACAAAGAACAACAACCCACACACCCACCAAGAACCACAACCCGCACACCCACCAAGAACCACAACCCGCACACCCACCAAGAACCACAACCCGCACACCCACCAAGAACCACAACCCGCACACCCACCAAGAACCACAACCCACACAACCCACACACCCACCAAGAACCACAACCCACACAACCCACACACCCACCAAGAACCACAACCCACGCAACCACAAACAACCACAAAGAACCACAACCCCCCACACCCACCAAGAACCACAACCCCCCACACCCACCAAGAACGACAACCCCCACGTCCACCAAGAACCACAACCCCCACACCCACCAAGAACCACAACCCCCACACCCACCAAGAACGACAACCCCCACGTCCACCAAGAACCACAACCCCCACACACCCACCAAGAACGACAACCCCCACACCCCCCCACACCCACCAAGAACGACAACCCCCACACCCACCAAGAACCACAACCCCCACACACCCACCAAGAACGACAACCCCCACCCCCCACACCCACCAAGAACGACAACCCCCCACACCCACCAAGAACGACAACTCCCCACACCCACCAAGAACCACAACCCCCACACCCACCAAGAACCACAACCCCCACACCCACAAAGAACCACAACCCCCCCCACACCCACCAAGAACCACAACCCCCACACCCACAAAGAACCACAACCCCCCCCACACCCACCAAGAACCACAACCCCCCCACATCCACCAAGAACGACAACCCACCTAGAGAGGCGCCGAGATCGATGTACTTGATGTAGATGGCGTAGGGCAGCACCACACACACGGAGCCAACCCACACGGCGATCACACACAGCCCAGCTGGTAATCGGCTCTTGAAGGGGTGGACTATCAGTCGATACCTGGGGAGAAGAAGGCTGGAGTTAGCATCGATATTAGAAATAAATCGATACCGCTTTAAAGGGCGAGTACATCAAACGGTTTTTTAGTAGCAGGAGAAAAAAAACAACACATGGAAATCGATTCTTCCAATCAATAACACAACAAGGTCAAGGGCGAATTAATCCAATCAGCAGTCTATAATTCAGGGATAAATCAATTAGGATGTAAGATTTAAAAAAAATAAAACGTGTTAGATTCTAACGTAAAATTCCGGCGTGAAATTGTCGGATGGCGGAAGGATTTAGTGGACGAAAACTGGGGGAAGGGGAGGGGGTGTAATCAATATAAATCCGAGAAACAAATCGATCGTTCAGCTGATCAGGTTTAGGGGAAAGATGGAGGAAAACATTTGAGACTCCGGTTAGAAATATGTGCTTAAGTGTGTGAGGTAGGGTTACAATGTTAAGAGAAAATATTCTAGGTTAGTGTACAGAAGTGGCATATAATCTTCTAGGCTAGTGTACAGTAGGGGCAGATAATCTTCGAGGTTAGTGTACAGTAAGGGCAGATAATCTTCTAGGTTAGTGTACAGTAGGGGCAGATAATCTTCTAGGTTAGTGTACAGTAAGGGCAGATAATCTTCTAGGTTAGTGTACAGTAGGGGCAGCTAATCTTCTAGGTTAGTGTACAGTAGGGGCAGATAATCTTCTAGGTTAGTGTACAGTAGGGGCAGATAATCTTCTAGGTTAGTGTACATTAGGGGCAGATAATCTTCTAGGTTAATGTAAGTAGGGGCAGATAATCTTCTAGGTTAGTGTACAGTAGGGGCAGATAATCTTCTAGGTTAGTGTACAGTAGGGGCAGATAATCTTCTAGGTTAGTGTACAGTAGGGGCAGATAATCTTCTAGGTTAATGTACAGTAGGGGCAGATAATCACCTAGTGTACCGTAAGGGCAGATAATCTTCTAGGTTAGTGTACAGTAGGGGCAGATAATCTTCTAGGTTAGTGTACAGTAGAGGCAGATAATCTTATAGTGTACTGTAGGGGCAGATAATCTTCTAGTGTACTGTAGGGGCAGATAATCTTCTAGTGTACAGTAGGGGCAGATAATGTTCTAGTGGACAGTAGGGGCAGATAATCTTGTAGGTTAGTGTACAGTAGGGGCAGATAATCTTCTAGTGTACAGTAAGGGCAGATAATCTTCTAGGTTAGTGTACAGTAGGGGCAGGTAATCTTCAAGTGGACACTAGGGGCAGATAATCTTCTTAGTGTACAGTAGGGGCAGGTAATCTTTTAGTGTGCAGTAGGGGCAGATAATCTTCTAGTGTACAGTAGGGGCAGATTATCTTATTAGTGTGCAGTAGGGGCAGATAATCTTCTAGTGTACAGTAGGGGCAGATTATCTTATTAGTAATACTCATTTAGGGGTAATAATCTTGTAGATTGGTGCACATTGGGGGCAGCTTATCTAGTAGGTAGTTCTCTGTTAGGGGTGGTTATCTTTTAGATTAGTGCAGATAATCTTTTCGATTAGTGCAGATAATCTTTTAGATTAATGTGGATTAGATCGTGTATTAGGATGCCAGAGTGAGTGTGTCATCCAGGATGTGTGACAAAGTGTGAGGCAGAGTGTCATAACTTCCACACCTTTCACAACCCTGACTTTCTACTTGAAACAAAATTTACAACACAAATCCCCCCGCCCCTTTCCCCTGTTATTTTACGGTGTCGTTCAATACGATTTAGTGAAATATTTTTTTTCCTAGGCCGAGGGTTCAAATTACAGGACAGCTCGGAGAGGCGATGAGAGAACGGGTGATTAAAGTGATTGCGTTAATTAGCAGGAAAGAACAGCTAGAACCCGATACAGTAGAGCTTATCTAGCCTCGTTATGAGGTCCGTGGCATTCTCAAGTGTCAAGGTGAGATGACGTCACATATTGATTCACGTTCGCGTTCGTTCTGGTCTTATGTCGTCTTCTTACTCGCACTTAACTTCTCTCCTAACCCTAACCAGACTCCTAACCCTAACCAGACTCCTAACTCTAACCAGACTCTCCTAACCAGACTCTCCTAACCAGACTCTCCTAACCAGACTCTCCTAACCAGACTCTCCTAACCAGACTCTCCTAACCAGACTCTCCTAACCAGACTCTCCTAACCAGACTCTCCTAACCAGACTCTTCTAACCCTAACCACACTTCTCAAAACCAGACTCTCCTAACCAGACTCTCCTAACCAGACTCTCCTAACCAGACTCTCCTAACCAGACTCTCCTAACCAGACTCTCCTAACCAGACTCTCCTAACCAGACTCTCCTAACCAGACTCTCCTAACCCAACTCCATTTACCCATCATTACCCATCATCCCTCCCCTCCCCACCACATTACCCTCACCACCACCAACCACCCTCCCCATTACCAACCACCCTCCCCACCCTCCCCATCACCCACTCCCCCATCACACTCCCCCCTCCCCCCATCACCTACCTGTCTATAGCGATGGTCAGGTATGTCAGCATAGATGCATGTACAGGGAAACACTGCAACATGGGCAGGAAGAAACACAAAAAGCTGCCAAAGAGCCAGTTCTGTATCAGGAAGTTGGCCAGACTTATGGGCAGCACGGCCAAACATTTGATCAGGTCAGAGAAGGCCAGGTTGGCCAATAAAAAATACGTTTGGTCCTGGAATGAGAAAAAAAAAAGAATTAGGCTTTGCAAGTAAGTTACCAGCTTCCAGTTTTCAGACTTGCCAGCTAGTATTTTTCAAACCAAATGTGAGTATTTTTATTAATCGGTAGAAAAATAATAATAGAAAAGTTACTTCCGGTGTTGTTTTTAAAAAACCCTAAACAATTAAAATGATACTGATGTAGGCAAGATTGAAGAAAAAAAAAGCCTGCGTGAGATTGTGATTTATAAAAAAAAGAAGCATGCAGTTTGTTATTTTTTTTATTTGAATCCGTACTAAATTTGATTCTTTTAGTAAAAAAAAATAAATAATCGTTTCATTAAATCTTGGTGATTTAATTAAAATTTTTGAAGCGAGGCCTCTAAACAAATAGCCGCCGTCATTTTTGTAGTCTACGGGAATTATGTTCAAAACAAATTTTTTTTTTCGAAAATGTATATCTTTCCCTGGCTAACGAGGTTTTGAATTTAAAGCGAGAGAGGCCGAGACTTACAAGCCCTATTATCATTGGAGAAATTTTTTATTGCATTTTGTTGCTGAGGAAGCAGCCTTTCAAACAGAGAGAAAAATAACCGTTTGAAACTAATGTTCTAAGATTAAAACAATCAAACCAGAAAACATATAAAAGAGTTTTGTTAAAAGCAATAAATGTCCACAGTATTCTGGAATTCGTTGAAGAATTCATGGATTTTTTTTTAAACAGAAGTTACTGACATTTTAGAGGTAGCTATTTTTTTCAACACCAAAGCCAATGCTACAGTAAAGTGAAAACATTAATGTTATTTTAAAAACAAAATCAGGTACTGACCTTTAAAGCAATTTTTCCTAGAGCAAAACAAAGCCAAAGTTAAGTTCAATTCGTATCAAGTTGGAGCTCATTGTTTAAGTACGATCTGATTTCGCGAGGCGTATGAGTTACTAAACTTTTTTTTAAAGCCGGTTATTGTGGAAATACTTGTTGGAAACAAACTTGTATTTAATACAAAAATTGAGCATAGTACACATGAAGTACATTTGGATAAATTCTGATCTAGGCCAGGCCGTAGAGCATCAGCAATGAGAAGTTCTGTACTCTGTGCTAGGCAATAGATCACAGCATAGAACACCGGCATAATATTGGGACCCACAATACACCACAGCAGGCAAGATACTTGGACCCACAAATGCCACATCAGCCATAATACTGGGACCCACAATACAACACAATAGGCAAGATACTGGGACCCACAAATGCCACATGAGCCATGATACTGGGACCCATAAAACACCACAGCAGCCATGATACTGGGACCCACAGAACACCAGACATGATTCTGGGACACACAGAACCACACAGCAGCCATGATACTGGGACCCACAAATGCCACATCAGCCATGATACTGGGACCCACAAATGCCACATCAGCCATGATACTGGGACCCACAAATGCCACAGCAGCCTTGATAGTGGGACCCACAAATGCCACATCAGCCATGATACTGGGACCCACAAATGCCACAGCAGCCATGATACTGGGACCCACAAATGCCACAACAGCCATGATACTGGGACCCACAAATGCCACATCAGCCTTGATAGTGGGACCCACAAATGCCACAACAGCCATGATACTAGACCCACAAATGCCAGAGCATTATTCCATGCCTGATACAATGACAGGATCATTCAATTCGTCGCAAGATTCCAGAAATGTGATTTGCTGGAGGCGGTGTCATCATCTTCCAAATTTAGCGCTTTTTATTTAGACGCTACGGCAATATTTCAGACTTGAGGAAATGAATGAGTGCTGAGTTGAGAATCTGAGGGGAGGTTCAGAGTTTGATGTGAGATTAGGTGAGTGTTTAGAACATAAGTCTAGTTTGATGTGAGATTAGGTGAGTGGTTAGACCATAAATCTAGTGTGATGTGAGATTAGGTGAGTGGTTAGACCATAAGTCTAGTGTGAGATTAGGTGAGTGGTTAGACCATAAGTCTAGTGTGAGATTAGGTGAGTGGTTAGACCATAAGTCTAGTGTGAGATTAGTTGAGTGGTTAGACCATAAGTCTAGTGTGATGTGAGATTAGTGGAGTGGTTAGACCATAAGTCTAGTGTGATGTGAGATTAGTGGAGTGGTTAGACCATAAGTCTAGTGTGATGTGAGATTAGTGGAGTGGTTAGACTATAAGTCTAGTGTGATGTGAGATTAGTGGAGTGGTTACACCATAAGTCTAGTGTGATGTGAGATTAGTGGAGTGGTTAGACCATAAGTCTAGTGTGATGTGAGATTAGTGGAGTGGTTAGACCATAAGTCTAGTGTGATGTGAGATTAGTGGAGTGGTTAGACCATAAGTCTAGTGTGATGTGAGATTAGTGGAGTGGTTAGACCATAAGTCTAGTGTGAGATTAGGTGAGTGGTTAGACCATAAGTCTAGTGTGATGTGAGATTAGTGGAGTGGTTAGACCATAAGTCTAGTGTGATGTGAGATTAGGTGAGTGTTAAAGACAAAAAAAAATGAATATGGATACGTCTAGTTTTTTAATGACGTATCCTTTGTAATTATTCATATCAGTTATTTACTAAAAACACATACTAGTTACTTTCTCGTATACAGAATATAGAGAAATTATTGTAATCGTGCAGAAAAAGCATATGAAATTTTGACAGTTTTCACCGCTTTACACCTCAGTCCTTCATCACATCCGGAGTATAGAGGACTTGTTTTAATCAGGAAAAAATTATAAATCCAGATATATAAAAATTTTGGCGTTTTATGCGTAATCGAGTTTGAAAAACTGGACTTTGCAATTCTGTCCGTATGTCAGTGTGTATGTGTGTCTGTGTGTCTGTTAACACGATAACTTGAGTACCGTTACAGCTAGGTTGATGAAATTTCATATATAAGTATTTTATCAAAATTGTAGATCCGTATCAACTTTTGAGCGATTTCCGATAACCGGAAGTGGTATTTTTTCTACTTTGAATTTTTCAAAAGCCTATAACTTGAGTACTATTTCAGATAGATAAATGAAATTTCACATGTAAGTAAAAGATCTAATTCTCTACCTTCTGTCAAATTTTGAGTAATTTCCGTTGACGGAAGTAGTAGTTTACGCAATTTCCGATTTCTCAAAAAAAAAAAAACGCATATGAATTTATAAAGTACTAATAATATTGCGCACTATTATACACATACTGTTTTTCGTTCACTTGGTGTGCAATTCTTTTTTCTACGAGTTTTTATACTATTTTAAAAAGTTTAAGTAATTAAAAATGGATTGAAAATCATGTTTATATTGTGATGTGCCATCTCCTGTAGAGTTATATAAGAATATTCGAGAAAGTTTAGAGATCACTACCGCCAAGGCCATTTTGTGAAAAGTATAGCAATATAGAACATTACTATAAACCAAAAATCGTCACAATATAACGTTTGTGCGATTTTTTATGCTCTGTAAGTATTTAACGCTATAGGACATTGTATTACTGTATTTAACACTATATGACATTGCATTACTGTATTTAACGCTATATGACATTGCATTACTGTACTTAACGCTATAGGCTATGACATTATTGTGTATATTTAAATTGTGTAAAGCCTCTGTGAGCAACAGTTAATTTAATTAGCTGAACACGTGATCTATTTATTACGTCGGTGCTGTAGTGGGGAGAAGCTAATTAAACCAAACAGTGAACGACCCGTTTATTTGTATAGTATGTAGAAGAAGTGACGTTACAGTAGAACCCACCTCGTGACGTCACTGTGGGACCCACCTGATGACGTCACAGTCAACCCACAAGGTGACGTCACAGTGAACAAACCTGGAGACGTCACAGTTAACCCACCTTGTGACGTCACAGTGAACCCAGCTGGTGACGTCACAGTGAACCCACACTGTGACGTCACAGTGAACCCACCTGATGACGTCACAGTGAACCCACCTGATGACGTCAAAGTGAACCCACCTGGTACAGACGACGTTTGGCGATGACGACGACGATGGCGGTGTTGCCGACGACGCCGACGAGACAGATGACGACGTGGAGGAAGATGAGGAAGGGGTAGACGTAGCGCAGGGAGGGCTTGACGAAGGGCACCTTGAAGTCAAAGTCCGAGTGGTTGTTGGTCACCATGAACTGGATGATCAACTCGATGTACTGGTGGTTGGCCATCTTGACCTCAGCTGGTGGGGGGGGGGGTGTGACGTCAGAGGGTTAGGGTGGGTCTGTGGTCACATTCTTCACACAGCTGGTAGGGTCAGGGGTGAGTCGTCCGGTGTCTGAACGTGAGCAGGTTCTGGAGGTGTTTATGGGCGCGTCCTGATGGAAGGGAAACAAGTTTTAATGGTTAGTACGGCAAGTTGGTTTAGAGAGTTAGGAAAGTTAGTACGGCAAGTTGGTTTAGAGAGTAAGGAAAGTTAGTACGGCAAGTTGTTTTAGAGAGTAAAGTTAGTACGGCAAGTTGTTTTAGAGAGTAAAGTTAGTACGGCAAGTTGTTTTAGAGAGTAAAGTTAGTACGGCAAGTTGGTTTAGAGAGTAAAGTTAGTACGGCAAGTTGTTTTAGAGAGTAAAGTTAGTACGGCATGTTGGTTTAGAGAGTTAAGTTAGTACAGCAAGTTGGTTTAGAGAGTTAAGTTAGTACGTTAAGTTGGTTTAGAGCGTAAAGTTAGTACAGCAAGTTGGTTTAGAGAGTAAGGAAATTTAGTACGGCAAGTTGGTTTAGAGAGTAAGGAAATTTAGTACGGCAAGTTGGTTTAGAGAGTAAGGCAATTTAGTACGGCAAGTTGGTTTAGAGAGTAAGGTTAGTACGTTAAGTTGGTTTAGAGAGTAAAGATAGTTAGTACGGCAAGATGGTTTAGAGAGTAAAGGTTAAAGTTAAGCAACAGGTTACTGTATAAATTGAGGCTGTGAATGTTGAAATAAAAGCTTTATGACGTAACCTGCAGATTATGACAGAATAATTATGTTTAGCTCTTTTGTTGTTTCTCATTCATTACATTCTCTTAGCATACACAATCAGACATTTACGGACTTGTCCTATTGAACACACAACTTTATACCTGTCCATCATAGTACACAACTTCAAACTTGGCCATCTAAGCACACAACTTAAAAGTTGGCCATCTTAGCACACAACTTTAGAAATGGCCATCTTAGTACACAATTTTAGACTTGGCCATCTTAGCACACAAATTTTGACTTGGCCATCTTAGCACACAACTTTAAAGTTGGCCATCTTAGCACACAATTTTAAAGTTGGCCATCTTAGCACACGACTGCCCTTCGGCCATTTGATCACAAGAACTGATATCTTGGATTGTGTTGAAATAATTCTTCCAGGACATTTAAGGAAAATGAAAAAAACAACCCTCGAGTATTTGAAAAACAAAACAAAGGAAAAAAATCCAACCCGGCAGATCTCAAAGAGGCAGACGGTTCCAATAACATAATTACCTGGCCAGTTCAATGAAAGCTGAAGAAGATACGGAGGAGCTTGAGAGGAGGCGGCGTGTGTGTGGGGTGTGGGGTGTGGGGTGGGGGGGGGGTGTATCAACTATCAAATAACAAGACAGGCATGAGTACCGTCTTAAAATACCAACCCGTATGTTTTATGTATTAAAATAAAATAAAACAACATCGAATTATACCGGCAATGTTATCCCACATCCCATTATCCCAGCACTGTTTAACCACATCCCATTATCCCAACCCTGATATCCCACCGACAATATCCTGCTCACACGACCGAACTAAAAAAAACAATGGCCGTGTTTTTCTTTATGAAAACAAATGCGGCCACGGGCTGATGAAATCGATAAATTAAAGAGACAGACGACAGGCAGACGTACAAGTTGTATCAACCGCGCCACCGAGCTGCGGGTTTAGAACTACAATTGGCCAAGCTCCGTCTTTACTTTAGCGGTCTTCTTCGACGGGAGAGGCTGGAAAAATGTTTTCAAAAGGCCGGCCGTGATGGGTTTCTTTGGAGAAGAAGGAAGTGGGTTCGGGGATTTTGAAGTGGTTGGTAACTTTAGACTACAAGGGCGGATACACCGTTGGCCGTTGTGTTAAGTCTGATGGATTAGCGGGGTCAAAGTCTGATGGATTAGTGGGGTCAAACACGGGAAGAGAACTCATATCAAATATAAAAAAACATAATTAAAAAATATAATTTGAAATTTGATTTTTTTTTGGTGTTTAGATCAAATTAAAACAATTACAATGGCAAATATAACTTTTGTTGTATTTGAAACTAAAACTATGTGAGATTTTCTGTCTAGATTATTTATGTGAACTATATGATATTATTTTGGAGGGGGGGGGGGGTGGATGACGGTTTGGCTTAGAGGTTGAGCGGTAGACGGCTAATACGAAAGTCTCGAGGTCAAATCCGGGTTCAAGTGAACACGTTAGAGGAAGTAAAGTCGGCTGGGCATAGTGCTGACCACACCATCCCTACATATGCTGAGCTCACAGAAACAGGTAAACTCTACATCACTTGCCCCATAGAATGTCAGGTTTGAAAAATAACTTTACTTTTTTGGGACATTTTGATGCTATATTTATCTGATCGAAGTACATTTTGAGACTTGTTGCGAGATGTATCTGATAAATCTAGTCTAAATGACATCTGTCATCTAAAAAAATGTCACATTTCAATTGGAAGATTTGACACCTCGTGATGGTGTCATGTCAGAGGGACTTGTCAATGTCCATTATGTGTCAGTGTCCATGTCCATTTGCCAGTGTCCATGTGTCCATGTGTCAGTGTGTGTGTCAGTGTCCATGTGTCAGTGTCCATGTGTCAGCGTCCATGTGTCAGTTTCCATGTGTTAGTTTCCATGTGTCAGTGTCCATGTGTCAGTGTCCATGTGTCGGTGTCCATGTGTCAGTGTCCATGTGTTCATGTGTTCATGTCCATCTGTCAGTGTCCATCTGTCAGCTTCCATCAGTCAGTGTCCATCTGTCAGTGTCCATGTGTCAGTGCCCATGTGACCCCTACAAACGTCATGTGTCAGTACCCCACCCCCCCATACCCGTCTACTGGACAGTGGCATCCTACAACCACAGTGTTGCTGTAGATACATTGACCATCGCCATCCCACTAACCAGACACGGAAACCAACCAGCCAACTAAACGGCTGACCAGAGGTTTTGTTTAATCGGTCACATTCGCCCCTCCCCCCACGGGGCAACATTTAAACCTGAGGAAGTGGCGACCAAGCTGAAGACATATGCTGGGAGGGAGGGAGGGGGGGGGGGGGTAGGAGGGCGTGGCACCAGACAAGATAAGACCTGCCCTCTGGGATTTACGGGTCAAAATTTAAAAACCAACTGTTATTTTTTTTTATAGCGATACAGAATGGATCAAAAAACTATTGAAATATTACGTACCAGTAGATGGGGGAAGCTGGCAAATTCAGATGTCAAATTCAGGTCTTTAACGAGTCAAGTAAAGAAGGTGGGGGGGGGGGGGGGAAGAATGGGTCGGGCGATTTTCGATTTTCCTAAAGATACTGATTTTTTTTTTTCAGTAATAATAATTTATTTGATAGATTTTACACAGCATCAAAGACATAAACATCAAATGCATATATAATAATCAAAGGGAGAAAATAAAACGTCATAAGAACTAGACTAAAATAAGGTGTGCAAACTAGATTTCTCTTGACTGCTTAATTTACTGTGCTGCGTCCTTAGCTGCGGAGTCAAAAGTTCACATTGTAGCCACCCAGAAATAGAATAGATACTAAACCGGTAGAGAACTTAAAGCACATCAAACTAACACATATGAATCTGTTTAGATCTGTTGGAATATGTCAGCGCTTATGCCAGCCGTTTAGCGGGGAATGAAATAACGTGTGTCTTTTAATTTAAAACGTCAGCGGACTTACCCTGAAGTAACACCAGTGAGACTTACCCTCATAAATTAATCAAGGCTACCTGCCCTGATTAAGACATCTAGATTACCTCCCCTGGTATAAACATCTGGGTGAGTTCCCCTGAAAAATCAATCAGGGTAACTTCCCCTCAGTAAAACATCCAGTTGACTCCCCTGATAAATAAACCAGGGTAGCCTCCCCTGATAAATTAATCCGGTTAACTTTTCCTGATTTAAATTGATAGGGATGACTTCTAGAGATAAATTAATCAGTGTCATCTCCCCTTATAAATTAATCAGTGTGACCTCCCCTTATAAATTAATCAGTGTGACCTCCCCTTATAAATTAATCAGTGTGACCTCCCCTTATAGATAAATCAGTGTGACATCCCCTTATAAAATTAATCAGTGTGACCTCCCTTATAAATTAATCAGTGTGACCTCCCCTTATAGATAAATCAGTGTGACATCCCCTTATAAAATTAATCAGTGTGACCTCCCCTCATTAATTAATCAGTGTAACCTCCCCTGATAACAACATCTGGGTAGGTTCCCCTGCGGGCTCCCATGACTATTTTTGTGATACATTTGTATAACTACAGGGCATACCAGTTGGACAAGGACAGGCATAATTTGTTTGTTTACTACGTATTATTTAGGTATCACATGTGAGAATATATTTGCGAAACTCCTTCGTAGCTGATCTATGTATCTGGTTTTGTTTACAACTTGAGTTATCTTAGAAGAGTATGAGGAAAATGTCCTCAGATTTAATGTGGTATCATTTTAATGGGGCCCTCGTTAGGAGATATGAAACAAATTTAAAGAACTAGAGACGTCCTAATATTTAATGTGATATCACTTTCTTATGGGGCCCTCTACATGAGATATGATACAAATTTAAAGAACTAAAAACGTTCTTATATTTAATGTGGTATCACTTTCTTATGGGGCCCTCGTTAGGAGATATGATACAAATTTAAAGAACTAAAGACGTTCTTATATTTAATGTGGTATCACTTTCTTATGGGGCCCTCTACATGAGATGTGATACAAATTTAAAGAACTAGAGACGTCCTAATATTTAATGTGGTATCACTTTCTTATGGGGCCCTCTACATGAGATATGATACAAATTTAAAGAACTAGAGACGTCCTAATATTTTAAGTGGTATCACTTTCTTAAGGGTTCTCTACATGAGATATGATACAAATTTAAAGAACTAGAGACGTCCTAATATTTAATGTGGTATCACTTTCTTATGGGGCCCTCTACATGAGATATGATACAAATTTAAAGAACTAGAGACGTCCTAATATTTAATGTGGTATCACTTTCTTATGGGGCCCTCTACATGAGATATGATACAAATTTAAAGAACTAGAGACGTCCAAATATTTAATGTGATATCACTTTCTTATGGGGCCCTCTATATGAGATATGATACAAATTTAAAGAACTAGAGACGTCCAAATATTTAATGTGGTATCACTTTCTTATGGGGCCCGCGTCAGCAGAAAATTTGAAGAACCATCGATGAAAATATCTCATCTGGAAAATTGTGGGGTAGGGGGACCGGCCGTGATGGGGGACCCGGTCCTGTTATTACAGGGTCATTCATCCCATCTGGTCACGTGGGCTAGTGACGCCCCTTTGATTGGGGGATAAAAATAGGATTCCGTTTTGGGGGCGAGGGTTCAGAGAATTGGGTTGTTGAAGTGAGTTCGAGTTTTAGAAAAAAGTGTTTGATATTCTATGATTCTATGAAGCTTGTCTGTGTTTGTAATGGTGGTGTGTGTTGCAGATGTGTGCTAAAGTTGAGTTGTGATGATATGTGATGTTATTGTTGGACGGTCATGTGATGATATCACGTGATTAATTGTTATGATGTGACGTGGTGATGTCACGTGTTGATTTATATTGATATGACGTAATACTATGTGATGATGGGACTTTTTGATAACGTTTTGATGTTGTAATGATGTGATGTTTCCATCTCGTGACGTCATAATTTGTAACGATGTTACATTTTAATTATGCGACTTTTCTGATGATGTAATGATGTGACGTAATGATCTATGACGATGTAAAGAGAAAATATTTAGTTACATTTATTTACTTTGTTTAAATTTTTTAAAAAAGTTTCAGTTTTTTCCCTTGAAACAAAACTCTGATTGTTCCCCCTTGTTCTTGATCTTTGTTCTTTTAATGTTTCCTAATCTTCTTTGTTCATCTCCTGTTTGTTAGGCTTTTATGTGCCCTAGTTCAACAGACATCCATCGAGTTCTTAATGTGTTTCAGGTTCAACCATTTTATAGGGTGTTCAGGTCAGCCCATTCAAACTAAAATAGATCATTAGGGTCGTTCAAAAAATTAAGGTATTTGGTTACACTTAGAAGAATAAAAAAGCTAGAGTCAAATGACTATGTTTATTTAGGGCTAGAAGGTTGAAATAAATACAATTTAAACTGAGGTAATAAGTAAAAAGCAAGTTTCGCGATCATACGTGTATTTTAGGATTTGGTAGAACAGGGTTAACAGGTCTAGAGGCTGAGAAATTGTTTTAATGAGGACGGTTAATTAAAATACGTTAAAAACGTTGATTATAGGTTGATATAACTTTTGGATTGAATGATGTGTTGTATAAGGGTGGAGTAAAAAAATGTATAATACATGTGGTGAGGTGGGGGTGAGGGGGTGTTGGGGCGTGGGTAGGGGGTGGGGTCATGAGGTGGATGGAGCCAAACTTTGTGATAAAATGACAGCGCAGGAGAAAACGTCCTGTTGAAATCGTGACCGCGAGTTAATTATGTGTGGGATAAACATAGTCAGTGTTTCTTCCAGACTTTTTTTTCTCCGGGGGGGGGGGGGGGGGGATGGCGGACACTGTTAAAAGTATATATTTTCTATATAAATTCCATTTCGTTCGGGGGTGTGGGGGGCGGTAGACTTTCTTCCGGAGGGTCGCTGTCCCCACGAAGAGATGCCTGGAAGAAACACTGAACATTGTGCACAGACCAACACCAACACGTTTGTCGTATGACTGTTGAGACAGAAAATCTATTGTTGACGTAAGTGCTAGATGCTGACACGGTTCTTATCAAGTTATCACAGCAACAAAGCTCATGGTTGCTAAACCGAAAAGTCTCGAGTTCGAACCCTCGGACAGATGAGGCTCGTTAGCTGGAGACAGCCACTACAAAATCAAACAACTGCTGCCTTGTAGTTTGTTCTTGGTTGGACAAAGGCTATGGAAGCAAATCCAGACAGAAAAGTATCCTGAAATCGGAGTCAATGGCCTCAATGGCGCATAACCAGTTGACACGTATACTTACTTGTGTTGGAGGGAATCCCTTCCAAAACTAAAATTAAGAACGAAGAAGAAGAAGACATCAACAAAATTATCTGATGCTGACCTTAACAGTGAACCTGATTAAAATGATAAGAATCTATTTTCGGACACAGGGGATATAACACTGGAAACAAAAACACAACAATTAACAACTGGGCAACACGTATAAACAAGAGCTGCGGGATAAATCATAGAAATAAAAAAGTTGAACAGGAATAGAATTATTTAAAGCTGTATATCTCAAACTCAGTGATTAAAACTAACGCCATCACATTTCCGTTAATTCGTGTCGCCATTGCTATGTAGCGAGAGATTTCACATTGTGATGATTATGAACAATATTCGTTAGAGGCTACATCAGATGTTGGCCTGACGCTAAGTGAGCCATAGATCAACCAGGTATTGACACCAGGTGTTCAAATAACGTTAAGTCCACCCAGGTAATTCATATACCGTCTTGTGGGGGACAGGGGATCAAGGTCATGTGATGTGGTGACGTCAGAGATGGCGGAGGTTATCTTAGTTCATGTGGTCGTGTTATTTCATACAGTAAACCTGGGTCGATGTAAATTCTACTGACATCTTAAGGTTGAGTGGCGTTGATTTCATAAGAAGACACTGACAATTTTATATGCTGTCTGCGCAATATATATATATATATATATATATATATATATATATATATATATATATATATATATATATATATATATATATATATATATATATATATATATATATATATATATATATATATATATATATATATATATAATATTATATATATATATAATATCTTATATATATATATATATATATATATAAAATATTATATATATATATATATATATATATATATATATATATATATATATATTATATATATATAATATATATATATATATATATATATATATATATATATATATATATATATATATATATATATATATATATATAACGGCACAAGTATTGCCATGTCCTACTCTTGAGTCCTACAGGAAATATCTGAGGACCTGTCTGACAAATAGGATCTGTCAGATGTAAGGATTTGATGTCATGACATCATGACATGACATGTAAGACAAATGTGAAGGTTTGATGTGGTACCTGATAACGTCAACGATGTGATTTCAAACGAGTAGAGATCAAACCTTTTTTTACAGCTTCTAAAAGCTGTTGTGTTGACCAAACGCCGATGTATTTGTTTACCACATGCATGAGCATGCACGTCACCATGTGCTCACACAACAAAGGCGGCTCACGCGTGGAGAACAGACGACAGTCGATACAGCAAATAATGACAGGATGAAAGACAGGAAAAGTTTGAGCTTGTGTGAGAATCAATATGATGAAATGGGTGTTGTTGTTGTGTGGACAGGTGTTGTTGGTGTTGTCGTTGTGGTTGTTGTTGTGATTGTTGCTCATATGGTTGCGGTTGTTGTTGTTGTTGTTGTTGTGGATGTGGTTGGTATTGTTGTTGTATTTGTGGTTGTTGTTGAGGTTGTGGTTGTTGTTGTGATTGTTGCTCTCGTGGTTGCGGTTGTTATTGTTGTAGAATGGTTGCTGTTGTTGTGGTTGTTGTTGTGGTTGTTGTTGTGGTGGTTGTTGTTGCTGTTGTTGTGTAGATGGGGTGTTATTGGTGTTTAGTTGTTGCTGTTGCTGTTGTGGTTGTTGTTGTGATTGTTGTTATGTGGATGGGTGGTTGGATGCATAGGGTAATCTGTGAGGACAAGTCAGTTAATTAAACATGGGATGGACTGGTCAGCTAATTAAACATGGGGTGGACTGGTCAGCTAATTAAACATGGAGTGGAATGGTCAGCTAATTAAACATTTAGTAGACTGTCATTTAATTAAACATACGGTAGACTGGTCAGGTGTAAGATTTGTAAACAGTCTCCATGTCAGTCAACAAGAGAATTGGAGTTCAGGCAGATTTTATTTAGGAGAGTCCGATAGACATGACTCACTGATGGCAAAAAAACTAAATAGACAAACACCATTTGTATACAGTCAGTGACGTAATTACTAGGTATTAGCGCGCTTCACAATAACATCTTTTGACAGGTAAATACCTGACGTTGACTAAATATTACCTGCTCACCTAAGTGTTACCTCCCCCCATAAGTGCTACCTCACACCTGAGTGCTACCGCTTACCCAGGTATTACGGTAATTGACGAGGCGGTTCTGTTAGGTGTGTCGTGTCATCTGTAAATCTGTAAACCTTGTGTTGGGGTAGGCTGCAAGTGATATTTAAATGACATGTGGCAGTGACATTTACATGACATGTGGCAGTGATATTTCTGTATTGTTAATTATTTTTATATGATAGTGTAACTGTGACATTCACGTGACGTGTGTCAGTGACCAAACAGAACTGTAGATATGGCAGACATTACGGTGGAACTTACAAGAAAAGCACAAAAGAGAGAGACACAGGACAGCAGGACAAAGGACTCTGGAGATCTTTGGTTGGTGGCCCATTCCCCAGCAGGACAAAGGACTCTGGAGATCTTTGGTTGGTGATACAAAAATGTCCAGATCAAAGACAGTCAAATCTTCAACTCTGGCCCAGTATGAGAACAGACGTGTGGGTGCTGTGTGGATTGTTTGGATTGTGTGGATTGGGATCATTGGATGCAAGGATAATAAGTTTTAATAAATCTCATGTGCGTACTCCGTCATCCTAAGGTCATGTGGCAGTGACGTGTGTGTATAAACGCACCGGGCGTGACGTCATGAGTAGACTGCCGATGCATGTCAAAAACCTATATAAAATTGTAATTACTAGGGCGAAATTCCGTTGCATCTTCAATATAATGTTTTAATAATTAAATTTTAATAAAATAGCTTTTTCATATGCCTATCAATTTAAAAAAAAAGTTAAATTGCTGTACTGAAATGATTATTTGTGTACATATATATGCCCTATCTAGAAAATCTCATGCTTCATGTACACATATACATGGATAATCTAATGTTTTGTGTACAAAATTACCTATATAATCTAATATATGTGTCACACATATACCTAGATAATCTAATCTTCGTGTACAAGTAGCCCTAGATAATCTGACAGCTTGAATGTGTACAAGTAGCCCTAGATAATCTGACAGCTAGAATGTGTACAAGTAGCCCTAGATAATCTGACAGCTAGAATGTGTACAAGTAGCCCTAGATAATCTGACAGCTAGAATGTGTACACGAAGCCCTAGATAATCTGACAGCTTGAATGTGTACAAGTAGCACTAGATAATCTGACAGCCTGAATGTGTACACGAAGCCCTAGATAATCTGACAGCTAGAATGTGTACACATAGCCCTAGATAATCTGACAGCTAGAATGTGTACACGTAGCCCTAGATAATCTGACAGCTAGAATGTGTACACTGCATAAATGCACCGCACGCTGTCTTCGTGACCTCATTCTATTTATAGCCACCCCATTACCATTTATAGAACTGTCCACATCATAACATGATTGACTATTATTCTGGGGCTCTGTCGGGGGTATTATTTACCCGCCAATTGCAAAAAAAGTGCACACAGACGCTTACAGAATAAAATAAAAAAAAAAGCTAAAAGTGTTTGAATTCACAATTTGAAATTCTAATGGAATCATAAATTAGATAATATAAAATCAGAGACAGTTTCTTTTCCACTCTTTTTTTCTTTGGCGGGTTGGGGAGGGGGGGGGGAGGGTGGGAATGGGACGCTTGAAATTATTATTATGGTAATTAGTAGATGTACACTACATCCTAAAAACTGCAACAGTAGTTTAAAATAATTAGTTGATTCATGGTAATTATTTGTTTCTGTCTTTTGTTTTTTTTTCTTACATTATCCAGTGCTTCGTTGAGTTGAGTGATACATTTTTTATCTAGTTCAAAAGCCATTTCCCTAGTATGGGTTATCTATAAATAGGCAAGCGGTTTATGACGGATTTTAACCATAACTTCACTAATATTGTAATACGTTAGTAAAGAGTTGACCGATAATTTTAAACAGAAAGTTTGGTACAAATCAATTTAAAAAAATACATCCACAAATCTATGACACTCGCAATTGTCATCACTGAAACTAGCCGGCTGACCGGGGGTACGGGCCACACCAGGTGACACCATTTCAGAGTTTCTTCCAGGTATCTCTTCGGGGGGGCGAAGCCCCCCCGAAAATTTTTTACCGCCCCCCCGAACGAAATGAAATTTATAAAATTTATATAGAAAATATATACTTTTAACAGTGTCCGCCCCCCCGAAGAAAGTCTACCGCCCCCCCGAAAATTTCAAGAGCCCCCCCGGAGAAAAAAGTCTGGAAGAAACACTGCACCATTTAGGGGGGGGGGGTGACACCAAGGCAAAAAATAGCAAAATATATAGAGAAAAAATGATAATTCCACTTAATTAAGTGATTTATTCGAGTGTTAAATAGTCTTTTAAGAGGTGCAAATCGAAAGTTTGAGGGGGGGGGGTGCAAATCGAAAGTTTGAGGAGGGGGGGGGGGGTGCAAATCGAAAGTTTGAGGGGGGGGGTGCAAATCAAAAATTGAAAGTTTGTCCCGGGAACGGTCGCTACGCCTCTGTGTGTGTGTGGGGGGGGGGGGGTGACACCATTAAGTGCCGCACCGGGTGACACCCGACCTCGCTACGCCACTGAATGTGACATCAGCTGGACGTCCAACTGTCATCACTGACATCAGCCAACTTTCTGCTGAGACTATCCACAGACACTAACTGACCATCAGTAAACAGCTTAACCTGACCTATTCGTGTGGAGCGGACACCCACTTCTCCCCTACCCCTAAATGGGAAGTTAACGGATACTGTCTCACTTATGCACTACCGCTAATCTTCAACTATATATATATATATATATATATATATATATATATATATATATATATATATATATATATATATACATATGTGCTTTTGTGTATGTCTTTCGGGTGACATTCTGCGTCACCACACGTGGTGACATTTGTATCACCACTAGCGCTAACAAATGTTGTGTGGCAATACATGCAACACAACAATACACCATTTTATCTGTAAGATTAACACAATCACTACACGCAACATCCGTACACATAAAAGTGTAATGAAAAAAAATATACGTATGACCGGAATGACAATTCGATCGGAAATGTACACACATCCATATGCCCCCCCCCCCCCCCGACCACACCCACAACAACAACACCTTACCGTGACATGGTCCGAATGCACAGATTGAAAACGGCGAGGGTCGGTGAAGAGAACAACTGACCAGCGTCCTAGTGTGAGCACCTTCTGGCGTGAAGCCCGTGGCGGGAGTCTGGTGCCGTGGCGCAGCCTGCCAATGCCAGATTGATCAGCGCCCCCCTCCCTCACCGCGCCCCCTTCGTGTCGCGAGGGTCTTGTCGCCACTGACGGCACGCGGGGAGTAGGGGTGGGGGGGTGGGGGTGGGGGCGTGTTGATGGCATCGATCAACGTCTCAGCTTCATCCTAGAGACAGTGTCAAGTCAGGTGGTAAAGCTGGTTTTTTAACCAATATCATTGTCAGTTGTGACATCAGTGTGACGATGTCATGTCAGTTGTGACATCAGTGTGACGATGTCATGTCAGCTGTGACATCAGTGTGACAATGTCATGTCAGTTGTGACATCTGTGTGACAATGTCATGTTAGCCATGACATCAGTGTAACCATGCCACATCAGGTGACATCAGAGTGACAATGTCATGTTAGTTGTGACATCAGTGTGACATTGTCATGTCAGTTGTGACATCAGTGTGACAATGCCATGTCATTTGTGACTGAGTCGTGTCAGCTACAGTGACACTGCCAAGTCAGTGTGACAGTGTCATGTCGGTCTGTTGATTGAGTACAAGCAGCAGATGCTTTTCCTTTCCTTCATTGATCTATAGGTCTACTGTGTGACAGAGCATGGCGAGTCTGTGTGACGGTCATGTCAATTAAAACAACATACGTGTGTTAACTGACATTCTGTCAGTGTCTTCTTGCTGCCGGTAGAGTCAGGTGCGTAACAGGTTGACTGTCAGGTGTACTAGGTCCATCTTGACAGTCAGGTGTACTAGGTCCATCTTGACAGTCAGGTGTACTAGGTCCATCTTGACAGTCAGGTGTACTAGGTCCATCTTGACAGTCAGGTGTACTAGGTCCATCTTGACAGTCAGGTGTACTAGGTCCATCTTGACAGTCAGGTGTACTAGGTCCATCTTGACAGTCAAGTGTACTAGGTCCATCTTGACAGTCAGGTGTACTTGGTCCATCTTGACA
This sequence comes from Physella acuta, assembly GCF_028476545.2. NCBI lineage: Eukaryota > Metazoa > Mollusca > Gastropoda > Physidae > Physella > Physella acuta. The sequence goes on from NW_026731598.1 coordinate 1,042,869, forward strand.
GTCAGGTGTACTAGGTCCATCTTGACAGTCAGGTGTACATGGTCCATCTTGACAGTCAGGTGTACTTGGTCCATCTTGACAGTCAGGTGTACTTGGTCCATCTTGACAGTCAGGTGTACTTGGTCCATCTTGACAGTCAGGTGTACTTGGTCCATCTTGACAGTCAGGTGTACATGGTTGCTTGTTCATTTCAGCCCAGTTTCTCATCAGCTTCAATATCTGTTTATGGAACGGCGTGGCCGAGTGGTAGAGAGCTCAACAGCTAGCCCGAAGGTCTCAAGTTCAGATCTCGGTCTGCACTTACGACTACAGGACGTCCATGAGTCCACTCAGCAATGATGAGTTATTATAGACGTAGCGAAATATTTGCCTCACCCCCAACCCCGCAGTTATATATAGTTATTCACGTTGTCGACCCCCCCTCCCTTCCCCCGTTTTGGAATAGTCTATTTTTTTTGGTGTCACACAATTATTATAGAAAACAATTAAATAAGTCAAGAGTCAGTCTACATTGTGTATAGTTCAGTGATGCAGCTCAAAATGAGTCTTTAATTGTATTTTATACCTCGTTTGGCGCCCTGTTTAGAGTCAGCGTCAGGGGGCGGCCACCCCACCCATCCTCCCCTAGTTACGCCTTTGCAGTGGCGTAGCCAGGATCGTTTCAAGGGGGGGGGGGATTCCAATTTTTACCCGGGGACAAACTTTCGATTTGCACCCTCCCCCTCACATTTTCGATTTGCACCCCCCTCAAACTTTCGATTTGCACCCCCCTCAAACTTTCGATTTGAGCCCCCCCCCCTCAAACTTTCGATTTGCACCCCCGTCAAACTTTCGATTTGCACCCCCCCTCAAACTTTCGATTTGCACCCCCTCATTCTTTATATATATATACCGAGGGGTCTATGGAGGGGGGTTATGACCCCCCCCTGCCTACGCCACTGCGCCTTTGATTAATTAAGTAAAGGCGGCTGGACATTTTGTTGACCTCATCATTTTTCATAAGACGAGGTCCAGAAAAACGTGAACTCTACTTCATCTGCTCTACTGACCGTTAGGACTGAAAGGGGGTCTTAATGTTTAGCAGTGGTCGAGCTTCAGTGTGTGTGTGTGTGGGGGGGGGGGGCTGTGAGATGCATAACGTGTTGGCCATTAAAATGATATGAATGGCCTGGTGTTTTATTAATGGGCCAAAAAGAGTTGTGTTTATTTTGTCGGCTGTGCCGTTGTCTCGCATTTCTGTTTGACCTCTATTGTCTTGAAGAAAATTAATTCATTATTGATAGGAGCTGCTAAAACTAAAGGAGGAATTAAAGTATAGATGACAGCTAGCTGCAGCTAGCCTAGCGAAACTAAAGGAGGAATTAAAGTATAGATGACAGCTAGCTGCAGCTAGTCTAAAGAAACTAAAGCTAACAACAGCTATTTAAGTGAAATGAGAGCTAGGAACAGATACTCGAGTAAAAATAGAACTAGCAATAGAAAGTTGAGGGAAATTATAATTTAAGTAAAATAAAGAAGTTACACCATTTGGAAATGAATAGCCAGCACCAATAGTTTGAGTGACAGTAAGCAATCACGTGACAACACGCCACGGCAGATCACGTCACTGTAAATGTCACGCTCCGTGACAAGGGCGGTAAAGAAATCTTTCAAAATTTCCTTTGTCCGCGCCGACCGTGGCATCCGATGCTGAATAAAATATTCCAAATAAAAAAACAGAGAGCTCAAAGGGACGTAATGCATTCTAAGGACAGATACACGAGTTGTCTATGTAATGAATGTAATGTCTTCAGCTTTCTTGATAAAACTAGAAATTTAATATCGTGATTATCTCCCCTAACAAATTATTTATGATGAGTGAACTTTAAAAGTTAATAAGATTTTTGCTAACATTTTGGCCGTCTAGTTTTTGTTGCGCAATAAATATCGTCGTTATGAGTGTTGAAAGTAGTGAGACGGGCCTTAATATATGAAGATATACACTTGTGTTTTGGCCGTCCAATATACCACGAGAGATCGGCCTTAAATGTCGACCTACACTTGTGTTTTGACCGTCCAATATTAACATAAAATTAACCGGCTTATAAGGTTAATTTTGACGGTAAAATAAAAGCAATGTTTTGGTCGTCCAACTATTGTCTATTTGAATAGTCAGAAAATTGATTTGTGTTGATTTGTTGTGTTGCGAGTTTGGCCTGTGTTTAGCCAGATGTAACTATTACAGCAACGATCGCTCCCACCAATGGCCTAGCCGTGTTTGATGAGAGAGACACGTACACTGCTGGTGTCTTCAACTAAAAAAAACTTGTTTTTGTCAAATTTCAATTACGTCATCTGAGTAGCCTACTAAAAAAACGTAAATTAAAAAAAATTAAAACAATCAGAAATAAAATGATTTTAAAGAATCTGTTATAAAATCTGTAAGTGCGGAGAGCACGAAAATATTTTTTGTTAAGTACTTTAAGGCTACATTTCAATTTAAAATAATAATATTTCAAAATACCTCACCTTTTGAGCGTTTACTAAAACAAACTTTGGCTAAACCATTTTCCGGTAAGTATTTTAAAATTTTTCATTAGAACGTCAGCATGACCTAGTTAAGCCATCTTTAATTACATTTACCTCGTGGCAACATTAACAAACAACCGTTTTGCTTCTTTTTTTACTTTCTCGTATATACGAAGTATAGAGAAAGTCTTGTAATCGTGCAAAAAAAAAAATCGAGATTTTTAGAAATCTCGACGTTTTACACCTCACTGATACGAAAAAACATAATTTTGCAATCTTGTCCGTATGTCTGTGTGTCTGTGTGTGTGTGTGTGTGTGTGTGTGTAAACACGATAACTTGAGTACCGTTACAGCTAGGTTGATGAAATTTCATATATAAGTATTTTATCAAAATCGTAGATCCGTATCAACTTTTGAGCGATTTCCGATAACCGGAAGTGGTACTATTTTTCTACTTTGAATTTTTCAAAAGCCTATAACTAGAGTACTATTTCTGATAGATAAATGAAATTTTACATGTAAGTAAAAGATCTAATTCTTTACCGTATATCAAATTTTGAGTAATTTCCGTTGACCGAAAGTACTAGTTTACGCTATTTCCGATTTCTCAAAAAACGCATGTAATAATATTGCACACTATTATGCACATTTTGTTTTGGCGCTCGCTTGGTGCGCAATTCTTTTTTCTACTAGATTTTATTCTATTTTTAAAAGTTTAAGTAAACAAAAATCATGTCTATATTCCGAGTTGCCATCCCACGTTATCCCCGGTTATCGGAAATCGCTCAAAAATTGATCTACGATTTTGATAAAATACTTATATATGAAATTTCATCAACCCAGCTGTAACGGTACTCAAGTTATCGTGTTTACACACAGACAGACAGACACACAGACATACGGACAAGATTGCAAAATTATGTTTTACCGTATCAGTGAGGTGTAAAACGTCGAGATTTGTAAAAATCTCGATTTTTTTTTGCACGATTACAAGACTTTCTCTATACTTCGTATATACGAGAAAGTAAAAATAAAATAAAGTCAATGTGATCTTTGGCATTGCATTTCATTGGCCAGAGCTTCATAATTAGGAGCGTATGACGATAATCCTGTTAGCAGACAATCATAAAGATGCTCATCGTTGAGTCGAGATCTATATCTTGATTTTATTAAGTTCATGTTTGAAAACAATGATTCCCATAAATATGTCGAACCGAAAAATGATTCAAATAGACACTAGCCGTGCCAGGCTAGCGTAAATAGTGCAGTCTGGCTCGCCGCTAGACAAGTTGGGACAAGTATCGAACATATTTAATAAACCTAGGCAGTCAAAAAAAAAAAAAATTAAAACTGTAACAAATGAATAAAAATAAATCATATTTTAAAATAATGTTTATGAAAAAAAATTCTGTTTCTGTCGAATAGTGAGAGGCGGGCACATACGAATCGTTCAGCGGGCGCCATGGCGCCCGCGGGCACAGGGTTGGGAACCCCTGTATTAGAATATTCGAGAAAGTTTAGGGGAGATCACTCCCGGTTTATTTAAATTTGTGTTTCAATTTTCTATAGCAACCGAAAATATTGAAAACGATAAAAACCTTTTATTTGCATTAAATTCGTGCGAAAACAACGAAAACAAAATTTTATAAACATTTGTGATCTCGATTTGTTTCACGAGATTTGATGGCCAACACGGCCGATAGCATCAGCAGACGATAGCATCAGCAGACGATAGCATCAGCAGACGATAGCACACGAATCTTCACGTCTGACATTTGAAAACTAGGGCAAATTAAACTGGCGGGTTCTTATAAACATTGGAGTTATGATGTCACGTTATAACCAGACGATGACCTGGTCTTGTTATAGCTGAGATCACGTCATGTTATAGCTGAGATCACGTCATGTTATAGCTGAGATCACGTCATGTTATAGCTGAGATCACGTCATGTTATAGCTGGGGTCACGTTATGTTATAGCTGAGATCACGTCCTGTTATAGCTGAGATCACGTCATGTTATAGCTGAGATCACGTCATGTTATAGCTGAGATCACCTCATGTTATAGCTGAGATCACGTCATGTTATAGCTGAGATCACGTCATGTTATAGCTGAGATCACGTCATGTTATAGCTGAGATCTTGTCATGTTATAGCTAAGATCACGTCATGTTATAGCTGGGGTCACGTTATGTTATAGCTGAGATCACGTGATGTTATAGCTGAGTTCACGTGATGTTATAGCTGAGATCACGTGATGTTATAGCTGAGATCACGTCATGTTGTAGCTGAGATCACGTTATGTTATAGCTGAGGTCACGTCATTTTATAGCTGAGATCACGTGATGTTATAGCTGAGATCACGTGATGTTATAGCTGAGATCACGTCATTTTATAGCTGAGATCACGTCATGTTATAGCTGGGATCACGTTATGTTATAGCTGAGATCACGTCATGTTATAGCTGAGATCACGTTATGTTGTAGCTGAGATCACGTTATGTTATAGCTGAGATCACGTCATGTTATAGCGTTTTAAGACCATATATATGGTTCAGCTTTAGCTTATGTCACTAAGACCATGCCTATGTCATGTTAGGTTATTTTTTCACGTTAGGTCATTTGTCTGTCACGTTAGGTCATTTGTCTGTGACATGAAGATTTGACCTTATTCAACAACTCAGGTGACTTGTTTAAATTACTGAGTATATGCTACCATTTGACTTCACGTCATGTATGTGAGTTGTTGAATGGCATTACTGCGCCTAATTTCTTGCTGACTGCAGCAATATTTTAGTCATGGAAAACGCTGACCGCAGCAATATTCTAGCCATGAAAGACGTTGACTGCAGCAATATTCTAGCCATGATGCTGACTGCAGCAATATTCTAGCCATGAAAGACGCTGACTGCAGCTATATTCTAGCCATGAAAGACGCTGACTGCAGCAATATTCTAGGCAAGAAAAACGCTGACTGCAGCAATATTCTAGCCATGAAAGACGCTGACTGCAGCAATATTCTAGCCATGAAAGACCAGCCATTGCCAGCCATACCGCAATGTCTCACCAGTTAATCCAGTGAGCACCACTAGGGTGTAAACAAATCTCACCAGTTAATCCAGTGAGCACCACTAGGATGTAAACAAATCTCACCAGTTAATCCAGTGAGCACCACTAGGGTGTAAACAAATCTCACCAGTTAATCCAGTGAGCACCACTAGGGTGTAAACAAATCTCACCAGTTAATCCAGTGAACACCACTAGGGTGTAAACAAATCTCACCAGTTAATCCAGTGAGCACCACTAGGATGTAAACAAATCTCACCAGTTAATCCAGTGAGCACCACTAGGATGTAAACAAATCTCACCAGTTAATCCAGTGAGCACCACTAGGGTGTAAACAAATCTCACCAGTTAATCCAGTGAGCACCACCAGGGTGTAAACAAATCTCACCAGTTAATCCAGTGAGCACCACTAGGGTGTAAACAAATCTCACCAGTTAATCCAGTGAGCACCACTAGGGTGTAAACAAATCTCACCAGTTAATCCAGTGAGCGCCACTAGGGTGTAAACAAATCTCACCAGTTAATCCAGTGAGCACCACTAGGGTGTAAACAAATCTCACCAGTTAATCCAGTGAGCACCACCAGGGTGTAAACAAATCTCACCAGTTAATCCAGTGAGCACCACTAGGATGTAAACAAATCTCACCAGTTAATCCAGTGAGCACCACCAGGGTGTAAACAAATCTCACCAGTTAATCCAGTGAGCAACACTAGGGTGAAACAAATCTCACCAGTTAATCCAGTGAGCACCACTAGGGTGTAAACAAATCTCACCAGTTAATCCAGTGAGCACCACTAGGGTGTAAACAAATCTCACCAGTTAATCCAGTGAGCACCACTAGGGTGTAAACAAATCTCACCAGTTAATCCAGTGAGCACCACTAGGATGTAAACAAATCTCACCAGTTAATCCAGTGAGCACCACTAGGATGTAAACAAATCTCACCAGTTAATCCAGTGAGTACCACTAGGGTGTAAACAAATCTCACCAGTTAATCCAGTGAACACCACTAGGGTGTAAACACATCTCACCAGTTAATCCAGTGAACACCACTAGGGTGTAAACAAATCTCACCAGTTAATCCAGTGAGCACCACTAGGGTGAAACAAACTCCCAGCTCTCGTGGACATCTACACCGTGTCAGGAATCCAGGCTAGAACTCCTGGAAATGCAGACACCATTTGTTGCTGTCTGTCACAAGATTTGAAAGTGGGAGAAAAAGTCGGTGATGTATGTGTGGGTGATGTTTGGGAAATGTTTGGGGTGTGGTTCGTTGGCAGTGGGGTGTATCGGTATATGGGTGGGTGTAGCGGGGTGTGTCGGTGTGGGAAGTGGGGTGTGTGGGTAGTGGTGTTGGTAGTGGGGTGTGTGGGTAGTGGGGTGTGTGGGTAGTGGAGTGTGTGGGTAGTGGGGTGTGTAGGTAGTAGTGTGTTTGGGTAGTGATGTGGTTAGTAGGGTGTGTGGGTAGTGGGATGTGTGGTTAGTGGTGTGTGTGGGTATTAGTGTGTTTGGGTAGTGATGTGGTTAGTGGGGTGTATGGGTAGTGGGGCGTGTGGGTAGTGGGGTGTGTGGGTAGTGGGGTGTGTGGGTAGTGAGATGTGTTGGCAGAATTGTAAGGATATTAGGTGTGTGGGCTTGTGTGATGTGTGGCTTGTATGTGGTGTGTGGATAGTTAGTGTGTGTGGTGTTGGTAGAATGGTGTGTGAGGACATAAGAGTGTGAATATCTGCAAGTGATCAGAAAACAAAGTCGTCAGAACCACACGTCATAATAGACTTGACTTATCCTTTAAAACAATGTTTTGTTGGGTCAGTGTTAAGTCCTCTACGAGCAGAGATTGTCCTCTAGGACTACCTATGTAGGACCTAAATCTTTAGACCAACATAAATATCGGAAGTATCTCTTGACGTCAAGCACTATATTTCCTGAGGACATGACTTAAGGTCCTTCTGTACCAGTCCTACGGAGCCAAACATAAAGTCCTGTAGGACCCAAAGTGTCCTGTATATCAAATTCTCTTCTCGCGAGATCACGTGAAAGGTTAAAAAAAAAAGACATCTAAAAATATTCGGCAACTCAATGTTAACGCCATCTGTTGAACAAACCTCATAAACAGAAGAAAAAAAAAATAGACGATCTAGCCTTGTTGATTTTGTTACGTGATGGTTTGCCTATGCTGAGAGGGGGCGGGGTGGTGCAGCTTTTTAACAGCCTTGAACTTGATGCAGGAGTTTTTTTTTTTTCTCGTTTCTTCAGCCGCGCCTCGTAACTGTAAAAACAATTCTGTAAATAGGGAGTGTGTGACACTTGCGGCCATTTTGTTTTATATTTCTAGTGAGGGGCGCACTAAGGTTCATGCGGTCCCGCCCACAGCTCCAGTGATTGAAATATCAATCAATAGCAGCGCCCTCTACCGCCAACCATTTGGGGATCAAAGGCTTGAAAAGTGTTTAGAGAAGGTAATTTACAACACGCGGGAACAATTTAACTATGGGCGGTGTACACACACAAATATACGGAAATACTGAACTGGATAAATTTAGACTTGGGCAAGACGTGTCTCGAGTCTAGGAAAGACCTTTCCTGTATTTAGACGTGTCTTAGATATTTCTAATATAAGACCTTCCCTGTACGTGATGCGTCTTAGATATTTCCAACGAAAGACATTCCCTTTAGTGTCTCAGATATTTCCAACGAAAGACCTGTCCTTTAGTGTCTTATATATTTCCAACGAAAGACCTTTCCCTTTAGTGTCTCAGATATTTCCAACGAAAGACCTGTCCTTTAGTGTCTCAGATATTTCCAACGAAAGACCTGTCCTTTAGTGTCTCAGATATTTCCAAAAAAAGACCTTTCCTTTAGTGTCTCAGATATTTCCAACAAAAGACCTTTCCTTTTGTGTCTTAGATATTTCCAACGAAATACCTTTCCTTTAGTGTCTTAGATATGTTCAATAAAAGACCTTTCCTTTAGTGTCTTATATATTTCCAACGAAAGACCTTTCCTTTAGTGTCTTATATATTTCCAACGAAAGACCTTTCCCTTTAGTGTCTTAGATATTTCCAACGAAAGACCTTTCCTTTTGTGTCTTAGATATTTCCAACGAAAGACCTTTCCTTTTGTGTCTTAGATATTTCCAACGAAATACCTTTCCTTTAGTGTCTTAGATATGTTCAATAAAAGACCTTTCCTTTAGTGTCTTACATATTTCCAACGAAAGACCTTTCCAAAATTGTCTTAGATATGTTCAATAAAAGACCTTTCCTAAAGTGTCTTAGATATGTTCAATAAAAGACCTTTCATGTACTTAAATATATACATATGTGTTGAATGATCCATTACATGCACAACAACAAGCAAGTATACTCTGCATGCGTGTGTCATATTTGCTACAACAAACGTTTTAGGCGATTACAGGAGCTTGGCCATAAAATCTATTTATAGCCATGAATCACGGCCTCGCGTGGGGGAGAGAACGTCAGCTGATCCGGGTCACGTGACTACCAAGTCATCGCTCTGGATCCTGCATGCAAACATCCCTGGAATGCCAGAAACGGACGGTTGATAAACTTGATAACGATTTGAGTATTTCCACCTCCACACTTCCCCCCACACTCCCCCCCCCCACACACAACATGTGTGTCCGGTGGTGTATATCCAACAGCTGACATCAGAACAGCGCCATATGCGAAGGTGTGTTTTCTTGGGGGTCCGCGGGCGTTGTGTCGGTGACCCTGTATCCGTGCATCATCCGTGCAGCATTGAGTGAATGAGCCACTTCCGGTCTGGCTCAGGTTGGATGAGCCGGGTGCACCAGAACTATTAGCACATACCGGAACATTCCTCGGTGGTTCTCACTCTGATCTGATGGTCTCACCGAGTTATCTACTCGTGGTGGTACAGACATAGATGTTATATAAGCCGCGAATGGTGTTGGTTTTTATTTTGTGAATTTTGATCCGTTGTTCCTATTTTATTACGGGCGGAGAGTAAAAAAAATTAAGAAATAAATAAACCACTCCCCAAATTTCTGTGCTATGATGAAAATTTTTTTTACGACCTTGGCAAATAAGAACTTAAAAAAAAATTAAAAAAAAAACCAACAGTTTACATATTTACATGTATAAGGTCATGCTGACCCCGACTGGGTCATTTATAAAACGGCGGGCGGCAGCTGATTGTCTGCTAATGCAGTTTGATGGTTGTTTTTTTTTAAATCGTCTTCATTCTGGATTAAAGGTGTTTACAATTGAATCAGAACGCTTGAGTAGAACTACTTAAGTTTACATATGTGTAAGTGTGAGTAGATTATATGTAGGTGTGTGTAGATTATATGTACATGTGTGTAGATTATATGTACATGTGTTTATATTATATGTACATGTGTGTAGATTATATGTACATGCGTGTGGATTATATGTACATGTGTGTAGATTATATGTACAAGTGTGTAGATTATATGTACAAGTGTGTAGATTATGTGTACCTTTAGGTTTTTAGTACACGTTAACAAGTGTACATGTCTGTACATGCAATTATATTTGTCTGTTTCCGTATCAATGTGTACATGTATTTTCATGGACGAGCATGCGTGCACATTTGTGGAAGTTTATTTGTAAATATCAAGGTCAACGTCGGGTTTTAAAAAACAATGGATTTAAAATTCCAGATTTTAAAATGCGAGGTTTAAAAAACCCAGGTTTTTAAATATGAGGTTTTAAAATATGAGGTTTTAAAATATGAGGTTTTAAAAACACATGTTTTGAAAGATGAGGTTTTAAAAACCTAGGTTTTTAAATATGAGGTTTTAAAATATGAGGTTTTAAAAACCCCTTTTTTGAAAGATGAGGTTTTAAAACACTTTTTTTTAAATATGAGGTTTTAAAATCACAGGTTTCTAAAGATGAGGTTTTAAAATATGAGGTTTTAAAAACAGGTTTTGAAAGATTGGGTTTTAAATACACAGGTTTTAAAATATGAGGTTTTAAAATATGAGGTTTTAAAATATGAGGTTTCAAAAGATGAGGTTTCAAAAGATGATGTTTTAAAACCACTCCAAAACGTCACACCGCCACGTGACACACCGCCACGAACGTGAGCGACGTGACAGAGAGCGCGTACCTAGAACTCTCCAACCAGAAGGTTACATCAACTTTTTTTCCCCTGCGTACCACGTGAGCACTTCGTCTGCCCCCCCCCCCCCACACACTCCACCCCCTCACCCCCACACCCCAAATGTAAAGAGTTTCTGCTAGCTCATGAAAACAAGTTTTATTTTCCCCCTTCACAGTTCCAGACCAGCGCAGGTACCGTGAAGTGATACAAATCTCGGGCACACAATACAACATGCAGCGTTGTGTTTACACCTGCTGCGCTCAAAGAAACACTCGGCTGTTTCTTTCGTTACTGTTTCTTTCATTTTACAAGTGAATGATAATTTAAATATACAAAATATGTATCTGTTTTTCACAGTTATATGTTTATGAAAAAAATTTAAAATAAATTGCTCAATATGTTATTGTGGTGCTTTTCGTTATTTCTAATGTGCTGGTTTTGGACGGACCGGGCGGCTGGATATGTTGACGGCGATGTACGGTTGGTAGGCGGCAAGCGTCGTTATATAGGCACCGTCGTTATCATGCACGACGGTAAGTGGGGGACGGTATGTGACAGCCAATGGGATCTCAACGACGCCGTCGTGGTCTGTCGGCAGCTGGGATACACAACAGCTGTCAGGGCGGCGCTCAAGTCGGAGTTTGGATCTGGGAATCGTGAGTTTGTCTGTGTGTGTCTGTGTGTCTGTGTGTCTGTGTGTTTGTCTGTGTGTTTGTCTGTGTGTCTGTGTGTTTGTCCGTCTGTCTGTCTGACTGTCTGTCTGTCTGTCCGTCTGTCAGTCTGCCTGTCTGCCTGTCTGCCTGTCTGTCTGTCTGTCTGTCTGTCTGTCTGTCTGTCTGTCTGTCTGTCTGTCTGTCTGTCTGTCTGTCTGTCTGTCTGTCTGTCTGTCTGTCTGTCTGTCTGTCTGTCTGTCTGTCTGTCTGTCTGTCTGTCTGTCTGTCTGTCTGTCTGTCTGCCTTTCTGCCTTTCTGTCAGTCCGTCCGTCTGTCTGTCTGTCTGTCCGTCTGCCTCTTTCTGTCTCTCTCTGAGAACCGTAAGTTCATTAAGCTGTTTGTTTTCATTCTCACTTTGTTTCTCTCTTTTTCTGTCACCCCATTCCTTTGCCTCTCTTTGAGAAAGACGACAGTCGGAAGTTCTTGAAAGAACGTAGGATGGGGTTTGGTAAGTGATATTGGGTGGGGTTTGTGAAGTTATGTAGGGTGGGTTTTGTTATGTAGGGCGGGGTTTGTTATGTAGGGTGGGGTTTGTTATGTAGGCCGGGGTTTGTTGTGTAGGGTGGGGTTTGTTATGTAGGGTGGGGTTTGTTATCTAGGGTGGGGTTGATATGTTGGGTGGGGTTTGTTATGTAGGGTGGGGTTTGTTATGTAGGGTGGGGTTTGGTATGTAGGGTGGGTTTGTTATGTAGGGTGGGGTTTGGTATGTAGAGTGGATTTATTGTGTAGGGTGGGGTTTATTTAGAGATGTAGGGTGGGTTTGTTATGTAGGGTGGGGTTGTTATGTAGGGTGGGGTTTGGTATTTAGGGTGGGGTTTGTTATTTAGGGTGGGGTTTGTTTTGTACGGTGGGGTTTGTTATGTTGGTTGGGGTTCGTTGTGTAGGGTGGGGTTTGTTATGTTATGGTGGGGTTTATTGTGTAGGGTGGGGTTTGTTATGTTATGGTGGGGTTTATTGTGTAGGGTGGGGTTCGTTGTGTAGGGTGGGGTTTGTGATGTAAAGTGGGGTTTGTTGTGTAGGGTGGGATTTGTTATGTAGGGTGGGTTTGTTGTGTAGGGTGGGGTTCGTTGTGTAGGGTGGGGTTTGGTATGTAGGGTGAGTTTGTTGTGTAGAGTGGGATTTGTTAAGAGATGAAGTGAGGCGTCTGAGATCACCAACATCACAGAGAGTACACAGCCCACACAACACAACACACAACTACACACAACACAACTCACACAACACACACAACACAACACACATACAACACACACAGCCCACACAACTACACACACAACACACTCACACACACAACACACAGCCCACACAACACACACAGCCCACACAACACAACACACATACAACACACACAGCCCACACAACTACACACACAACACACTCACACACACAACACACAGCCCACACAACACACACAGCCCACACAACACAACACAACACACACATCACACACAGCCCACACAACTACACACACAACACAACACACAGCACACAGCTTCCCCTATACCTGGATTATCTTCACGTCTCAAGGGTCCACCTTACAGCCTCCCTCACATTTATCACCCCTCCCTCCCCCCTCACCCACACACACATATCCACTTCAAAGGAGCGTTTCACCTAAAATAGTTTTATTAATTTCGCTCACCTCAGAGAATTCATAGAGGTGTGATTAGGCCAGCGGTTATAAACGTTTGAGTGCTGTGACAATTAGACTAGACGTGACAACCATTTTGTAGGCTTGACAAGTAGGCGTGACAACCATTTTGTAGGTTTGACAAATAGTTGGTAGGCGTGACAACCATTTTGTAGGTTTGACAAATAGTTGGTAGGCGTGACAACCATTTTGTAGGTTTGACAAATAGTTGGTAGGCGTGACAACCATTTTGTAGGTTTGACAAATAGTTGGTAGGCGTGACAACCATTTTGTAGGCTTGACAAATAGTTGGTAGGCGTGACAACCATTTTGTAGGCTTGACAAATAGTTGGTAGGCGTGACAGCCACTTTGTAGGCTTGACAAATAGTTGGTAGGCGTGACAACCATTTTGTAGGCTTGACAAATAGTTGGTAGGCGTGACAACCATTTTGTAGGCTTGACGAATAGTTGGTAGGCGTGATAACCAGGAAGTCATCGATGACCGTACCAATAGACATTTTTGCCCTTGTTCATAGATACACGTTTTCCAATCTTCTTTTTATATTTGCACTTCCCCTGTGTTGATGCAAACACTACTAGATTGATGTAAACACTACTAGATTGATGTAAACACTGCTAGATTGATGTAAACACTACTAGATTGATGTAAACACTGCTAGATTGATGTAAACACTACTAGATTGATGTAAACACTGCTAGATTGATGTAAACACTACTAGATTGATGTAAACACTACTAGATTGATGTAAACACTGCTAGATTGATGTAAACACTACTAGATTGATGTAAACACTGCTAGATTGATGTAAACACTGCTAGATTGATGTAAACACTGCTACATTGAGAAGGCTTGAAATTGAAAACTTAATTTGCAATCAATCAACACGAAGATTTTTATTTGACCGTCGCTGTATAAATTTGTGTTCATGCAGGCCTAATTGGGACGACAAATAGAAATTTTGGATTCGTTCAGTTTTGTTTATTTTGTGCCATGAAAAAGTTGATTGCATTTTTCGTTCGAAGAATGAAGTTAAACATCTGAAGGAAAAAAATTGGGGGAATACAATCTTGACGTCTTTACATGAGAAAAATAATCAGAGGATGATTTAGATTGGTCAGATAATTGGTTATCTGTTGGTCAATAACGTCACGCTAATTACTTGAACGCGAGGGGTTTTTGTGTGCCATTAGTTTAGATACTTAAATGGGTGTGGGTAGGGTGGGTGGGAGGGGGGGGTGGCAGCCATGTTTTATTGCTCACCCCACTCCCCGTGACCCCCACAGAGCCCGTGCCTAACACTCACGAGGTAAAACCTGGAGCTGCGATAAAAATAAGACGTGACACACAGGTCAGGGCTTAACGTGACGTCAGCGGGGTTTTCCGATTCTGGCGAGTATGGAAGATATATCAATAAAAGCGTTAAAAGGTGGTCTAAATTTGTGTCAATATAAGCGTTAAAGAGTTGGCCTAAATTTGTGTCAATGAAATCGTTAAGAGTTGGTCTAAATTTGTGTCAATGAAAGCGTTAAGAGTTGGTCTAAATTTGTATCAATGAAAGCGTTAAGAGTTGGTCTAAATTTGTATCAATGAAAGCGTTAAGAGTTGGTCTAAATTTGTATCAATGAAAGCGTTAAGAGTTGGTCTAAATTTGTATCAATGAAAGCGTTAAGAGTTGGTCTAAATTTGTGTCAATGAAAGCGTTAGAGTTGGGCTACATTGGTATCAAGATTAAGATTAGTCCCGGAGCTCCCATAATACATCGTTAGCTGGTTTTTCTGTATCCAGTCTTGTCATGGCACTTGTTTGATATTAGTTATTGTTTAACACAAATCTAGTTCTGACACGGGGTATTCTTACACACACACATATATATACACACACACGCATATATACACGTCCACACTTACACATCATACACAAAATCAAACAATAATGCACACACGCACACACACACATTGTACATATAATCACACAATAACACACACACACACACACACACCCACACATCATACACATAGTTCATACCTGAATGCCGTTGGCCGGAATGGACAATGGCTCGAGTGAACGATAACTTTATTTGTATTAATTGGTAATTATGTTCAAAATTAATTAACAAGGTATTGGATGAAGATCTTTACACCCCCCTCCCCAACCTCCTAGACCCCCCCCCCCTCCATGCTACTGTCACTAACCTGAACAAATTCTCCCCACAGAACGCATGTGGCTGACGGACGTCCAGTGCTCCGGCAACGAGACGAGACTTGACGCATGCCAGTTTGTCGGATACGACAAGTACACGCGTCAGAAGAAGTGCCAGGGCAGCAAGCGGTCAGCCGGCGTCATCTGCAGCGCCGCCATCACGCTGACGCCGTCGGATGACTCCATGATCGTCTCGACTCCTGCCGACTCCAAAATTAAGAAGAAAAGATTCAGAGGAAAAAACAAATTAAAGAGTAACTCGATTATTCCCGACAACATGTTTTCTATACTTAAAACCTCGATAAAACCGCCGCGTACAAAAACAACAAAGTTGTATGATACAACAACATCCCAACCTACTAAGTCTATCAACATTCAACATCAGGGTATTCAACAAATTCGTAGGATACAACATGCAAAAACTGAAAGTGGGAGAGCGTTAACGAAAGATGAAACAAAACAAGCAGCTTCAGTAGCAAGTAAACAGTTGACTAGTGTAAAGAAATCTTTAAAACAGCAGTCGGCGAAAGATCAGGACTCAACAGCAGAGATAAAACCGCAATCAACATCAGCAACGAAACAGCCAACGACACAGCCGACATCAGCAACAACACAACCAACATCACCGGCTACCCAATCAACATCAGCAACCAAACAGCCAACATCTCCAACAACACAACCAACACAGCCGCCATCAGCAACCACTGTGCCAACCACGCAATCAACATCACATACCACACAGCCAACCGCACAATCAACATCACATACCACACCGCCAACCTCAGCTACAACACAATCAACATTAGCAACCACACAACCAACATCAGCAACCACAAAGCCAACCACAGAATCAACCTCGTCAACCCCACAGACAACATCAGCAACGACACAACCAACACCAGCAACCACACAACCAACACCAGCAACCACACAACCAACATCAGCAACCACACAACCAACATCAGCAACCACACAACCAACCACACAACCAACACCAGCAACCACACAACCAACATCACCAACCACACAACCAACATCAGCAACCACACAACCAAAATCAGCAACCACACAACCAACACCAGCAACCACACAACCAACATCAGCAATCCCACAACCAACCACACAACCAACACCAGCAACCACACAACCAACATCAGCAATCCCACAACCAACCACACAACCAACACCAGCAACCACACAACCAACATCAGCAACCACACAACCAACCACACAACCATCATCAACCACACAACCAACATCAGCAACCACACAACCATCATCAACCACACAACCAACACCATCAACCACACAACCAACCACACAACCAACATCATCAACCACACAACCAACCACACAACCAACATCATCAACCACACAACCAACCACACCACCAACATCACCAACCACCCAAACCCCACAAGAAACCCCATCAGAGGACACTATGGAGGACCGGTACAGCCTGCTCATGTCCCTAAACCAGGACCAGGTCGAGGACACAAACGACGAGGACAGTGTGGGGCGGGATGACTCCCCCGACTCCCCCACCCCCAGCGACGTGGACCTGAGCACCAACACGACAGGGGCGGGTCACGTGGCCCAGGGGTTGAGTGACGTCAAGAAACAGGAAACTGAGGCGGATAACAAGTCGGTGCTGTCGGATGAGCCGCAGGTTGAGGTGAGTTGTGGGGGTGTGGGGTGTGTGGGGGATAGGTGAGTTGTGGAGGTGTGGGGTGTGTGGGGGACAGGTTGAGGTGAGTTGTGGGGGTGTGGGGGACATGTGAGTTGTGGGGGTGTGGGGTGTGTGGGGGACAGGTTGAGGTGAGTTGTGGGGGTGTGGGGGTGGGGGTGTGGGGTGTGGGGGACAGGTTGAGGTGAGTTGTGGGGGTGGGGGTGTGGGACATGTGAGTTGTGGGGGTGTGGGGTGTGTGGAGGACAGGTTGAGGTGAGTTGTGGGGGACAGGTTGAGGTGAGTTGTGGGGGTGTGGGGGTGGGGGTGTGGGACATGTGAGTTGTGGGGGTGTGGGGTGTGTGGGGGACAGGTGAGTTGTGGGGGTGTGGGGGTGGGGGTGTGGGACATGTGAGTTGTGGGGTTGTGGGGTGTGGGGGTAAGGTTGAGGTGAGTTGTGGGGGTGTGGGGTGTGTGGGGGACAGGTTGAGGTGAGTTGTGGGGGTGTGGGGGTGGGGGTGTGGGACATGTGAGTTTTGGGGGTGTGGGGTGTGTGGGGGACATGTGAGTTGTGGGGGTGTGGGGGTGGGGGTGTGGGACATGTGAGTTGTGGGGGTGTGGGGTGTGGGGGACAGGTTGAGGTGAGTTGTGGGGGTGTGAGGGTGGGGGTGTGGGACATGTGAGTTGTGGGGGTGTGGGGGTGGGGGTGTGGGACATGTGAGTTGTGGGGGTGTGGGGTGTGTGGGGGACATGTGAGTTGTGGGGGTGTGGGGGACAGGTTGAGGTGCTGTGGGGGACAGGTTGAGGTGCTGTGGGGGACAGGTTGAGGTGCTGTGGGGGACAGGTTGAGGTGCTGTGAGGGTGTGTGGTGTGGGGGACAGGTGAGTTGTGGGGGTGTGGGGGACAGGTTGGGGTGAGTTGTGTGGGTGTGAGGTGAGTTGTGGGGGTGTGGGGGACAGGTGAGTTGTGTTGTGTGGGTGTGAGGTGACAGTTTGATGTGTTGTGGGGGTGTGGGAGACAGGAGGATAAAATGAGAAGTGTGTATGTGTAGGTGGTGGGGGTGGTGGGGGGGTTGGTGGGGATGACCGGATAACCCGCAGATAATTGCCTTCATATTTAGTGGTGTGTCGGGTAAAAAAAGCCAGAATATGTCTGAGAACCCTTTTGCCTTTATGAATTGTATTGCGTTATGATTATGTGTGACCCAACAAATGCAGAATATATGTGTATTTTTTATTGTCTCATTCAAAGCAGTTTAAAAAAAAATTATAATCTGGCAAAAGTGAGCACTAAGCCAATATTTAAATTAATTTTTTTTTTAGCTCGCGTTTAAATATTTTAATCCTTAAAAAATTATGAGAATGAAAAGCTCTTTGCAAACATTTTTTTAGACGTTTAATTAAACTATAACAGAACGGTGAGTAGTTTTTAACACAACCTCACTAACTTCATTAAAACATTACTCGCTGGTTGAACAATCCAATCCAATTTTAAAATTATATTTTTTATTTTGGCTTTTTTTTTCGGTTGGATTTTGGCCACAGGTTTTTCCCTGGTTTAAGGGATAAGGAAAAAAAATGTGAATATAAAATCTAGTTTAGCTTGCTGAGTTCTTCATTTGGATGTGTAAATAATCGGATGTTGTTTTAAGATGTGTTTTTTATACGCGTGCTATTTTATTCTTTTTACTATCGTGTTTGGGTTTTTCCGTTATCTTGAGCGTGGAAATGATTCTTAAAATAAATTTGTTCTCGTTGAAAAATATCGCTCAAGCCTCTGGTATTTGGGGTGTTTGTGATTATCAGTCACTAAATGTGATAGCTTTAATTAGATTAGGGGAGGGGGTGGAGGGGGATTTCTGATGTGATCGTGTCAACAAGATGTATTCATCGAATAATGCAAATAAGACAATAAAGGGAGATCATGTCGACTTATTTATGAGAGAGTTTTGTGTGTGTAATCAACACTTGTTTTACACCCCCCCCCCCCACACACGCATATCAAATACAGATCAGTGGTGGGTTGACTCGTGCTTGTATAGAGTTGAGAAACTCTATATATAGGTATATATATATATATATATATATATATATATATATATATATATATATATATATATATATATATATATATATATATATACTTATATATATATAGGCCCTATATATATATATATATATATATATATATATATATATGTATATATATATATACCTATATATAGAGTTGAGAAACTCTATATATAGGTATATATATATATATATATATATATATATATATATATATATATATATATATATATATATATATATATATATATATATACTTATATATATAGGCCCTATATATATATATATATATATATATATATATATATATATATATATATATATATATATATATATATATATATATATATAATTATACTGAGAGAGAGAGAGGTTTTTTATTGCTGTATTTAATGGTACATGCGTGACGTCAACGAGACATACAAACATGCAACCCCTGGGTCAAATAGTGCACAGAAAAAAAACATGTTTTTTTCCTCCAGAGAAAGTGCTGAGGTGTAAAATACAGGTAGTAACCAGATTAACACAGTTGTTGTTTTTTTTAAACGGAAGGGGCGGGGGGGGGGGGGGGTAGCGGATAACCAGGTAAAAACAAGCGACCTATTTACTGGAGAGTTTTGATGAACTGAGGTGCTGAGGGTTTCAACAACTTTGGCCTACTCCTGCTTTGATCTAGGCGGCTTTCTCTGCACTGAAGCGTAAAAACTCGGATCTCTTACAGCGGAACAAATCGGTCGAGTTCATCTCCATGCACTTGTACATAAAAAGTCGGATCAAATAAAACGAAATAAATAAAAGTGCATCATTGAGAAGGAAGAATCAAGTTTATAATATGTTGTTATTAAATTGCGAATTTGGTTTTATTTGTTCTTGGATGGACAATGGCTATGGAAGCAAATCAAAAATGAAAAGCAGGCTGACATCGGAGTCAATGGCCTATATAGCGCTTAACAAGTTGAAATGAATACTTTGTTGTATTGGAGAAAATCTCGTCCACATTACGATTAAGAACGAAGAAGAAGTATTATGTATGACATTATCTGTATTTTAAAATTCGTTTATAAATAAAGTTCTGCGTAAACAATTTTTTTGCTAAAAATATGAGGGAAATCTATCAGAGAAAAGTTAAAGAACATTTGGCGATTCCTCAAAACGAAACCTTTTTTTTCAACACCTTTAAAAGTATTCGCACAATTTTAAAACTTGAACTGGAAAAAAAAAACAACCCGAACCAAATCTAAAATAACTTTCGGAAAACGGCTTTACCTCTGTAAACTTATCAGATTACCTGGAACTATTGAGGTATTTCTTAAGTAGTTGAAGTTTTTATTTAAAAATAGAAAAGAAAAACAACAAGCAAGAAATAGGTGACATTTTACACTAGAAATCATGCAGGTAGTTGGGGTGTGTAAATAAACAGGCCATCGCACTCGTTCGTAACGTACACGCCCACATATATAAGTAAACTATACTTTTGTCGTCTGGTAGCATAAGTAAACTATACTTTTGTCTTTTAGTAGCATAAGTAAACTATATTGTATCGTCGTCTTACTTGCAACTAAGTAAACTATATTATGTTCACCCACGAACATATAATTAACGTTTACAATTTTCAACCACCAATTTATAAATAAAGTTATTTGCAACCACCTGTTTATAAGTAAACTATACTTTTTTTTAACCACCAACATATGAGTAAACTATACTATATTTAATTACTTGCTTATGAGTAAACTATACTATTTCCAACCACCTGTTTATGAGTAAACTATACTATTTTCAACCACCAATTTGTAAGTAATGTTTACCACTTTCAACCACCAAAATATATATGTAAACTATACTTTAAACCACTAGCTTATGAGTAAACTATATTTTTAACCACTAGCTTACGAGTAAACTATACTATGTTTAACCACCTGCTTATAAGTATAGTGTTGTCTCGAACTTGTATGACCTAATGATGTAACTGACATCTTCCAATCCCAGGTTTTGGAGGTCCGGATCAAAGGTGGACGTTACAAGTGGGAAGGTCATCTGCAGGTCCGGGCCAATGAAGGTCCCTGGGGTGCCGTGTGCAGCGACCACTGGACACTGAGGGAGACCATGGTAGCATGTAACCAGTTGGCGGAGTTCGGACAAGCCAAGATGGCGGTCTTGGTAAGTGGGGGGGGGGGGGGGTAGGCTAAGATAGCGGTAAGTTTGGAGGGGGGTAGGCTAAGATGGCGGTAAGTTGGGGAGGGGGGGTAGGCTAAGATAGCGGTAAGTGGGGTAGGTGTTCGAATTCCCTTAAGGGGTACATTCAGTCAACTCGTTCCCTGAAGTTATATTCTGTCGACGTATTCCCTAAGTGATATGTTGGTCACATGATCATTACCTGTTGGTCTGAACAATCAAAACATCAAACCAGGCTATGTAGATGTTTTAGGTATGACTGGTCATGACATTGACCCCCGCACTTTCAAGGTGAACATGATCATCTCTAGTTGTCTACTGTTTTAGTGCTGGGCCTTAATGTTCCATGGAATGTATCTGTCATCTTGTCACGGAAACTCATATCCCTTTCAGCAAAAGTTAAGGCGGTAAAGGGCAATCCCTTTCTCGCCAATTTAAATTCAGTATAACTTAGTTTAATTTTTCTATTTCTTCTTGCGTTATTCTGTCTCTATTTAATATACTGGCATTATTAACCTATTTCCATTACAATCTTCTTGTTATATCATGTCTCCATTAAAATATGCTAGCATCATCAATTCTATTACAATCTGCTTGCACTATGAAGCCGACGCTGATTTTTTTTTCTGTTGTTTATTTATCGTTAACGTTTGGCATTTCTACTTTTGGCGCACCTTTAAATAAAGAAAACACCAGTATCTAAAGAAAGTGTAGACAGCACACACAGAGCTGAGAAATTAATCATCCGAATCTCAAGAAAGTATAGATAGCACCCACAATTAATCATCCCACATTTGTATCAAGAAAATGTAGATAGCACCCACAATTAATCATCCCACCTGTATATCAAGAAAGTGTAGATAGCACCCACAATTAATCATCCCACCTGTATATCAAGAAAATGTAGATAGCACCCACAATTAATCATCCCACCTGTATATCAAGAAAGTGTAGATAGCACCCACAATTAATCATCCCACCTGTATATCAAGAAAGTGTAGATAGCACCCACAATTAATCATCCCACCTGTATATCAAGAAAGTGTAGATAGCACCCACAATTAATCACCCCACCTGTATATCAAGAAAGTGTAGATAGCACCCACAATTAATCACCCCACCTGTTTATCAAGAAAGTGTAGATAGCACCCACAATTAATCACCCCACCTGTATATCAAGAAAGTGTAGATAGCACCCACAATTAATCACCCCACCTGTTTATCAAGAAAGTGTAGATAGCACCCACAATTAATCACCCCACCTGTATATCAAGAAAGTGTAGATAGCACCCACAATTAATCACCCCACCTGTTTATCAAGAAAGTGTAGATAGCACCCACAATTAATCATCCCACCTGTATATCAAGAAAGTGTAGATAGCACCCACAATTAATCATCCCACATGTATATCAAGAAAGTGTAGATAGCACCCACAATTAATCATCCCACCTGTGTATCAAGAAAATATAGATAGCACCCACAATTAATCACCCCACCTGTATATCAAGAAAGTGTAGATAGCACCCACAATTAATCATCCCACCTGTATATCAAGAAAGTGTAGATAGCACCCACAATTAATCACCCCACCTGTATATCAAGAAAGTGTAGATAGCACCCACAATTAATCATCCCACCTGTATATCAAGAAAGTGTAGATAGCACCCACAATTAATCACCCCCACTTGTATATCAAGAAAGTGTAGATAGCACCCACAATTAATCACCCCACCTGTATATCAAGAAAGTGTAGATAGCACCCACAATTAATCATCCCACCTGTATATCAAGAAAGTGTAGATAGCACCCACAATTAATCACCCCACCTGTATATCAAGAAAGTGTAGATAGCACCCACAATTAATCACCCCACCTGTATATCAAGAAAGTGTAGATAGCACCCACAATTAATCATCCCACCTGTATATCAAGAAAGTGTAGATAGCACCCACAATTAATCACCCCACCTGTATATCAAGAAAGTGTAGATAGCACCCACAATTAATCATCCCACCTGTATATCAAGAAAGTGTAGATAGCACCCACAATTAATCACCCCCACTTGTATATCAAGAAAGTGTAGATAGCACCCACAATTAATCACCCCACCTGTATTTGTATATCAAGAAAGTGTAGATAGCACCCACAATTAATCATCCCACCGGAGTATAAAGAAAAGTAGATAGCACCCACAATTAATCACCCCTTGAGACGACCCCCCCCCCCGCCCCAGGCCGTGGTTACACCATCAAAACTTGAAGATATTGACACCAGCTCACTCGTTGAGTCAACGTGTTTTGTCTACGTTAGCACACAGGGAAAGAACTCTATTTGTTTTCATTCAGTGGCTGTTTATATCGGTGAGCGAAGGAATTTGAGTGTAAGGGGAGGTCATTCTTGAATTCACGAGTTGGTTTAATCATCTGTTTAATTGAGAAAAGAAAATAGAGAATCAAAGTTAGTTTATGATTTTTTTACCCATTCATACTATATTTACTGTTTGAAATTTTTTTTTTCAATAAACGTTAACGGTCAGATCACTTCAAATGGGGAAGGGTGGTAGTGGGAGGGGATGGAATGGGGTTCGGGGGTCCAAAGTGGGTACATAGATACCTCAAACTAATTAACATCCACGCCAATTTTTAAAAATAAAAATCAACCAAGTACTAAACTGACCAAAAAAGTACCAAATATACCAACAAAAAAATAACATATTGAACAGCATAGTACCACATTGACCAACAAAGTAACAATTTAAAGTACCAAACTGACCAACAAGTTAATTACTTGACCAACAAAGTACCCACTTGACCAAGAAAATACCCACTTGACCAACAAAGTTTGACCAACAAAGTACCCACTTGACCAACAAAGTACCCACTTGTCCAACAAAGTTCCCACTAGAGTAGACCAACAAAGTACCCACTTAAGCAAGAAAATATCCACTTGACCAACAAAGTTTGACCAACAAAGTACCCACTTGTCCAACAAAGTACCCACTTGACCAACAAAGTTTGACCAACAAAGTACCCACTTGTCCAACAAAGTACCCACTTGACCAACAAAGTTTGACCAACAAAGTACCCACTTGTCCAACAAAGTACCCACTTGACCAACAAAGTTTGACCAACAAAGTACCCACTTGACCAACAAAGTTTGACCAACAAAGTACCCACTTGACCAACAAAGTTTGACCAACAAAGTACCCACTTGACCAACAAAGTTTGACCAACAAAGTACCCACTTGACCAACAAAGTTTGACCAACAAAGTACCCACTTGACCAACAAAGTTTGACCAACAAAGTACCCACTTGACCAACAAAGTTTGACCAACAAAGTACCCACTTGACCAACAAAGTTTGACCAACAAAGTACCCACTTGACCAACAAAGTTTGACCAACAAAGTACCCACTTGTCTAACAAAGTACCCACTTGACCAACAAAGTTTGACCAACAAAGTACCCACTTGTCCAACAAAGTACCCACTTGACCAACAAAGTTTGACCAACAAAGTACCCACTTGACCAACAAAGTTTGACCAACAAAGTACCCACTTGACCAACAAAGTTTGACCAACAAAGTACCCACTTGACCAACAAAGTTTGACCAACAAAGTACCCACTTGACCAACAAAGTACCCACTTGACCAACAAAGTTTGACCAACAAAGTACCCACTTGACCAACAAAGTTTGACCAACAAAGTACCCACTGTACCCACAGGCCAGCTACTATGGCGGCACGGAGCTACCCAAACTCTACTACAGGATCAAATGTGTGGGCCGTGAGAAGAACTTGTCCCAGTGTAATCTCACGAGAACAGACGAGAAACACACGTGCAGCCAGAGACAGAGGGTGGCGGGAGTCGTCTGCTCAAATCGTAAGTTTAGCTTTTGAAAAAACTGTCATCAGTCGTCTGCTAAAATCTAACTTAAGTTTATGAAAAAACTGTCACCGGAATTTAAATTAAAGATAACCACAAAATTTGTCAAAAAATGGTGAGCTAAATACCCAAAAAACAGAATAAAAACAAAAGGTCCTAGATGGGAGTGGAGTTTAGACATGTTGTGTCTCAATCTGAATCTATGCTAGTTTTCTTCTCCAGTCAGGGTTAATTAGGTTAATAAGAATATTCAGAACAATTTGGTTTTGCTCTAATAACGGATCTCTGTTGTACATAGACGTCTGTGTACTCATAAGTGGTGAGACATGCTCAGACATCTGTGTACTCATGATTGTATATAAATACCATGCGTATTGTCTAGCTTCGCTTAGGTTTTCAAAAGACATTAGAGAATTTCTAAGATTAATGAATTAGTTTTTTTTTTATTAATTAATTAGTGATTGGCTTTTTAATACGGAGTTTTTTTTTAATACGGAGTGCTTTAAAATTGAACGGCGATAAGATCAAAGCAAATATTAACGAGATATTCGCAAACTTATTACCCGTAAGGTGTTTAAAACTGCAAAGCCTTTCTTAATAGTATATCTCAAATATTATATTGATTTACTTTTTACAATTTAATTACAATACATAAAATAATTTATAACAACACTCTTATTTAAACAAATGCTATGCTTTGCCATTTTCTGTATATGTTTAAAAAAGTATAAGAATAATTTTAAAAATAACTAGTTTAGAAAGTTACCTCCCTTGTACATAGACCAAATGACGTAGTCTTTACTTTTTGTCACAAAAAAAATTGCTATGCTTATATAAGAAAATACGGTCAGTTGAGGTCAGTTTTGACCCCTGTTTTTGGAATTTTTTGCCAACCGGCGGTGGCCCTGTGATCTATTGCCCCAAGGCAAGAGCCTGCCAAATTTAAAGCGACTGCGGTGCCGGGAAGTGCCCAATCGGGCACCTGACCACTTTGCTTTATAAATTTATATGTTACGATCAAAGCCCGAAGTGCGGCCAAAGCGCGGATTGGCCGGCCACGCATTGGCCGGCTCTCTCGGCCAAAGCCCGAAGAACTTAACATTAAGATCGTATTTCGTACATTGGCCGACCAATGCGCGCACTGGCCGGGACGTACTGGCCAAAGTCCGAAGCGCTTAAACTTGACAGCGTATTTTGTACATTGGCCGGCCAATGCGCGCACTGGCCGGGATGTCCTGGCCAATGTTCTATCTAGACTAAGTTGTGATCGCGTTTTCATTATTCTGGGTGCGGTTTCATTGTGAGTAACGTATTGTTTAGCTCTTGTTTGTATAGCATTCTATATGCAAGGCGACATGGATCAAAAGGGCCGTTAGACCATGAGACAGACATAGCAGATGGCTGTCAAAAGAAAAAAAATGTAAATCCATGTTAGTTTCCATATATGAGCTACAACTGTATGTGACAGCCTCCTCCATGATGACAATCATCAAAGAACAAAATCAAAGACAGTTGGCGTCACCGACCACGTGACCACGTTCAAAAGTTTTTGCCGCGTTTCTTGTAAGTTGAACAATAGTGTTCAAGCGACTTGAGACGGCGTGGGCGTCAGAAACCAGATCTTAAGAACATTGAACAAGAAATGGAGGTTGCCATATATGCAACGACTTCCTCAGCTAAGACATCTGCTGCCGTGGTGGAACGTCCAGACCAGTTGCGTGACAATAATGTGGCCAACAGATTCTGTATAGTTTGTGAAAAACATTGTAGTGCAGCCCATTCTTGTGGATCCTGTGGCAATGATGTCCAGATTGTCCATGCTATGTGTGGAATACCCAATGAAGCAAACGAAGGGCACGGAGGAAATATTACCTGCAGATTATGTCACAACAAACAAAACATCATGGAACACAGGTCAGCAGCTCATACTACCTTGCAAACTCAAGGTGCTAACATGCTTAAAACATCAAATACAAAATTTAAAGATGCTGATGTGGGTCACAAAGTACGCATCCGTGTTCCAGATGTTGACAGAGGTCACGGTGATCCCCGAAGACGAAGCTCTCAACTCTCGTTAACCCATTGCACCCCCCTTCCCCCGCCCACCGCATGTTTACTTTCATCAAGCCGTGGTTGTAAGAAGGGAGATAACAGCGACACTTGGTCGCTTAATGACGTGAAATCTAATTTGGAATGACTAATGAAACTGTGGGGTCTAGTGGTTACAGCAGGTCGATTAAATCCTCGTTTTCATTTACTGGGGCACATTGGCACAGTCACAATCACATTAGTGACACACTGGCTAAATCACAATCACATTAGTGACACACTGGCTAAATCACAATCACATTAGTGACACACTGGCTAAATTACAATCACTTTAATCGTGACACATTAACATAATCACTTTAGTGATAACTTTACATAATCATATAGACTGATATAGATTTTATAATTATATTTCTTTCGGACGTGCATTAACATTCACTATCAATTGTTACACCTTATCAAATTAGAAACTTAAAAACATGCGTTAATTAATTAATTAATTAATTAATTTTATGTCAGGAGTAGTATGATGGGGAATTTCGCTTTCGAACACGTCTAATTAAATTTGAATTACTGAATACATATTAAACAAAGTTTCCACGCGTCAACCAATCAAATAAGACTAATGGGTCATTATTTAAACATGAGTCAAATAATAATTCTAAAATTTATGTTCGATAACTACTTGAAAAAACAGTCTTATACGCATTGGAAAAATGTATTTAAATCAAATCAACACATACATATTTATTCTTTCTTTTGTTATGATTTTCTCTGTTATGCAACGATCATATATGGTTATTATGTTATCGTTCTTGGTTCGTTTTAATTTATATTAGGGAAGTAATTAATTAAAGATTTTGAACTACCATAACATATATTTTTGTACCCATGATCGTTACCATAACATTGATACGATCATCGGTACAAAAATATATGTTGTCTTCATTGGTGCATTTTAATCGTAATGGAAAGGAACTGTAACAAATAATACTACTTTAACAATGCAACATGTTTAAGTAAATTAAACAATGGTACACTACATTATTTTATTAAATGTTGAATGCTAAAATTGTGTAGATTACGTAGGCTAATATAGGTTGCTGTAGGCCTATATTTAAAAAAGTATATATATATATATATTTTGGCAATTTTCGCGTCTCCTCTAAAAGTCAGTGGTCCTCACCCCCACGAAGACAAAATGACATGCATGTTTGATTTAAAGCAGCTCATCCAAAGTTTTATGTTGTGACAATTACTTTTGTTACTTTCTAACCGTTAACGTGAACGTATTTTTGAATGAAAATACCAAGGGCATACATTTTTAAATAAATAAAAAAAAGTTAATCTACACCATGAAAATTACATAACACAACATCGTGTTTAGTCTAATCCTTCTATAACAAACTCATAAATATTAATCTACACCATGAAAATTACATAACATAACATCATGTTTAGTCTAATCCTTCTATAACAAACTCATAAATATTAATCTACACCATGAAAATTACATAACACAACATCATGTTTAGTCTAATCCTTCTATAACAAACTGCAAACATTCCCAATCACCGATAGTACCGGCAATATAAACTTGTCTTGTGCATGCAAGAGTAAAAAAATTCTACGGAAATTTCATAACAAAGTTACAGTAAATAAATATAATTGAAATCGTTAGCTTTTAAAAAAAAAAAAAAAACGATTTAGGAATTGCAAATAAAAATCTATGATACACAGCGATAAAATAACATTCGACTCTGATGGGACTCGAACCCACAATCTTCGGCTCCGGAGGCCGACGCCTTATCCATTAGGCCACAGAGTCATTGCAATATAGGTCACGGTTTTATTTTATAAATGCAAAGCATTCTAAACAAGCAAGGGAAATAATTCAGTTTGGTAAATCGTTTTTTCTTAGCAAAGTAAAATTATTTAAATTATTTAGGCCTAGCCTATTTAAAACATAGTTTAAATCATTTTTATTTTTATAAAATGTTTTGCGTATGATTATGATTGATAAGCCGGATCTGAATATTAATATTTTGAAAGAATTTGAAATTGTCGCTAAATCGAGACCTAGATTAAAATTAGAATCTGTCGGCCAATAAACAAAATCTTCTACGTTATCCGATGATAAAAAAACGTAAAGATCTATTTTGTAGGATCTAGATATCTAGATCTAGATCTAGATTCTAGATCTAGATCTAGTCTGGTGATCTCGAGATTCAGATCCAAATCCATTAATAATTATTGTAATATCATGCTGTGACAATGAGTTGCTAATCAGTATCATTTAAAGAACAATAATTATTATTTAGGGGCCTACTGTTAATAATTAATGATTTAGGCAATATGATAATTTACAACGAGTTTCTGTCGTGAAAAAAAAAACACAAAAAAAAAATCAACAACCCCATCTTTATCATACAGCAAAGTTGAACTGGCCAGTGCAGGGTAGTAGTGGGAATAGTGCATCCACATAATTTATAAACCTCACAGTTATATTTATTTTACTCCAAAGTTAACGTACAATTAAAAAAATGTAATTTAATCAATTCTACGACCACGACACAACCGCCTAGACCCACACATCCATTTCAGATCTACCCGACCTGGTGCCGAACCTCAATGCTATAGAAACATCCATCCGTCTCCAGGACCAGGCCCTCTACTACCTCACCTGCTCAATGGAGGAAAACTGTCTGTCTAGTTCGGCTTATTTAATTCAGAGTACAAGCACAAGTGAGTTTTGTGAAGCACAGTATCCACTAAACCTACAAGAGATGTCAAAACTTTTTAAAAAGTGGGAGGGGGGGGGGGGGGGGGGTATAGATCAGACGGTGTAAAAGGTCGACTTTGTATCACATCAAAACCTTAAGAGGGTGCCAAGGGGGAAAGGTCGTAGAAGTGGGATATATATATATATATATATATATATATATATATATATATATATATATATATATATATATATATATATATATATACATATATATAGGAATATACATTGGGGATTGGGGTTGTATATTTTGTTATGACCTTTTGAATAACTGAATAACTTGAAAAAGGAATCCTCTTTGACAGCCTGGAGAAACAGCGTGAGGCGTCTGATGCGGTTTTCCACTGTGGTACACAACAGAGGGAATGAAGATTTTAGACCGTCTTTACCCAGGGGACAGTGGCAATGGCATTCTTGTCATAGGTAAGTTAGACCGTCTTTACCCAGGCGGGGGGGGGGGGGGGGGGAGTGGCAATGGCATTCTTGTCATAGGTAAGTTAGACCGTCTTTACCCAGGCGGGGGGGGGGGGGCAGGGGGCAGTGGCAATGGCATTCTTGTCATAGGTAAGTTAGACCTTCTCTACCCGGGGGGGGGGGGGGGGCAGTGGCAATGGCATTCTTGTCATAGGTAAGTTAGACCTTCTCTACCCGGGGGGGGGGGGGCAGTGGCAATGGCATTCTTGTCTTAGGTAAGTTAGACCGTCTTTACCCAGGGGGCAGTGGCAATGGCATTCTTGTCTTAGGTAAGTTAGACCGTCTTTACCCAGGGGGCAGTGGCAATGGCATTCTTGTCATAGGTAAATTAGACCTTCTCTATCCGGGGGGGGGGGGGCAGTGGCAACGACATTCTTGTCATAGGTAAGTTAGACCGTCTCTACCCAGGGGTCATTGTCTCACTCACACTCACCAGTGGTAGGGGTAATTCGGACTTAACTGGCGATGTGTTACGAGAGGTGGGGGAGGTTCCACATAGTATGTCCAAGTACATGCGTGTGCATTGTAAAACGTCATAATGTTAGCAACTGAACGAGTAACCTTAGTGTTTTCATGTTACATTACGATATTTTTACACATCATATCGTGTATCTTTTAACCCTAGAGCTCCATCGTGTTTGATGCAGGTCATTAAAATATCATGTACAATTCCAAACATAAAATATCATGTACAATTCCAAACATAATATATCATGTACAATTTCAAACATAAAATATCATGTACAATTCCAAACATAAAATATCATTTACAATTCCAAACATAAAATATCATGTATCTGAACAGTATCTGACAATTCTATCACCTGTATCGAATGTTCCAGATATTAAAATATCATGTATCTGACAATTTTATCACCTGTATCGAATGTTCTAGACATTAAAATATCATGTATCTGACAATTCTATCACCTGTATCGAATGTTCTAGACATTAAAATATCATGTATCTGACAATTCTATCACCTGTATCGAATGTTCCAGACATTAAAATATCATGTGTCTGACAAATTCTATCACCTGTATCGAATGTTCCAGACATTAAAATATAATGTATCTGACAATTCTATCACCTGTATCGAATGTTCTAGACATTAAAATATCATGTATCTGACAATTCTATCACCTGTATCGAATGTTCCAGACATTAAAATATCATGTATCTGACAATTCTATCACCTGTATCGAATGTTCCAGACATTAAAATATCATGTGTCTGACAAATTCTATCACCTGTATCGAATGTTGCAGACATTAAAATATCATGTATCCAACAATTCTAACACCTGTATCGAATGTTCCAGACACTACCACAGCATGGAGGTGTTTGCCCACTACGACATCATGGACAGCAACGGCGTGAGGCTTGCTGAGGGGAGTAAAGCCAGTTTTTGTCTGGAAGATTCGGCCTGCGACAGGGGGGTCTTCCCCAAGTTTAACTGCAAGGGATTTGCTGACCAGGGTATGTAGTCAGACATGTTTGTTTACACAAGCAAGAAATATATCTTAGGATTTGTTTGATTCTTTTCGATTAAGATTACACTGGCAAATATATTTTACCACGTCAACAAATTAATATGAGAAAATCAGTTTAAATTGACTAGTTTACAGTTTTCAAGCTTATTTTATCAGATTACACAAGATTATCTAATTATATTGTTCAAATCTTACATCTTGAAAGTTAAATTCAAATTAATAATTAAAGAGATGTCGTCTTCTCTCACCCCAACCTTTTCACACGCAGTTGTAAACACAACACAAGAACGATAATCGGAGAATTTAATTTTTTTATTACTTCCCTCTATTCCTTATTAATCCACAGGTCTATCTGTAAATTGCTCGGATAACTACATGTTTGATATAGACTGCCAGTGGATTGATATTACAGATATCAAACCTGGATATTACACATTTTTAGTAAGCTTACATTTATTGTTTTATTGAATTGAGAATCAAATCTTTAGTTAACAGTTTTATTAAAGTATTTGACTGTGATAAAATAATAAAACTCAGGCTATACTGTTTGTAGCAGATGAAAATTAACCCTAGTCTGTTGCAAATGGAAGTTAACCCCATACTGTCTGTTGCAGAAGGAAATTAACACTGTACTGTTTTTACTAATACAAGTTAACCTTATACTGTCTGTTTCAGATGGATATTAACCCTATACTGTCTGTTGCAAATGGAAGTTAACCATATTGTTTATTGAAAACAGAAATTAACCCTATACTGTGTGTTGCAAATGGAAATTAACCCTGTACTGTTTCTACAAATACAACTTAACCCTATACTGTCTGTTTCAGATGGAAGTTAACCCTATACCGTCTGTTTCAGATGGAAGTTAACCCTATACTGTGTGTTGCAAATGGAAATTAACCCTGTACTGTTTCTACAAATACAACTTAACCCTATACCGTCTGTTTCAGATGGAAGTTAACCCTATACTGTGTGTTGCAAATGGAAATTAACCTTGTACTGTTTCTACAAATACAACTTAACCCTATACCGTCTGTTTCAGATGGAAGTTAACCCTATACTGTCTGTTTCAGATGGAAGTTAACCCTGATATGCTGGTTGCTGAGAGTAATTTTGACAACAATGTTGTCAGCTGTGAGATGTACTACAACGGATTTTTAGCTACTTTAAGGAATTGTCGACACCAGAGCTTGCTGGACTATAGGCGGCCTCTAAAACCTTCCGACTGATAGGCGCTAGAATGTTTATATTTAGTCTAATTATGTCTTTTTAATAATTAAAAAGCAGCTTTATAGTATAATACTTGCATTGTTGTGGTGTTAACTTATTATCAGAACATAAACATAATACCAAACTAAATTGAGAAATATTATTTTACTAATTTCAGGCACCTACTTTATACAGTATGATCATATTTTTAGAAAATACAGTTATGGGGGAATAAAACATTATTGTTGAAGTATACTTAAAAATGGAAGTCAGAAGTAGTTGTTTTCTCACCCAAAGAGACAAGATACCAGCAGGGGAGACAACAAAAACACAGACCAACTATGAAATCATCACTGGTTTAAACTAGATGTTGTACCTTCATGTATCTCTGTTCTTAGGGGAGAGAAGTTAACAGAGTCAGACAACTTGTACATGGTTTTCCAAATAAACTGACAGTGTGTGTCCTTCACCTTGTTGGTGGAATGAACGCCTCACTTTTGTACGAACATGAGCAGGGATTTGAACTGGGACATTATTTTGTTGTGAAGATAAGCTATTTAACTCCTACACTAGATATAGTCTTAAGGTCTATAGTAAAAGAACTCTAGCAGTTTGTACAGGCAAGTCCTGGGCAGGATGGTGTGAATCATAGGGCTGGAAGGTGATTCCTGCAACTGCTAAACATATCAGCTTTCTCACTACAAGATAAGGTAGTTCCATCCCCTGGTCGGAACTCTCTGTGTGAGCCGCAACCTTGGTGGATGGGACTCAACAGTGTCCCAAGTCACACTATGTTAGCAACGGTGTATGCCATCACTCTACCCTTTAATTTTAATTAATACTCCATTGCTCTGCCATTTAATTAATGCTCCACCACTCATATCTTTAATTAATACTCCACCCTTTAACTATAACTCCACCATTATACTGTCATGATTTAATTAATACTGCAGCATTCAGTCTTTAATTAATAGTTGAGTGTCAAAAACCATCAATCCACTGTGCTATCCATTATCCACTGAAGTTACAAAACTCAGGGAATCCAAATTTGTAATCCAAGTTTAGACAACCAACCAGTTCTCAACAAGTAAACTCTTTAAACAAATATTTAAAAAAAACCACTCTCACTTCTATGTGATCCTCCAAATGAGGGTCTCTGAGTCCACCTTGTTCTGACGCTCACCTGACTTGAATAGGGATAAACAAATGTGGCGGCCCACATAACTATATCAAATGCTATTGTAAAATAGTCCAATTAATGTTTGCCCTATGGACTGGTTAGGTAAACAGCTGAAAGACAACTTTATATTTGTTTTCCTTGCGTTAAAAATAGCTCCATAAATTTATGATTGTATGAGTACTTGGAAAATTAACTGCTAAAATCAACAAAACAAGGAACAATACATTTGGTATTTAATGTCATATTAAAATAGATTTAAAAACAATATACAAAAACCCAACAAGATAACATTAGCTTTCATGTTTAATTTTTATGAACTCCGGCCGGACTTTAGCCACTTTACGATACTCTTCAGTTAAAGTCTTGGGACACTGCATCTTACACCAGCTGACTGGGGTCATCCTGACACCTGAGGTCAAGTCAAAATATCGTTCAATAGCTTTACAGTATATGTAGGAAATATGTATAGGAAATTGCTTAGATTCTACAAAGTAAACAGAGGTTTAGTAAGATTTTCAGGGTAGTGTATATATGAAGCTATCAAATGTATATAAATATATTAAAATACATATATATTGAATTTATATCATGCATTTATATAAAGGGCATACTGTCTTTTTTGTATATATGCACATTAAGTATTATTTCTACTTTTGCACTGGTCATACATTAGCTCATTTTCAGGGTAATGAAAGGTATCATAAATATATAGTACATATATAGTATACAAGGTACTACACAAGAGATGTTGAATGTTACACAGACAGCTGACTGTGGATGGTTCAAATTTGACAAAATTTCTGGTGGCCAAGAACTGACTTGACTGTCAATTGCTGATTGTTTTAATTCTGTAGACTGAATTTAAAAAGTTCCCCACAAAGACACCACTGCCCTGGTCCTGACAATGCCCCATCCACCAGCACTCACCGCCCCCTCTGATAAATACAACATGGCTTCTTGACATTAACAGCTACACATTGAATGCAAACAGTAAGTTAACACTACCTGCTTCACTCAGTCCTATAGCCACAACAGTAAGTTAACACTACCTGCTTCACTCAGTCCTATAGCCACAACAGTAAGTAAACACTACCTGCTTCACTCAGTCCTATAGCCACAACAGTAAGTTAACACTACCTGCTTCACTCAGTCCTATAGCCACAACAGTAAGTTAACACTACCTGCTTCACTCAGTCCTATAGCCACAACAGTAAGTTAACACTACCTGCTTCACTCAGTCCTATAGCCACAACAGTAAGTAAACACTACCTGCTTCACTCAGTCCTATAGCCACACCAAGTTCCTTAAATGTAAACAGTAAGTAAACACTACCTGCTTCACTCAGTCCTATAGCCACAACAGTAAGTAAACACTACCTGCTTCACTCAGTCCTATAGCCACAACAGTAAGTTAACACTACCTGCTTCACTCAGTCCTATAGCCACACCAAGTTCCTTAAATGTAAACAGTAAGTAAACACTACCTGCTTCACTCAGTCCTATAGCCACACCAAGTTCATTCTCTGCTGTACTTAAAATGTAGGACTGTGAATCTCCCAAAGATATCTGTTTATCTTGTATAGGAATGTTGTGGTCAGTCAAAAGAACATTTATATAACAAAAAGTTCATGTTAGAAGTAAAACTTGAATTAACATGTTAGTAAATTTTAAGTTGGACATGAAAATACATTTAAACTACATGAACAAAATTATTTAAAGAACTGAGATTACAATCAAGAAGACATTTCAGCATATGAAGAAAGAAAACACATTTTTTTTTCACGTGGCAAAAACATGAGAATGATAGAAAATGATAGAAAAATCTAACCAGGCCAGCATTAAAATATTTCACAAGGCAGTGAGTAAACCAAAATGATTTCAGCCCTTAAAACAATGAAAAGTGGAACAATATTCCACAATAATCTTATCTATGATACCATATGAGAATAAAGGATACAACACGAGCTATGATGATATCACCAGGCCGAAAACTTTTGTACATCTCAACTTTATCTTTCTCTGTGGCTCTAACATCTTCTTTCCTACGTCAAAAACACAAACATTAAGATTTGTTACTGATGTACTCAGTAAAAATCACAAACATTAAGTTTTATTGCTTGTGTGTTACAGACAGTTAGTTAGATGTATGGTATTTTAGAAATTATTTTTAAATGAGCTCAAAAAATAAAAACTGAAACAATTTTTATAATATGAAAGAAGAAAATAAGAAATTTTCTTGTCATATGGTAGAGCTATGTCTACCTTTGGAGTTGAAATAACACTCAATGTAAACATTACTATGTATAGCTTTAAAGTCACTAGTTGGGTACTTAATTTTTTACTTAATGAAAATGAAAAGTTGTGTAATAGTTTAAACTTAACCGCTTTTAATAATCTCCACTTGTATTGACTGGAAACATTTTATTCCCATGAATCTTCAAATTAGTGAAGATTGAACAACTACTCATCACTCTGGGTTTAGTTATTAAAAAAAAATAGCATATCGTAATCTAGAATTTAATTTTAAATCTAAGTAGCTGAAATCTTTATTCAAGAAATATTTTAATTAGATTGTTGCATACATTGTTTCCATGACCATCAATGAAAATGGCAATAATAATTTAATAATAGTATATTTTATCTAATTAATACACATATTGATTCAAAATCGGATCTGACATAAATTCTACAAATAATAGGGCCATCTAAAGAAAACATGTACCTGATCATCCCCCTGTAAACATCAGACAACTGGATGGTACCGACACTAAGGATATCACATTTACAGAATCTGGGGTTAACATTGGTCACCTATGTAAAGAGAACAATGCTTTGAATCTTAACAACTGTTCGTAATAAACATTTTTATTCACTTAAACACATTCAGTTTCAAAAAAATTAACTAGACAATAAAAATATTTTTATTTACTTAAACACATTCAGTTTTAAAAAAAATTAACTAGACAATAAAAATATTTTTAAAACTTAAAGCCAATCACTTACTCTGGCAGTTACAATAGCGTCTATGTCTGGTATAACATTCTGTAGTCCTTCTGTATTTATACTGATCACTTTATGCTAAACAGAAACAAGAAACAGTGATTTTATAGGCACTAGAACATTTCTGTGTTCTCTCTCATTTACTAGTGATTTAGAGTAAATTGTTTAAATACAACCACACCCTTTATTTTCATACATTTTTCACTAATTTAAGGAAGCTAATATGTGTATTTTAACCCTTTATTCTATAAGTTGGTATACGCAAATAATTTATTTTCATCTCTTTCAATGGCAAAACTAATGGAAGCCAATTTTTTTTAACGTTTAGCCCTCTATACCACTAATTTAATAGAAACGAATCTGATTCTTTAGATCAGGGGTCTCCAAACTTTTCAGTCTGAGGGCCGCATTAACTATCAAATTTCAGTTCGGGGGCCAGGTTCTTTCAGGCATGTTTTTGATTTTTCTGGGCAAAGTTCCTCAGCCATCAACAACAAACGTTTTATCCGTGGACAAAAATATCTCCGCGGGCTGGATGAGAGGACATCGCGGGCCGCAGTTTGGAGACCCCTGCTTTAGATTTAGCCATCTATTTATTGTACCCCAGTGTCCGCTTGTGTGGTCTCTTCAAGAAATCCGACTACACTGGCGTAAATAAAACCATTCCTCTTGTATGTTCCACTGCCAGCCACTACAGAATCCTCTGCTCGACTTAACCTCTGACCTGAAATATAATGCATATTGATAATCACATACTCCACAGTTCTGTGGGGCCACACAGTTTTAAACCGCAACATTGCCTCGGGTTTAAGGGTAAAAATAACCACACAAACCAATGAATACAATCAATCAGCAAGAAGCCTAGATATTATTTTAAAAGTTATTTAATGGTACCTAGACAGTTATTTAAACTTGTGATAGCAGTACAGTCTATTCTTTTGATTTCAAAGTTTCTTTTTTTTTTAAATTGTATGAAAAGAAACAGTTTTTTTTTTAAAAAAGGAAGAAATAAACTATTATCTATATTTGACAAGGAAATTATGTTTAGCAAGAGAATTGACAAAGTAGCATATGACTAAACAGATGATAAAGTTAGGTGACTAATGAATTTTTAGGTTGGTTTCTGTTGTTTAGGCTAATCATACAATTGATATCAACTTAGAGCCGAAAATCTAAAAATGAATATTTTTTTTTTCATGCTGAAAATAAATTTCTAGTGTTTCTATTAAATTTCATAGTATAGAAATATTGTACATAGTTATATGTTGAAAAAAAATGTCATGCTTTTTCAAAGAAACAATACTGTAACAAATTAGGCTATATGTTGATCTACATTTAAAATATATTTCATTCCTTGAAAAGAAAAATAACATATTCCTAAACTCATTAGAATTTAAATACTGTGACTCTACAAAGCTCTAATAAAAAAAACAGTTGTACAAAAGAAACTGTCATGCTACTTACTGCTACCATGTTACCCTTAGAAAATTTTTTTTTTTTTTACAAAGGAAGAAATAAATCATTATATTTGTCAAGGAATTTTGGTCTACCTACAATGCACACAATACAAACAACACTTTAAATATCAGTTTGTTTTCTGTTTGATTCTGTTTGGACTGATCTATTGGCTTATGGGATGCCTGATGAGTAAACAGAGACTAAAAAGAAGAAAAAAACTAATAGATCAAAATAGACAAGTCTCATGTGTTTATAAAGCTCTCACCTGGGACACACATCACACCATCAGCCATGTTGGTCCTGAAATCTAATTAAGAACAACACCATTAACACAACTATTACAAGTGATAACTATGTTTATTTTTAGTTTCACATAAAATATTTACCAGCAACAGTCTGAGTACAGTATTTTTTATAAAAGCATCAAATACATACAACCTTTAGTGATGTCTGACAAAAAGTTGCAACTTTTATAACATTGTTTCTTAAAACAATATATTTCAAACCTTTTTTTTAGCCTCAATTTATTTTAATTTTAACTTTTTTTTGTGCACTCTGATGGCCGCATTTTAATAACACGCACATGAATTTTAAAATATTTAGTAAAACATTTGAGACCATTGAACCTATTCTTGTTGTTGTCTGATCGTCCATTTCTTTTGTAAAATTACTTCACCAACTTACTTGATTTCAATTAATAATTAGGCCTAATTATAAAACTTAACAGTAACAGTTAACATGTTCAAGCTTGAATCAGTTTATTACTTACTAGATCTACCACAGTAACACAACCCAGTAAAACTTATTTTTTAGGCAGATTCTAGCCAGAAAAAGATACACATGTGCAATGGAGAGTAGGTTGTCGCTTGACCCACTTTATTTACTGTAATCATGGTAATTATGGCTGCCGAAAACGACGATAACATGATTCCGTTTTTTAACAATGTTTCATGGTCATTTCAGAAATATATACTTAAAATTATTTTTGCGCATTAATCAACGATACCTGTCTAGTTTTAACAGTGGACGATTAGTGTTTGATGCTAATTTGCCATTTGTACATTTTTTAAATCTAATCACTAAGAATATCTAGCAGAACATAATAAAAGTAAGCAAAATGAGAATTGCTTTATTTAATGTTGTTCTAACCATACTGCAAATGTTTTAAACTATAGAAACATTATAACTTGTTTTCTATTAAACTAATGTCATTAATGTTTTAAAACTCATGCAGGTTAAAATAAAACCTTTAAAAAATAACTTGATTTAGACAACAGCTAACTAAGCCTGCTCATTTTGCCCGGCGTGTATTTGAATGGGGAGAAATCTAGCAAACGACACATTTCTGCTGAACAGCACTGAACGATCAATTGCGTCACAAAAACACTTCTTAAAAAACTAACCCACTGCATCACCGAAAATCGGTCTTACCATCGTAACCATTTAAAAACAAACGCTTTTTTTTCTTAAACCATTGTCTAGGCTACCGATTAAATCGGATAAAATTGGTATTAAATTAAAGGTAAATAAGTGTAGTTTTTAATTTTTAAAGTCATCGTGAACAATAATGAAGTTTAAAATCTTAGGCGACACCCTAATGGAGAGAAACAAGTGCCTTAGTTTGCGGTGATGTTTTCTATGGTACTGCGCATGCGTGTGTTCACAAACAAACAGGAGAATCCTAACAGTCCTAAAACTATCTCTATCCCTAGTGCAGCTATTAAGGTCATTGCGCATACGCAGAACTATTAAGTTTCATATCTTCTCTAGAAGAATCTTTTTTTGAGTCACTTCGTATTTTTTAACTAGGGTATAACTTTTAATTTTATTTAATAAGTAAGACATACGGCCTGTAATAATAGGCCTAGATCTATATTCTATATCTAGTCCTAGGCGTGGGCATAAGCCATAGGCAGACTAAACTAAGTAATTTTAAGTGAAAATTAAGTCACTCACTCACTAGTTTAGTAGTTAGATCTAGTAGTTTGTTCACTTACTACTAGACTAGAATCATCTAGTAATAGTCTAGTAGTAGATCTATATCTAATATCAAATATCTAGTAGTAGAAGACTAGGCAGGCAAAAAGAAAAAGTACAGTACTCAGTACTGAGCTAACTTAGGGCTAGGGCCTAAGACTGCCTAAGTCGCCTCTAGGCCTAAGGGCCTAAGACTAAGAGTAGTAGTAGGGCCTAATTTAAAATAATTTGGTAATCTATCGTTTTAGGTACGTAAAATCGCCCGCGACTAGTAATGTGAAAAACAGGTGACTCCTTACATTTTAATAATTATTTCACATTTTGAGGAGGATTTATGTTTTGAAAAATACAAAAATGTTTCCTTGTTTCATTTATGTACCTGTTTCTAAACAATTGAATTAAAACTTTTCAGTAATAAATGAACACCAGCGATGTTTCCAACAGATGCAACCATGCTCATTTACTATAGCAGTCATCTTGTTAAAGTTTTATTTTTATAGACTTATAGCGCAAGATTCAGGCGGAAGTCACTCTATTTTACAAATGACTGCTGTTTATATACTCAAATCTTGCTTGCAGACACTGCTGTTTAAAGTTAATTTCGGGCCTATATTGATATATTTAGCCATTGATTTAGGTTTATTATTCATTTATCTATAATATTTGACACAAACATATCACAATATACTTCTATTACAGCCTTGACAATGAGGTAACGTTTTCGTACATTAATAGCCGCGGGCGATTTTACGTAGGCCTACCCAAAACGATAGATTACCAATAATTTTATTTGCCTAATAATTCTCACTAAATTAATTATAGCCTATTTTGAAATTTTCAGGCATGTATTATTGTGATAGAGATTAAAAACAAAAAAAAACAATATCAACTTACTAAATCACTAATAGATCTACTACTATTACTACTAAATTATCAATTATAGTTATAGGCCTACCAGTGCGATATACAAAAACCAAATTCTCAGAGTGACTTCCCTCAATTAAGGCTTTTCTTAAAATTATTTTTAAATGAGCTCTGTTAGATTATAAATGTTTCGCAGTTTTAGAATTTTTTATTTTAATTCTGTTAGAGTTGAAGATTTATAGGCTGATGGTTGCAATGTAAATTTGATGAACGTGGCATAAAAAACAGATTCTTCGCCAAATAAATAACTTTTAAAATTTATAATTAATAAATAGACAGTTATTTCGCGTTTTAGAAAACTTATATAAATGTCAATAGTACTTGATTAAAATTCTCTATGTTGACATGGTTCAGACAAGATTTTCGAAAAATACCGATCTTTAAAAAAAAAATTCAACTGCAATTATGAGGGGAGGGGGGGGGGGGGTTAGGCTGAGGAGTGTCGTCATTTTCAGGGGGGGGGGGGGGGGTTAGGGTTCTAGCTAAGTGTTGCGATGTGTGATAGAGGGGAAAGAGGGTGGGGAGGTAACAATCGTCAAATAAAGCGTGACGTCATTTACGGATGAACCCCCCCTATGTGTGTTGATAGACATATGTGGTTGTGCTGGTTAGGCCTAAGTTAAAGTTTGTAGAAAAATAATGCGTTTCAAACTACTGGGGGATAAAGTATGGGTGTTAAAAGTAGTGACATTCTGCTTAGGGGTTTCTAAGTAAGGTACTTGAGCTCAGTTCACACACACACACACACACACATGTATATATATATATATATATATATATATATATATATATATATATATATATATATATATATATATATATATATATATGGCTCTATATGTACCGTGTGTGATCAGTAGCCATGTGTGAAATTAGTAGTTGCGTGTGTGTATGGACATCATTAGTTGTGTGTATGGTGACATTATTTCCTCCACATACAAGAATATTAAACTATCGTTGTTGTTGTAAATGTGTTCAAATGTCTGCACTAAGCCTACAGCTGTGATGATATGGCTGCTAGCACAAATAGAAAGCTGGAACAGTTCTAGGCTGTGATGTCTAAGACAGACTTTAAATTTACTAGAAAACACTATCTCTAATAAAGTACCATTTCAGGTGACAGGTAAAACACAGGTGAGAGATTATCCAGGTAGAGATGTCCCAGGTATTATCCTGAAAGATATCCGGTGCTAAAGGAAATGATCCAGGTGCTGGCAAATATTATCCAGGTACTTATAGAGATGTCCCAGGTATTAGCCTAAAAGATATCCGGTGCTAGAGGAAATGATCCAGGTGTCGGCAGAGATTATCCAGATGTTCAAAGAAATTATCCAGGTGCTGGCAGAAGTTGTCCAAGTGCTGGCAGCGAGTCCCCACCTGCCGGAAGAGATTACGCAGATGATGCGAGAGATTAACCAGGCGAGGGCAGAGATTATTCAGGTGTTGACACAGGTGAGCTACCTGCTCACTGTTGCGGTACTGGGGCTGGCTGAGGTCTTGTACCAGCTGGCAGAGATTATCCACGTGCAGGAAGAAATGATCCAGGAGTATGCAGAGATGATCCAGGTACTGGCAGATATTCTGAAAAAGTCAACACCCAGGTTAAGTTTTGATATGGCTAACATGTTTTAACTTAACACAACATCGTATGCTATATTGACACAAGGTAGGTTTACACAGACCACTGACACAAGGTAGGTTTACACAGACCACTGACACAAGGTAGGTTTACACAGACCACTGACACAAGGTAGGTTTACACAGACCACTGACAAGGCAGTTTTACACAGACCACTGACACAAGGTAGGTTTACACAGACCACTGACATAAGGTAGGTTT
The DNA here is from genome assembly GCF_028476545.2 of Physella acuta. Taxonomy (NCBI): domain Eukaryota; kingdom Metazoa; phylum Mollusca; class Gastropoda; family Physidae; genus Physella; species Physella acuta. The sequence continues at coordinate 1,086,301 of NW_026731598.1, forward strand.
ACACAGACCACTGACAAGGTAGGTTTACACAGACCACTGACAAGGTAGGTTTACACAGACCACTGACATAAGGTAGGTTTACACAGACCACTGACAAGGTAGGTTTACACAGACCACTGACAAGGTAGGTTTACACAGACCACTGACACAAGGTAGGTTTACACAGACCACTGACAAGGTAGGTTTACACAGACCACTGACACAAGGTAGGTTTACACAGACCACTGACACAAGGTAGGTTTACACAGACCACTGACAAGGTAGGTTTACACAGACCACTGACACAAGGTAGGTTTACACAGACCACTGACAAGGTAGGTTTACACAGACCACTGACACAAGGTAGGTTTACACAGACCACTGACATAAGGTAGGTTTACACAGACCACTGACAAGGTAGGTTTACACAGACCACTGACAAGGTAGGTTTACACAGACCACTGACACAAGGTAGGTTTACACAGACCACTGACAAGGTAGGTTTACACAAATACAACTGACACCAGAATAAGTTTTTACATACAAAATTTGTATCGACGCACGGCTCGACTTGATGCATTTGTAATAAAAAAACAACAACAAATAACCCGGTACTCTGGGCACTGGTCTGTCACACACAAATGGAGTCAAGACTTGAACATTCTTACACACGTTTGTGAAGGGTATTGTTGGTGGGCAACGCGCTTCTGTTTACACACTTAGAGTTTCACATCTAATACCCTCACTGAATCTCCCTTCTCAAGCTTCTACTTAACACCTAGCACCCCCATCCCTTACAATAAATACTGACTCCCCCCCCCCCTACCAACCGTGTACACAAAGTTTATTTTAAAACAAAAATTCACAACACTAAAGCCATGTGACTAACTGAACCGTGGCTCTAAATGGTAGTGTTTCTCTAAATAACACACACGCCTGTGTTTATCAATGTGTGCGAGTGAAGGCGTTATTTGATGAACTGTGTTTTGGGGAGGTGTGCAAGACACCCAGCAATAAGTTTACATCGGCTCCGTCAGACAAGACTAGTCACTCAAAGGGAAGTCACTTTTTTTTTTTTTTTTTTTTTTTTTTTTTTTTTTTTTTTTTTTTTTTGCAAATGGGAAAAAGAGAAGTTAATCAGCTCAAGTTCTAAACAACTGTGTTGATTTATGTACTGTAGGGCCTATTTGTTTACAAAATGAACGAGGTAACGTGTGTGTCCATGTGTTTGTATGTGTGTGTGTGAGGAAGGGGGTCTATTGTGTGGGCTCCCCTGGCTCGCACCTCATCAGTGTCTGTAGTTTGTGTGTGTGTGTGGGGTGTCTATTGTGTGGGCGCCCCTAGCTCACACCTCATCAGTGTCTGTAGTTTGTGTGTGTGGGGTGTCTATTGTGTGGGCGCCCCTAGCTCACACCTCATCAGTGTGTGTAGTTTGTGTGTGTATAAGTGTGTTGGGGGGTCTAAATTGTGTGGGCGCCCCTGGCTCACACCTCATCAATGTCTGTAGTTTGTGTGTGTGTAAATGTGTGGAGCATACAGTAGAAAATAGTCTACAGCCGGGAGAGTGCACACAATAATATGACATCATTGATTTTTGAATAAACATTGAATTAAAAAGCCAATATTGTTGTCTAATCTTAAAAGTGGTTTGCGTAAAGAGTTTCTTTCATAAAATTCTTCGGGTAGGGGCAAAGCCCATCCCCCGCGGTCGAACGTCTAATCCCTCCCGCTAAAAAACGAAATATAATTGATATAGAAAATATATTTTACTTTTACCAGTGTCGTCCTCCCCTGCCCCGGATAATTTTATTCGCCTCTGCAAAAATTCAAGTGCCCACCCCCAGAAAAATATCTGAAAGAAACACTGTCTGCGAAAGTGAGGTTTATCGGCCAAAATTAGAAAACGATGTAACGAGTTTAAATTATAGAACTAGGCTCTATCTTTAGTTTACAAATTTTTTTTTTACAAATACGACCAGTGTTTCTTTCAGACTTTTTCCTCCCCGGAAAGGGGTGGGGGTGCTTGAAATTTTCGGGGGCGGGGTGGAATTTTCTGTGAGGAGACGGACTGGAAAAAGTATATAATTATATATCGTTGAATGGGACGGTAGAGGTGCTTTGGTGTGTGTGTGTGGGGGGGGGGGGGGACGACAGCACCCCCCCCCCCCCCCGCCCCCTCCCAAGTAGAGTTGCCTGAAAGAAACTCTAAATGCGACTTTTGTCATGATTGAGATTAGGTGCATGGTTTAGAGGTATGGCAACGACTATATTAAATATATTTAGCATATTTAGCATAAATGCGCGATAACTACGTGTAGATGAAGCTTAAATGCGATAAAAATGACAATCCTGGATAAAAATCCGTTTTCAATGTCATTTTTCGTTTCCGGTTAAATTTAATTAAGGTGGTGATTTGTGTTTTGGTTTTAGTTTAGTTTTTCTCGTATAAGAATATTCGAGAAAGTTTAGGGGAGATCACTTTCGATTTATTTACTTTCTCGAACACAGAGTATAGAGAAAGTATTGCAATCGTGCACAAAAATCACATGAAATTTTGACAGTTTCCAACGTTGGGCCTTTCAGTACTTCATCATAAACGGAGTATAGGTGACTTTTTTAATCGGGCAAAAAATCTAAATCCAGATTTATTAAAATTTCGGCGTTTTATGCGTAATCGAGTCGGAAAAACCGGACTTTACAATTCTGTCCGTATGTGTAGATGAGTGAATGTGTGTCTGTAGTCACGATAACTTGAGTACCGTTACAGCTAGGTTGATGAAATTTCATATAGAAGTATTATATCAAATTTGTAGTACAGTATCAACTTTTCAGCAATTTCCGATTACCGAAAGTGGATCTTTTTCTACTTTGAATTTTTCAAAAGCCTATAACTTTAGTACTTTCTTAGATAGATAAATGAAATTTCACATACAAGTAAAAGATATACTTCTCCGCCTTCTATAAAATTTTGAGTGATTTCCGTACACCGAAAGTAGTAATTTACACTATTTCCGATTTCTAAAAAAAAACGCATGTGAATTTATAAAGTAATTTCACGCACTATAATGCAAATTTTATTTGGCGTTCACTTAGTGTGCAATTCTTTTTTTCTACGATATTTTATTCTATTTTAAAAAGTTTAAGTAATTAAAAATGGTTTAAAATATTGTCTGTATCCCGAGTTGTCATCGCCCGTCGTGTTATATAAGAATATTCGAGAAAGTTAAGGGGAGATCACTCCCTGTTAATTTTAGCTAATTTGAACTTCTGGTATTGCTTCCTCTAACGTCCGCGCAAAATGGATAAATGTTTTGAGCGCCAACGTCGAGAATACATCTAGGTAAAGCAGGTGCATGTGCATCTTTACATGCAAGCGCGCGCTTGTACATGTGTTGGTGCATGTGCATCTGCTTATGCAGGTGCATGTGCATCTTCGCATGCAAGCGCGCGCTTGTACATGTGTTGGTGCATGTGCATCTGCTTATGCAGGTGCATGTGCATCTTCGCATGCAAACGCGCGCTTGTACATGTGTTGGTGCATGTGCATCTGCTTATGCAGGTGCATGTGCATCTTCGCATGCAAGCGCGCGCTTGTACATGTGTTGGTGCATGTGCATCTGCTTATGCAGGTGCATGTGCATCTTCGCATGCAAGCGCGCGCTTGTACATGTGTTGGTGCATGTGCATCTGCTTATGCAGGTGCATGTGCATCTTCGCATGCAAGCGCGCGCTTGTACATGTGTTGGTGCATTTGCATCTGCTTATGCAGGTGCATGTGCATCTTCACATGCAAGCGCACGCTTGTACATGTGTTGGTGTATGTGCATCTGGTTTGGCTGGGCAGGTGGATTTTCTATATTATATACAAATTATTTCTACCTTTCAAAAGGACTTGGGTCATTGGTATTTTTAAAAAATACTTTTTTTTTGCTTAAGAAAAATTTATATTCTAACTTTTTAAATTTCTGGTATACAAAGTATAGAAAAAAATATTGTAATCGTGCAAAAAAAAAAAAAAAAATCGAGATTTTTGCTTTTGCAAATCTTGACGTTTTACACCCTGAGTCGGAAAAACATATTTTTGCAATCTTGTCAGTATGTCTGTGTGCGTAAACACAATAACTTGAGTACTTTTACAGTTTGATGATATAAGTATATCGAATTTGTAGGTCTGTATCAACTTTTCAGCGATTTCCGGTAATCGGAAGTGGAACTATTCTACTTTCAATTTATCAAAAGCATGACTTGAGTACCGTTTCAGATAGATGAACGAAATTTCACATATAGGCCTACTAATATGTGAAATTTCGATCTACTTTTCTGCCTTGAGTAATTTCACGCAAACAACCTTTAAGATTAGACAACATTGGCTTTTTAATATTCAATGTTTACTCAAAAATCAATGACGTCATATTATTGTGTGCACTCTCCCGGCTTTAGACTATTTCCTACTATGTGCTCAATGTGACGTCATGTTTCGTTTTCGTTTTACTATGAAAGTTTTTATTTTGCTTGTGTTTTCTCTATAGCTTTCTTGTCAGATACATACATAGATAGATAGATACATACATAGACAGACAGCGAAACTATTAGTATAGACGAGAAAAATGGCCCGTTGAGGAAATACAACAGGCGCTAAACTAAAACCAAAACCAAAATCACCACCTTCATTCAATTTAACCGGAAACGAAATATAACAGTAAAAAACGGATTTTTATCCAGAATTGGTACTTTAATAGGATTTAAGCTTAATCTCCACGTAGTTACTGCTCATTGATACTAAATATAGTTGTAGCCATACTCCTAAACCTTGCAACTAATCTCAATTATGACAAAAGTCGCATTTAGAGTTTCTTTTAGGCGACTCTACTCCCCCCCCCCCCACACACACACACCTCAAAGCACATCTACCGCCCCATTCAACGAAATATAATTTATATAGAAAATATTCAGTAACCACAAAATTTAGTCCACACGCACCCCCGAAAAGTCACGTACCCCCCCCCCCACTCAGGGAGGGAAAAGTCCGAAAGAAACACTGATCGTATTTGTTGATCATACAGACTAAAGGTAAAGCCTACTTCTATAATTTAGACCTGGTTTCCTACTTTTGGCCGATAAACCTCACCCCTACCCGAAGAGTTGCATTAAAGAAACTCTGTAAGCAAACCACTTTTTAGATTAGACACATGAATTAGGCGATAATTTTATTTTAGAGTATCGATGACGACATTTCTTTTGAGTTGGGGGAGGGGGGGCTTAGACGTTCTTACGCGGGGGTGGGGCTTCACCCCTACACGAAGAATTATATGAAAGAAACTTCTGGCTAACCACTTTTAAGATTAGAAAAAAAAAATGCTTTTTTAATTCAATGTTTACTCGAGAATCAATGACGTCATATTATTGTGTGCACTCTCCCGGCTTTCGACTATTTCCTACAATATGCTCAATGTGACGTCATGTTTCGTTTTCTCTTTACTTTGAAAGTTTTTATTTTGCTTGTGTTTTGTCTTTAGCGCTCTTGTCAGATAAATACAAAGACAGACAGCGAAACTATTAGTATTATAAATAACTAGGCATGCTGCCCAGCTTCGCTTAGGCTTTCGAAAACATTGAGAATTTGAATGCTTAATTAATTCGCCCGAAGGTCGATCTACGACCTCAAGAGTTATGAAGAGGTTCCTCCGTGGACATTTTTTTTCGATTTATAGCTCATATAAGGTACCGGTCAGTCGAGGTCAGTTTTGACCCCCACATCGTAGACTTTTCGGCCAACCGGCCCCCGTGTTCTGTCGCACCAAGGCAAGATCATGCCAAATTTGAAGCGCCTGCGGCGCCGGGAAGTGCCCTATCGGACACCCGACAATCTAGATCTAGATCTAGATTCCTAAAAGAATTTTTTTTTAAGTTTAGCCCGAGCATAATAAAAAAGAATTATATATAAATATATAAAATATGGAGAATGAAACACGTATTTTAAAATCTTAACTTACGCGAATATGCCTATTCTTTCAAATTAATTTTTTATCCCAAATTAGCCAGTTCATAACAAAGATTTTGTATAAAATAAATAAGTCTTGAAATAGTTTAGTCCTAATATAGAAATTTATTTTTGGAATTGATTTTAGAGAAGTGAGAGTCTAAATCTAGATCTTAGCGTCTACGTCTAGATCTAGTTATTGCGTAGATTTAGATTTAGAATCCAAATACATAAAATAAATTTTATGAGTTTAGGCCGGAAAAATTGTATTGTATACATTTCATAGTGTACGTAGATCTAAATCAAATTTGAATGAAATAGTTCATTTCTTTTCATTCTAAACACGGCAGATGACGTCATTAGTTAATGTATAAGCAATAGTGACGTCACAGTTTTATGCGTTCTTTTTCACATCTATTAATGCTTTTCCGGTTGCATAAATAATACTGTTTCTCTACATTCGAATACGCCTTTAATTTTTATTTTTCTTCTTTAACTAAAATTGTGGTTATACATTTAAAACATCTAACATATTATTTTCAACAAAAGTCCGTAAAAAGTTTTTCATATATCGCTGCCGATTCTGACGTGATGTCCGGCGAAAATATTTTGCGGACAGACAGAGAGAGAGAGAGAGAGAGAGAGAGAGAGAGAGAGATGTGCGAACGTGGGGATTTATATATTAGGATTGATCCGTTTAATGTTTTAGCAATGTGCGTATATTTAATATTTTTTTTTCACGTTATGTGAAAGAGTCAAAACTATAGCAACTATAAAATAAATTTAAGCCGTTATATAAACAAACCCTACTCTATTACTTATGATAAGACATTGCGATGCAATAAAAATTACAACACGTGATGAGTTTACTTTTATGGTTCCAAAATCTTTAGAAATGACTGACTGACCACTGCTTAGCCGCTTATATTATAGATGCCACACACCCTTAACCAGCACATCCCAAACAGTGACGTCACATCTAAACCCTGACGTCACCAAACTGTTTTATTCCATCATACCAGCCCTGTTATTTTAACCCACACACACCACCCGTTGTCACGGTAACCAGTGTTTGTTTATCCTTAGTTTTGTGCAACAAGAACGGTTACTGTCAACTGGTCTCAGTTAACTAGTGTTTACAGGAAATTGTCGCACTTTGCTGCGGAGCTCTTACACCTTTTGAGGTAGAGTTCATTCATTTGTGACGTCCACACAAAATTTTGAATTATAGGCGCCCCCCCCCCCCCTACAAGCGTCCACTTTTGACGACTCCCTCCACCCTCCCCCATCTCAATGTGGACATCCACAGAAATTTAGTAACATTGCTGCAAAATTACTGATTCATTAACATGTAATGTGTACTTTACTATATTATCAATTGACAACGTAATATAGTAATTTGATATTTTCTTCAACAATAAATAATTTTAAAAGTGGAGCTTAGAAAGTGTTGAAAAAAATAAGTATATTTTTAACACTTGAGGGTTATTAAGTTTGGAAACAGTCGGCTGGAGAAGATGCTGTAAACACCGTCAACAGCTACAGCTGTGTTTTTTTTCATATTATGCTATATTTAATATCTAGTTCTTCTTCTTCTTTCTTCTTCTTCGTTCTTAATGTTAGTGTTGAAAGTGATTCCCTTCAAGACAATTAAGTATACTCGTAAACTGGTTATGCGCCATAAGGCCGTTGACACCGATTTCAGCCTGCTTTTCTTTTTGGATTTGCTTCTATACTCTTTGTCCAACCAAGAAAAAACTACAAGGCAGCAGTTGTTAGATTTTGGAGTAGTCTCTCCTAGATGAGTGTCTGTCCACAGCTAACGCACTTCATCTACCCGGGGGTTCAAACTCGAGAGCTTAACGCTGTCCCCTAGTTCTAAATTTTTATGTTTCTAACAACAAGATTTCTAACAAGATTTCTAACAAGATTTCTAACAACAAGATTTCTAACAACAAGATTTCTAAAAACAAGATTTCTAACAACAAGATTTCTAACAACAAGATTTCTAACAACTAGATTTCTAACAACAAGATTTCTAACAAGATTTCTAACAACAAGATTTCTAACAACAAGATTTCTAACAAGATTTCTAACAACAAGATTTCTAACAACAAGATTTCTAACAACTAGATTTCTAACAACAAGATTTCTAACAACAAGATTTCTAACAACAAGATTTCTAACAACTAGATTTCTAACAACAAGATTTCTAACAACTAGATTTCTAACAACAAGATTTCTAACAACAAGATTTCTAACAACTAGATTTCTAACAACTAGATTTCTAACAACTAGATTTCTAACAACTAGATTTCTAACAACTAGATTTCTAACAACAAGATTTCTAACAACAAGATTTCTAACAACAAGATTTCTAACAACTAGATTTCTAACAACTAGATTTCTAACAACTAGATTTCTAACAACAAGATTTCTAACAACAAGATTTCTAACAACTAGATTTCTAACAACTAGATTTCTAACAACTAGATTTCTAACAACTAGATTTCTAACAACTAGATTTCTAACAACTAGATTTCTAACAACTAGATTTCTAACAACTAGATTTCTAACAACAAGATTTCTAACAACTAGATTTCTAACAACTAGATTTCTAACAACTAGATTTCTAACAACTAGATTTCTAACAACTAGATTTCTAGCAACTAGATTTCTAACAACTAGATTTCTAACAACTAGATTTCTAACAACAAGATTTCTAACAACTAGATTTCTAACAACTAGATTTCTAACAACTAGATATCTAACAACTAGATTTCTAACAACTAGATTTCTAACAAATATATTTTTACAAACATATTTCTAACAATTAGATTTGTTACAAATATATTTCTAACAATTAGATTTCTTACAAATATATTTTTACAAACACATTTCTAACAACTAGATTTGTTACAAATATATTTCTAACAATTAGATTTCTAACAACCAGATTCTAACAACTAGATTTCTTACAAACATATTTCTAACAATTAGATTTCTAAAAACTTGATTTTTAAAAAAAAATTCTTACAAATATATTTCTAACAATTAGATATCTAACAACTAGATTTCTAACAACTAAACTAGATTTCTAACAAATAGATTTTTACACAAATATATTTCTAAGAACTAGATTTCTTGCAAATGTATTTCTAACAACTATATTTCTAACAACTAAACTAGATTTCTAACAAATATATTTCTTACAAATATATTTCTAACAACTAGATTTTTAACCACTCGATTTCTAACTAGATTTCTAACAACTAAACTAGATTTCTTACAATTAGATCTATCTATAGCATAAGTGTATTAGTATTGCGCACCGTACTTTTACAGGGATTGTAATTTTTGTTTCTACTACTTTCGGTGCTGCACTTTCCAAGGGTCGATTGGTGCTAAAAATGAAACAAACATAATCTAGAAATCTAATCATAGTCAAGAAAAATGTGTTTTGGGATACTTTTGTTGTTGGTTCACGGCATGAGAGGTAATTTAGACTTTTAAAAGGTTTTAATTACAAGCGTTTGTTTCCCTTGTTTTCTCTGTAGATCGTGCTACGTCGTCCTGGATCTATTGGACCGATTTCTTTCTTTCTCGTATACGAAGTAGATCTATAGAACTAGAGAAAGTATTGCAATCGTGTAAAAAAAAAAAAAAAAACCTGAGTCGGAACAACATAGTTTTGCAATCATGTCCGTATGTCTGTATGTGTGTTTGAGTACCGTTAAAGCTAGGTTGATAAAATTTCATCTGTAACTATTATATCAAATCTATAGTTCTGTATCCACTTTTCAGCGATTTCCGGTAACTGGAAGTGGAACTTATTATAATTTCAATTTTTCAAAAGCTTATAACTTGTGTTTCAGATAGACGAACGAAGTTACACATATAAGTTGACCGGTATTAGTAATTTCTAAAAAAAAAAAACGCATGTAAATGTATACAGTTCTAATAATATGCGGCACTATTATACACATATTATTAAGAGTTCACTTGGTGCTTAAATCTGGATATTTTTTTTCACGGTTACACCAGAAAGTAAAAACAAATTGTAAAAAAAGAATTTGTATTGACTTGGTGTGACGCGAACCCCTACCGTCCGCAAGGTATCAATTACATGAAACCTAATTAGATCTACATGTCATTTTTAAGGTCTACATGACATCTTATTAGATTTACATGTCATCTAATTAGATCTACATGGCATCTAATTAGCTCTACATGGTACTTAATTAGATCTACATGTCATTTAATTAGCTCTACATGACATCTAATTAGATCTAAATGACACCTAATTAGATCTACATGACAGTAATTAGATCTACATGTCATCTAATTAGATCTACATGACACCTAATTAGATATACATGTCACCTAATTAGATCTAAATTTCTCCTAATTAGATCTAAATGACATCTAATTAGATCTAAATGACATTTAATTAGCTATACATGGCACTTAATTAGATCTACATGACATCTAATTAGATCTAAATTTCACCTTATTAGATCTACATGGCATCTAATTAGATCTACATGTCACTTAATTAGATCTACATGTCATCTACTTAGATCTACATGTCATCTCATTAGATCTTAATGACACCTAATTAGATCTACATGACATTTAATTAGATGTACATGCTATTTAATTAGATCTAAATGACACCTAATTAGATCTACATTGCCTCTAATTAGATCTAAATGACATCTAAAATGTCGTTCATATTCTATATTTTACTCACAATTATGACTGGGTCAAATGTGTCTAGTGTTTATGCTCATAGAATGATTTTACTATATTGCATTTATACGTATACGTATTTTGTAAATAGGTTAAACATGGAAATAAAACCTACGTAAAGAGATACGGAACAATGATTTATATATTTAGATACGACTAATGACCCGAAGTAACCCAGCACTGATAGGTATCTAAAAGAAGGGAGAAATTAATACAGGTGGCTGGGCATAGAACTGTTCGCATTATCTCTTTGTATGCGCACAAGCAGTTGCACTCTGCTATATACTCGTTACAAAGGTAACTTTAACGAGATCATTGGCCCGTTGAGGAAGGATACAACGGGCGCTAGGGTGACAGTGTTGTCCCTTTTCTCTACTCTAAACCAAAACCGAAACCAAAATCACCACCTCAAAAAAAAAAAAAAAAAAAAAAAAAAAAAAAAAAAAAAAAAAAAAAAAAAAAAAAAAACTCTAAATGCAACTTAAATCCGGTTGAAATGCCGATTCTGGATTAAAATCCGTTTTTGATGAAATTTGTCGCTTCTCGTTAAAATTGAAGTGAGGTGTGATTTTGGTTTCGGTTTAAAGAAAAATAAAACACTATCAACCGTTGTATCTCTCCCTCAACGGGCCATTTATCTCGTTTAAAATATATTTGCTGATAGTAACACATTTGTTTTGTTTAGGGCTTGGATACCAAGTGAGCGAAGCAATAGAGTACAGCTCTGCACGTACTGTAGCCCACCCGTTGGCCCATACGTAAGAAGATAACTTAAACTACATTTGTTATTTTTCTTATTTGCCTGCAGGTCGATTTTTGTATGCAACTTTTTTCTGCAAGTAATTATGTATATTCTTACTGTTATATGATGTTATAATAGACAGAGATGGGAGTACATTTGTAACCAGCGTTACAGAATGTTTAAACCAGTGGCGTAGCTAGGACGGGTGTCACCTGGTGCGGCACTTAATGGTGTCACCCCCCCCCCAGAGGCGTAGCGACCCTTCCCAGGGACAAAGTTTCAATTTTCGATTTGCACCCCTCCCTCAAACTTTCGATTTGCACCCCTCCTCAAACTTTCGATTTGCACCCCTCCCTCAAACTTTCGATTTGCACCCCTCCCTCAAACTTTTGATTTGCACCCCTCCCTCAAACTTTCGATTTGCACCCCTCCCTCAAACTTTCGATTTGCACCCCTCCCTCAAACTTTCGATTTGCACCCCTCCCTCAAACTTTCGATTTGCACCCCTCCCTCAAACTTTCGATTTGCACCCCTCCCTCAAACTTTCGATTTGCACCCCCCCCCCCCCTCAAACTTTCGATTTGCACCCCTCCCTCAAACTTTCGATTTGCACCCCCCCCCCTCAAACTTTCGATTTGCACTACCTCCTCAAACTTTCGATTTGCACCCCCCCCCCCCTCGCCTTCTCAACACTCGAATTAATCACTTAATTAAGTGGAATTATCATTTTTCTCAATATATTTTGCTTTTTTTTGCCTTGGTGTCACCCCCTAATTGGTGTCACCCCCTAATTGGTGTGTGTGTGTGTGTGGGGGGGGGGGGTGGGTTGGTTTTAGTTTAGAGAAAAGAGACAGCACTATCAACCTAGCGCCC